>NC_091245.1:232002500-232347500 GCF_042477335.2 Ovis canadensis | reverse complement strand
TTCAGATTTTTATGTTTAAGCTTTTTAAAATAAATCTGTTTGTTTCCTTGAAATCCCAAGGAAACTGATAGAGAATGTCATTGGAAAACCTGGGTATGTTTTTAAAAATGGAGCACCCTGTCTACCCCTTTCCCTCCATGAACATGCTATAAATAATACTTTGCATTGTGAAAGTAGAGGGAAAAATTTTTAAGGGATAGTTAAACTGTAGAAGATTAACCAAACACTATAAAGTCTTAAGACAGCCTTGAGAAGGTTAATGATTTTGAATAAATTAATATCCATGAAAAAAAAAAGACGCAAGGAGACATGGCAGAAACTTTGAGAAGACTCATAAAATGAGGGAGGAAATTTCGTTTCTATAGTATGGTGTTTTAGTTGTCCATGCTGAAGAAAACTGACCTGACCAGAGAGCACCTATTATGCTGGAAAATAGCTGCTAACTTGACATGTTGAAAGGCTCATTCCTGCCCTGGTGAGAAAAGCTGTCACTGAAAAAAGCTAAAGTACTTAATGAATAGGCTGCATCTCTTGTGGATATGCTTTACTAAATGGGGACTAAAGTAGTGTTTGATCCTGATGGAAAGTAATCAGACAAGCAGATTGTGAGTAGAGCTTGAATCTTCAGAAATACGTGTTTCTTCAACAGTTGAAAGCGAAACCTGTTCAGTTGTGTCGGACTCTTTGCAACCCCATGGACTATACAGTCCATGGAAATCTCCAGGCCAGAATACTGGAGTGGGTAGCTGTTCCCTTTTCCAGAGGATCTTCCCAACCCAGGGATTGAACCCAGGTCTCCCACATTGCAGGCGGATTCTTTACCAGCTGAACCATCAGGTAATCCCAAGAATACTGGAGTGGGTAGCCTATCCCTTCTCCAGTGGATCTTCCTGACCCAGGAATCAAAATGGAGTATCCTGCATTGTAGGCAGATTCTTTACCAGGTGGCTCAGCTCCAGTACCCACTCCAGTATTCTGGCCTGGAGAAATTCCATGGACAAAGGAGCCTGGCAGGCTGCAGTCCATGGGGTCACAAAGAGTCAGACACCACTGAGCAACTTTCACTTTAACTTTTCAAGTTATTTGTTGAACATCAGCTATATACCAGACTAGGTGCTAGGTATTCAACAGTGATCCAGATCAAGAGAGAGGACCTTGTGTTCATGTGATGTAATCTAATTAACAGAAGAGATGACAAATATATAATAACCATATTTTATGATAACTATTTTTTAAAGTTATTGTTTAGCCATTTTAAAAAATATTTATTTATTCATGACTTTGCTGTGTCTTTATTGCTGTGCGCGAACTCTCTCGAGTTGTGGCGAGTGGGGCTACTCTCTAGTGGCAGTGCACAATCTTCTCTTTGCAGTGGCTTCTCTTGTTGTGGGACATAGGCTCTAGGGTGCATGGGCTTCAACAGTTGTGGTGTGTGGTCTGTAGAGCGTGGGATCAGTAGTTGTAGCACATGGACTTAGCTGCCTTGCGGTATGTAGAATCTTCCCAGACCAGGGATCGAATATGTGTCCCCTGCATTAGCAGGGAGGTTCTTAGCCACTGGACCATCAGGGAAGTTCTTAAAAATTCTGATGTGTTTTGAAGATAAAATACAAGATGCTACATAAAGATTGGAGATGAATAAGCAGGTCAGCAACTTATTAAAAACAATTAAAAATGGTAGATCAGTAAAAAGTTATCTGTGGCATTTCAAAAGTACCTGTGAAATGCTTTGTCTTGATAATCACCCTTGATTTTTTCTCCCTCACATCCCATATCCATTTAAACACCATATCCTGCTAAAACACAGCCTTTAAACATTTCTTAAAATGATATCTTCCCTTCTACTATTTTTTTTGGTTTCTTTTTTAAAAATTAATTAATTTGTTTTAATTGGAGGCTAATTACTTTACAATATTGTAGTGGTTTTTGCCATATACTGACATGAATCAGCCATGCGTGTACATGTGTTCCCCATCCTGAACCCCCCCTCCCACTTCCCACCCCATCCCATCCCTCAGGGTTATCCCAGTGCACCAGCCCTTAGCACCCTGTCTCATGCGTTGAACCTGGACTGGCGATCTTTTTCACATATAATAATATACATGTTTCAATGCTATTCTCTCGAATCATCCCACTCTCACCTCTCCCACAGAGTCCAAAAGTCTGCTCTTTACATCTGTGTCTCCTTCGCTATTTCACATATGGGGTCATTGTTAAACCATCTTTCTAAATTCCATACATATATGTGTTAATATCCTGTATTGGTGTTTTTCTTTCTGACTTGCTTCACTCTGTATAATAGGCTCCAGTTTCATATTGCCACTGCTCTGGTTCAGGCATCAGGCTCTCTGTCTGGACTGCCACAACTGTAGTTGGATTCCCACCTCCAATCTCCCGTTCAAGTTCCTGTTCACGTAGTTCCTACAGTGATCTCTCCAAAATATAAATATGACTATGCCAATCTCTATTACTCCCTAATGGACCCCCATCCCATGAAGACTGAAGTCCAAATTTCATTAAGATAACAAGACTCTTTGAATGCTGCAGACCTCTTCTTCCAGGTTTATATCTTACCATGTTCTGATTTATACTTTTCACATTGTACTAGTATACCATTTCTTTCCTTCCAGTTCTTGCTGTTGCTTTTCCCTTTTTTTAAATTGTAAGAACTTAAAGAATATACTGACGAATACTACCCCCAGACTCCCATCCTTTGGAACCAGCTCAGGGACCATTTTTGCAAAAATCTTTCACTTACCCATTCCATCCCCAGAATGCACCTCTTTGCTTCTCAGTGAATATCTCCATTATTAGTTATATTATTGTATAATTATATGAGACCAGGAAATATCTTAATCACTTTTATATCTCTGATGCCTAGTGATAGTAGGTACTCAATAAATATTTTTAGGTGAGTAAATGGTTTGCCTTAAATCGGTCTCTGTATTCTGAAACTATTCAGTATAAATTTTTTAATATTTAATTTATTTTTATATATGTCCTCCATCTTGAAAAATTCAGATTCACTGATTTTGGTCTTAATAATTTGTGCCTGTAATGAGACATTTATGAGGTTTTGGCTACCTAGTGCGAACAGTGCCATCTATTGGTGATTATCCAAGTTGTATCCACTATCCAGGTTGGAGCATAAAGCACTAATCAAACATTTTTAAGAAAACCAGATCTATGAAAAAGTTTCTCATGAATTTATATGAAAAAATAAACTAACCACCACATGTGTGGCAAAGACAAGTGAAGTGTTTTAGTTATATATCCCAGCAAAAGCGAATATTGTGTTCTGACATAGTAACTGAATATTTACCATCAGTTCATACTTTTATTTATTGATATGAGAGCTCATTCCTAAAGAAACTAAGTTGACTATCAGGGTTTGATATAAAAAGACCATTTAGGCAAAAATAAAAATGAACATTCACTCTCATCCTTCTTTAAAATCAGACTAATATTCTGTGATTTATATAATATTCGATTTCCAAATACTTTTAAAGTATAAGGAAAAAAAAAGCCTCTAAACCATGGATAATTGTCTTTTAATGGTATGAAAAGGTGCCACACACTTTGTATGAAAGGTGGTGGTTCTATTTGTTCTGAGTAACTTATAGTATATTATATAAATATGAAAAAGTTTGTGTTGGTGTTTATTCACTGATCTAACATTTAAATTTAACCAGCAGAAATAAAACCACACTTGATTTGGCTGGTATCGAGCTGTTGCCTGACTCATAGCTGCCATGCTGTGGGCATGCATGGTTGCTACAGTGTTTTGTGATTAGACAAAGGTGATATGAGGTGTGGGTAGGCCACCAAAATGTTAGTAAGCCTTGTTGTGTTACCAGATTATCAGTGTTTCTTAAAAGTTTCAGAAGTAACACTTTTCCATATGGTTAAAATAAACGTAGCTTTAGGATAAACATTATGGTGGTGATATAATTTAAAAATAGCTTCCTGAATTTTAGTCATATGCATACTCTTGAAAGAGAAAAAAATTCCTCCCCCATCCACTTAATACATTTTGATTCCTTTGATTTATATCATAATATTGTTTAATGCATATACATAACCACATTAAACTCCTTACAGGTGTAGTGTTTATATAAATGTAAAACTGTAATACTAATATTAAAAATGAAATTGCAGTAACAATAACATCAGGTAACATATATAACATGTACTAGGTGCTAGGCATTTTGTATTGATTGGATAGATAAATAGATAGATATGCGCACACGCACACACACACACACACTCATCTCATCTTTACAGTAACCCAACAAGAAAGGCACAATAAAATCCCGCAGTAATACACTCTGGGAGAAGAAAAATTGAGTTATGAAACTCAGGCAGTCTGTCTCCAGAGCTCATACTTTTTTTTTTTTTAATCCTACTTATAACATTAAGGTGGGATTTTTGAGTAATATTATTATCTCCATTTTATAGATAAGGAAACTGAGGCACATATAGACTGAATGACTTGTTCAAGATCCCACAGATAATAAACGTCAGCTGTGGATTTAAATCCAGGCAGTTTCCAGAGCTCGTGCTGTTAGTATACTTAGTTACCTCTCAAATTTGCATATTAGTACAAATTCACTGGCTATGTTTACAAATAAAATATAAAATTACAAAATCAATGAAAGGAGAATTTAACCAGTATAATGTAAGTGGATTATCTTAACATAGATGATGCTAGTTTACTTACATTGACTTTCTAATGTTTGGTTTATTAATAGTCAGATTTACTTGTATGTTTTGTGTTTCCTGTATTTCCTGAATGATTTTGCGATTTTTGTTATTTTAATTTTTCTGTTTTGATAAGTAAGCTATTTTAATCACTGAGCCATCTTTTTGGCGACTTAGTAATAATATTATAATAATACAACCAAAAATAATAAAATTCTGACAAAAAGTTTAAAAGATCTATGTAAGTTTACCTCCATCTCACTGCAGTTACAGCCACTGCAAGTAGTATGTGCAAAGACTAGCAGTACCTCAGCTCAAATGATGAATGAAGAAAGGGATGTTGTAGCTCAGGTTGTTTTGACTTTGCCCTGTCTGTACTTCTCTATTCTGTTTCATGTGATACCCCTCACTCTCCATCCACTTCTCTCTGTTCAGTTTGCTGTGGAATCCCTTACTTTTATACCAGAGTGACGTTGTTTGTCCTGCTCTTGATGAAAAAAAATGCTTTGACATAAGTTCAATTTTTTTCTTATTAGTCCAGAATAATACTTCTGGTACTAAATCAAGTAGCCCTTTGATTTACTTTCATAAAAATGACACAGTCTCAATTTACTATATAACTGGAGAAATTAAAGACTTATTATTTTGTGAAAGTGTCTTAGTTGCAAATTGTAACTTCAATAAGAATCATTTTGCCTTTATAACTGCCAGAAAATTTAACATGAGTACAGTGGTGGATAGGAGGTCATTGTTGTCATTTGACATTTGTACAGGCCTCCTTTGCAGCAGTTAGACATGCTTACAGACACATTAAAAGCAAACACCACATTTCAGGAGATCACATGGCACCAAACTTGATAATGAACATAAACATAAAACCTGCCATTGAAATTGCATTCAATTGCTTGATAATAAGTGGGGCACTCATATGCTTAAATTAGTAGTTTTTAGTGTAACACCAAAGCCAGAGTTTAAAATTCTCCAAAAAAAAAAAAAAGAAAAACACAAACATTCTTACAGGGATCCTCCTAGAACATATCAAGGATTCAGGCTTCTTGGACTCCAGGTGGAACTCTGCTTTAGTGATTATTAAAGAGCTCATTAATCCACTGAGATGTTACCATTTGACAGTCTCCTAGCAACACACAAGAGACTTGGGTGATATTTGAGCATATGGGTATACCAAAGTATTTCTGTATTCCTGACTTTTTCCTGGTTTTTAATCTGAACTAAAAGGCAGTATTCAAGTAAAACCAAACTTCTTTTCACAAAAGGTACTTTACTGACTTTTACCCTTGTAGTTGAGGTGGTTATCAGTGTCCCCCAAGAGTCTGTGGCAGTTTTGAGGAGAATTGCATGTGCTCAAAAACAACATAGGTGGTTTGAACAATTTAAAAAGAAGAAGACCATGACCTTCACCTCTACTTTTTAAATCCGCCTCTGCTTTGACCCTCCTCTGCCCCGTACTATTGCTGATCCCACTAGGTCTCCCCATGTGAGCAAGGTATTTCCCTCTGTGCCAGGCCATGTGACTGATCTTCCCACATGAACTTCTGTGACAGCTTAGGAAAGCTGCCTGTCTCCCTTTTTATGTCATATTCTGTTAAGGGCAGAGAGTACCTTAGGATGAATGCCTCTTAGCTCCTGAGCATTTAAAAAAAATTATAGTGAAAGTAACTCTGAGTTTTTATTCCCTCTTTTTTGAAAATTTATTTATTTTGGTTGCACTGGGTCTTCATTGCTGCATGCAGGCTTCCTCTAGGTCTGATGATCAGGGCTTCTTACTGTGATGGCTTCTCTTGTTGCAGAGCATTGACTCTGGGCCACCAGGTCTTCAGTATTTGGGGCACGTGGACTCAGTAGTTGTGGCACATGGGCTTTAGCTGCTCCACGGCTTGTGGAATCTTCTCCGATTGGGGGTCAAACCCATGTCCCCTGCATTGGCAGGTGGGTTTTTATCCACTGTACCACCAGGAAAGTCCCCTCCCCCCTCTTTTCCTACGACCCATAAATAAGACCCGAGGAGGGGCTAGGGAAGAAGCCTGAATCAAAGAGAAATAAGGGTGTTGAATATATATTTTGAACTTGGAAATCACATATCTAATAGCTAAAGGATTATTATGAGGTTCAGCTAATTTACATTAGCTCTTTTACAAGACACTTGTTGGTTCAACACTAGATTTCTGATCGGCTGACTCCAAGGTTGCCCTGGCAAGCCTGATAAGTGTGAATCTGACTCAGTTTTAGTCCATCAGCTACATTTGTAATGGGTGAGTAGACTGTTGTGCGGACCAAAACACCACATTTTGTTGTTACATTTCTAATCAGTATAGTTTTCTATTGTTATTAATCATTAAAAATATACTGCGCTTTTCCGCCCGCTCCCCCCTACCCCCGAGCACCACCCTGGCCGCACTGCGCTCGCTCTGAGCTCTGGGCTCCTGCTAAGCCAGCGCCGCTGTCGCCTCCCTCAAGTCGCCATCATGATCATCTACCGGGACCTCATTAGCCATGACGAGATGTTCTCTGACATCTACAAGATCCGGGAGGTCGCGGACAGGCTGTGTTTGGAGGTGGAGGGGAAGATGGTCAGTAGGACAGAGGGTAACATTGATGACTCGCTCATTGGTGGAAATGCCTCCGCTGAAGGCCCCGAGGGCGAAGGTACCGAAAGCACAGTAATCACTGGTGTCGATATTGTCATGAACCATCACTTGCAGGAAACCAGCTTCACAAAAGAAGCCTACAAGAAGTACATCAAAGATTACATGAAATCAATCAAAGGGAAACTTGAAGAACAGAGACCAGAAAGAGTAAAACCTTTTATGACAGGGGCTGCAGAACAAATCAAGCACATCCTTGCTAATTTCAAAAACTATCAGTTCTTTATTGGTGAAAACATGAATCCAGATGGCATGGTCGCTCTGCTGGACTACCATGAGGATGGTGTAACCCCATATGTGATTTTCTTTAAGGATGGTTTAGAGATGGAAAAATCTTAACAAAGTTGGCAGTTACTTTGGATCAGTCACCTGTCGTCAGAACTGGCTGGCCACTGCTTTTCATCCACACAACACCAGGACTTAGACAGATGGGACTGATGTCATCTTGAGCTCTTCATTTGTTTTGAACGTTGATTTATTTGGAGCGGAGGCATTGTTTTTGAGAAAACGTGTCATGTAGGTTATCTAAAAATAAAACACATTTAAACTCATTGGGAAAAAAAATATATATGTATACTGCATCTCAAAATTTTTTTCTCCACGAAGTTTTTTGTTGTTGTGTAATTATCGTTAATAACCACAAATTTTGAAATGAATTTTTATAATGAAATGGGTCTACTAATAAGATCCACGACTAGCATGCATATGTATAGTACTTGAAATGTCTCTTCCCATAGGATTGGGACCCTTTGAAAGTTCAAAATGGAACGGAGTATATGGGTTGCTGTTATTTCAAGGAATGGTTTCTCTGTTCTGTGAATTGTCTGATCAGATAGCCTAGTCTGAATATCATGTTAAAGGTACCATTTGTGCTTTAATCTATCATCTTCATTTGTTTAAGTCTATGCATTTAAAAGGCAAGAATTTTAATACTTGTTAAGCAACTCTGTTGGAAGCTTTGCTTTGAATTTGGAAGTGACCTAAAATGGCATTGTTCTTATTATTTTCATAGATAATGATTTCTTTCCTCTTGTTTAGAAAAAGAAACAATAAATTTGTCTAGGTTTTAAATCAGTGTCTCCTGATGTAGTCACTTAAGAGCCCAAGAGATATTGCTGACTCAAGGACTAAGATTTGTTTTCCTCAGGAAATAATGTGAACGAGGAGTTATTTTTACTGGACCAGTAAGGACAGAAAGGATTTCAGGGACAGAGATCTGGAATACTTCAGCACTAATAATCCAAACACAAATCTTCCAATATAGCTTACTACCACCAGTAACTTACTATCTAAGGAGTGTAAGCATTTTCTTATCTCAGTATTTGTTATATATAATGTAGATGGTAATTTGATACTGCTTGATTTTATTCTTTATCCACACACTATGAAAAAGAAGACGGACTTATTTATTTCAACAGGTTTTTTATTGAGAGTCTTCTCTGTTCCAGGTTCTGCTTTGGGTGATAGGGATATGGAAATAATCACAAACAAACTTAGCTTCAGGATTTCACTGTTAATTCAGAGCAGTAATTCCCAACCTGCCTAAACAGCAAATTACCTAAGAAATTGTTAAAATATCATGAACTCATAGGCACTTTCATGAAGACTTATGTGGAAAAATAAAAGCAAAAACTACCTAGCTGAATAACTTGTTTCAGGATTAAGGGACTTCCAGTTTATACAGTCGTGTTGCTGTTTTCTGCTTTTGTGGCCCATGGAATATTCTCCTTACCCTATTTCTTCCTGTCACCCAGATCAGAACCTCTGAAATAAGAATAAAGGGAAATTAAAGAGTTATGAACTAACTTAAATTAATGAATTTTAAAGAGCAGTTAATTACATAAGGATGCTTCAGAGTCCACAGTCCAAATGAATGGAATTTGATAAGCCATTTATTAATACTTTAGAAAACTGGTTCTTAACTTTTTTTTGACATATAAATCCCTTTTGGAGTCTGATAATAACCATAGATTCTCTGTCCAGGAAAATATAAATCTGTATTATTTCAAGACGTTTATAAACTCTCTGATGCGCATGTAAGATACCCATATTTAAAATGTCTTTAGTATCTCATGAGTTTTTGGTATATTTATTATGGTATTTTTTACATGGTTTAAATTTTATTGGAATATTCCATTTAAGAATATTATAATCACTTCATATGTAATGCAGAAACAAGAAAGAAAAGAAAAAATAAGTCACTTTATAATGCTTCCATTTTGATTCAGGGCTATTGCCATTTTGGTGCCCTTCTGGTTTTTTTTTGGAATAGTGTGTATTATACTGTTGTATCTAGGTGATATCCTGACTATGTAAGTTTTCAAGGACACTGTAGGAAAAATATTTCAGGAGTTCCTCTAGGTATTACAGTATGCATCTTTAACTTATTGCAGTCTACTTCAAATTGATAGTAATTTACTTCTAATAAAACATTACCAGTTTATCTTCATTTTCCAGTTTACCTCCATTTTCCTCTCCTTTGTAATACTATACATATTACATCTGTATACTTTATAAACTCAACAATAGAGTGTTAGAATCTTTACTCAGCAAGCATATGTCTTTTTTAAAAAATTATGGAAAATTAAAAATATCTTATATTTACTCACATAGTTATTCTTTCCATTCCTCTTAATTCCTTCCTATTCTGAATTCTGAGTTATCATTCATTTCTGTTTAGCCAGAAGGACTTCCTTCAGTATTTCTTATTAGGGCTGGTCTGCTAGCAATGAACTATCTCAGTTTTTGCTTACCTGTGAATGTTTTTAGTTTGCCTTTTTTTTTATATACTGAATTTTTGATGGACAAGTATTAATATTTTTCCACCAGCCCTTTAAATATTCCATCACCATTGTCTTCTAGTTTGCATTATTTCTGATGAAAAGTCAAACGTTAATTATATATTTTCTGTGTACATGTTGTGCTATTTTTTTCTTGCTCCTTTCCAAATTTTCTCTTTGCCTTTAGCTTTCAGAAGTTTGACCATGATGCATATAAGTTTGGTTGTTTTTGTATTTGTTCACTTGGAATCCATTGAATTTTGTTAAGGTATTAAAGTTTTCCACCAAACTTGGTACTTTTTTGTCATTATTTTTTCATATATATATATGTATTTTTTTGTCCTTTTCTTTCTCTTTTCTCCTTCTAAGACTTAAGTTACATCCGGCTCACTAAGGCTTTGTTCGTTTTCCTTCAGTATTTTTTCACTTTGATTTTTGCTTTGGATAATTTTTATTGATATGCCTTTATATTCACTGATTCTTTCTTCTGCCATCTCAGTCTGTTAATGAGTCCATCTAGTGATGTGAAGTGTTTTTTGGGGTTGGGGGAGGGTTCTGTTTTAGTTATTGTACTTGTCAAATGTAGATTTCCATTTGGTTCTCTCTTTATAGTTTCAAAGTTCTCCATTGAGATTCCCTATTTGTTTAATCCTTCTTAGCATATTTTCCTTTAATTCTTTGAACATTTTGTAATCGCTTTCTTGAAATCTTTATCTGTTAAATCAAACATCTGGACCAATTTGGAGCTGCTTCCTATTAACCACTCTTTTTTCTTGAATATGGGTTCATATGTTCATACTTTTTAATAAGTTGTTTTAAATCATAACCTGCTCCAGTATTCTTGCCTGAAAAATTCCATGGACCTAGGAGCCTGGTGGACTGCAGTCCAGAGGGTCACAGAGTCAGAAACAACTGAGCAACTGAGCAGCAGCAGCAGCAAAATTTTGCTTAAAAACTGGACTAGTGGATGATATGCTGTTCTAACTCTGGATTCAGTTTGTTTTGTTTTCCTTTTGTGGTTTTTTGTTTGTATGTTTGTTTGTTTTTTAAAGGAGGCAGTTGTCTTTCCTAGACTCAATCTGTGAAATTTATTGCCTCTGCAATGTTTGGTTGTGGTATCTTAGCTCAGTTTTTGTGTGTTTGTTAGTGTTGTCTGCTTAGCATGGCTCCTGTAGTTTAGTGGTTGGTCAGTGAATGATGCCTCAGGGCAGTAAGGTTTCCACACTATGACTGATGTATGTAGATGAGGAATACATTGCAAGGTGGAGCAAATTTATAAGTATCACAGGCTTTCAATCTTCACTGGATTCTCTGGGATTTTCTGCCCACATGCATAATTTAGTAGATAGCTGGGAGTATATGGACAGTTTATAATCTCAACCTTCTATGACTCTCACTTCCAAAATTTCCCCATTAAAGGTCTAGTTGTTCTGCTACTAACTTGAACCAAATCTATTACTTCTGGTGCTAAAGCTGTGGATATTTGCCATTTAAGCCATGGTGATGTAATGTTCCCAAGCAAGAAAAACAAAACATGCTGTTTTACTTCAGCAAATACATTGTCATCTGCCTTTACTTTCGCCGTGCTCTTCAGTCATTTTATCTAGATTTACACCAATCTCCTCTTGCTGCCATTGCTGAAAGAATATACCATTGTAACATTTTGGGATGATTCTTTCATGTCTGTTTTGTGCATCCATATTATAATACATATTTCACATAAATCAAAACTGAAGTATGATCTATATTTGTATCTCACATTTTCACTTAGTATAGTTGGAATGATTTTCAGTGTCATTAATTTTTTGGTAAGCATTTTCAATAGCTATATTATACTTTACTGTATCAGTGTATTAAAATCAATTATTCTGTTAGAAGTTTATTGGTATATTGTTTTCAATAATTTTTCAATAATTTGCTCTTATAGGTAGCACTGTGACAAATATCTTTGTACATAGATCTTTGAATCTTAAATGATTATTTTAGGTTAGATTCTTTTTTTAATTATGTGTCAAAGAATAAACACTTTAAATTTTCTTGATATATATAGTACACTGGCATTTTCTTGTTGGTAGGCAGTTTTACATACTTTAAATGTTTAGCACTGTCATTGTTTTCAATAGAAATATTATATCTTATGGAATACATTTATCTAATGAGTTCTTTATTGTTGGAGGTTTAGGTCACTTCCTGGCCTTCACTTTTTTTTTTTTTTGCATTTATTTTTTTTTATTTTTATTTATTTTTTTTAAATTTTAAAATCTTTAATTCTTACATGCATTCCCAAACATGAACCCCCCTCCCACCTCCCTCCCCACAACATCCCTCTGGGTCATCCCCATGCACCAGCCCCAAGCATGCTGCATCCTGCGTCAGACATAGACTGGCGATTCAATTCACATGATAGTATACATGTTAGAATGGCATTCTCCCAAATCATCCCACCCTCTCCCTCTCCCTCTGAGTCCAAAAGTCCGTTATACACATCTGTGTCTCTTTCCCTGTCTTGCATACAGGGTCGTCATTGCCATCTTCCTAAATTCCATATATATGTGTTAGTATACTGTATTGGTGTTTTTCTTTCTGGCTTACTTCACTCTGTATAATCGGCTCCAGTTTCATCCATCTCAACAGAACTGATTCAAATGAATTCTTTTTAACGGCTGAGTAATACTCCATTGTGTATATGTACCACAGCTTTCTTATCCATTCATCTGCTGATGGACATCTAGGTTGTTTCCATGTCCTGGCTATTATAAACAGTGCTGCGATGAACATTGGGGTACATGTGTCTCTTTCAATTCTGGTTTCCTCGGTGTGTATGCCCAGCAGTGGGATTGCTGGGTCATAAGGTAGTTCTATTTGCAATTTTTTAAGGAATCTCCACACTGTTCTCCATAGTGGCTGTACTAGTTTGCATTCCCACCAACAGTGTAGGAGGGTTCCCTTTTCTCCACACCCTCTCCAGCATTTATTGCTTGCAGATCTTTGGATCGCAGCCATTCTGACTGGTGTGAAGTGGTACCTCATTGTGGTTTTGATTTGCATTTCTCTAATAATGAGTGATGTTGAGCATCTTTTCATGTGTTTGTTAGCCATCCCTATGTCTTCTTTGGAGAAATGTCTATTTAGTTCTTTGGCCCATTTTTTGATTGGGTCGTTTATTTTTCTGGAGTTGAGCTGCATAAGTTGCTTGTATATTTTTGAGATTAGTTGTTTGTCAGTTGCTTCATTTGCTATTATTTTCTCCCATTCAGAAGGCTGTCTTTTCACCTTGCTTATATTTTCCTTTGTTGTGCAGAAGCTTTTAATTTTAATTAGATCCCATTTGTTTATTTTTGCTTTTATTTCCAGAATTCTGGGAGGTGGATCATAGAGGATCCTGCTGTGATTTATGTCTGAGAGTGTTTTGCCTATGTTCTCCTCTAGGAGTTTTATAGTTTCTGATCTTACATTTAGATCTTTAATCCATTTTGAGTTTATTTTTGTGTGCGGTGTTAGAAAGTGATCTAGTTTCATTCTTTTACAAGTGGTTGACCAGTTTTCCCAGCACCACTTGTTAAAGAGATTGTCTTTACTCCATTGTATATTCTTGCCTCCTTTGTCAAAGATAGGGTGTCCATATGTGTGTGGATTTATCTCTGGGCTTTCTATTTTGTTCCATTGATCTATATGTCTGTCTTTGTCTGGCCTTCACTTTTTTAAAGCAAGTATCTGAAATATCTGAATGATCATAGCTCTCAATTATTTTAAATATTTCTTTCTAGGTCCCGAAATTAGAAATAGTTTCTCAGAGAGTATGAGTACTTCTAAGACTTCCTGCACATTTTTCAGATTGCTTTCTGTGGCTGTTGTATCAGCCTAGAAGATGCAGTTTATGAGTGAAGTGTGATGAGTACTTCCCAGGTGGCACTAGTGGTGAAGAACCCTCCTGCCAGTGCAGGAGACAGAAGAGACGTGGGTCCAGTCCCTGGATTGGGAAGATCCCCTGGAGGAGGGCATGGCAACCTACTCCAGTATTCTTGCCTGCATAATACCATGGACAGTGGAGCCTGGCAGGTCGCAAAAGGTCGGACACGACTGAAACGACTTGGCACTCATGCATGAAAGTTTTGCATCATTGGCTAGCATTAAGTATCAGAATTATCTAATTTCCACATTTTAATAATAAGAACTGAGACTTCTCCCAGAGAAATCTAAGTAGAGAACTTGACCGGCTGTCATTTTACTGTGTGAGTTGTCTTAAACTCATTCTTTCTCTAATCTTTTAGAAATTAGTGATTTGTTAACAACCTTTAGTAGTTGTTTTGAAATGAAGCTCTAAACTCTTGGTTAGATTTGCTGCTAATAATATTACTGTCACTGTGTTGCCATCTATTTTAGTTCTGTGTTGCCGGATACTTTTTATATAGAGTATTTTTATTCAGTCTAATCTGTCAGTCATTTTCCTTCATGATTTGTTCTCTTGCTTCTAAGTGAAAAAGACAACCCTATTCCCTTGTCAACTTTGTTTTTTTAAGTTGAGCAAAATGAAATTACCACTTTTGTATTTTAAAAATGCAAAATACTAGCATTTCATATAATTTTACCTGAAGGGTTTTTTTATTAATGTTTTCTCCTTCATGGCCTTGTGAAAAAATAAAAATATGTAGAACTAATTTTGAAAGAAATTGTATTTTTCAAGAATGTGAAAAATCAGCTGCCATTTTGGTAGAGTGGTCAATTGAAAAGAAAAGGGAAGGCTGGTCAAGTGGTATAGAGTTGGTTATCATACTAAAGTTACTGTGAAAATATATTTGGTTGCTCTTTTATAATAGGTATTTTTTAAATACATAAAGTACTACTCTTGATTATAGGATTTTATTAGTGATAGACAGGGAGGCCTGGCATGCTATGGGTCATAGGGTCACAAAGAGACAGACACGACTGAGCGACTGAACTGAATTGAACTGATTAGTGTGATAATTTTCATAAGTAAAATAGGGCTTAGGTTACCTCATTGTCTTAGATAAGCAAGGATGGGTGAGGAGGAAACCAGCAAGAAAGAGAGAGGAATCTGATTATTTTAGAATGGGAGTTCAAGAAATAATATATTGATTTTATATTTGTATATTACTTGGGCTCTACATTAGAATTCTAAAAGGAAAATAGCAACATAAGTTAGAAATCAAGCCTCTGCTAGTATATTTTAATCATGAGTAACAACACCCATGGTTTTGGGCTTTCCTTGAGTGGAGATCATTAATTATGATGAATAGGGAAGTGGTTTTGTGATTAGACTAATGTCAACTAAAAAAAAACAGTATTTGATCATCTACATAATTTTCACTTATTACTTTTGATCACGAGTCTCCTGAGGCAAAAGGCTGGTACATTTATCCATTATAAAATTCACCTCTAAGCAACATATGTCTATAACCTCATGGTAGTAGCAAGAATGGGTGTCAAATGTCAGATTATAGGCAAAACTTAAATCTTACAATTTCTAGAGCATACTTTAATACACTGAAATGTGACATTAATGTACTTTGTATTGAACTGTAAAAAAATTTAATAGTCATCTAATTTTTAAATTATTTTAACTATAAAGACATTATTTTTGTTGTGAAACCCATTTTTCCTGCTCCAGGAAATGGAATTTCATCCAGCTGATGAAATCCTACTTGAAAAACATAGAAAAACTTAAGGTTAGAATAGATAATAAAAATTATTTTATCACATATTTTCTAGCTTTTTCCTACGATATGCATTTTATGTAAAATTTTTAAATTTAATTTCTTTTTTTTAACAATCTGGGTCATTTTACATGTTTCATTTTACAGTTATAAAAATGTAATTCTAGCATTTCCCCATGGTATTTAATGTCTTTAAAAATCTTTGTAAAATTGACTACTGTGCTGCTTCCGTCAAGGGATCAAACCTCAATTTATTTAGTCATTTACTTTTGGGGGACAGTTTTCTATTTTTGAAAAGGATTGTGATTAACACGCTTGCATGGATGAGAAAACAAACCCTTAAAGTTTACATAGTTAAGATTAGAATACAGTTCTGATATATAATCAGTCTTTCTTTGCCTTTTACTTTTTTTTTTCCCATATATATATAAAACTTTTGGGGACATATGAAATATTGCAAACATCCTGTATGTAAATAATCCATCTAGAAAATCTCTTAGTAAATCATTCCAATCAGTTATTTTCTACGGCATGTTTATAGAGATATAAAATAAACCTACAGAAGGTCAAATATTTTATCTGCTTCATTGTCCATTTTGAACCCAGTGGTTCAAATTTAATTAATGTTTTTGAGGAAAAAACATAACTTAAAAAAACTTTCTAGTACTTTTACCTCTTGGCTTTTGTTAGCAAAAACACTTTTAAAAGGTGATTTTAAAAGATCTTTTAGAGACTAAGTAACTGCATTTAAAGATAGAAATTATAACTTGGAATAAAACAGAAAAGGTTCTGTCAAGAGAGTTAAAAACTTTTGTGAAGTCAGTACAGCAAAGAGAAATAATAAGTAGACTAGTCCAGGTGATTGGTACTGCAGAGAACACCATTCCCTTCCCAGCAGTTGTGAGATGATACAAAGAGAGAGAGAGACAAAGTCAAATAACTGAAAGAAAAGTAGTCACAGGGAATAAGTTTCTTAGAAATAGCTGTTGCCAGGCTACAAAGGCTTTTAAAAATAGGAAATATTATTTTAAACTGAATTCTAAAAGGTTCAGGAAAGACATTTATGTAATTCTTTAAAAATAATATCTAATAGATTATCCTAAAATATTAATATTTATGGTGTGCTGATACTTAAAATTGTGATAGCAAAAGTAGGTGGTTATAACAATGTTTAAGAAAAAACACCAAGATACTAAAACAGTGTTTAGAACAATATGAATGTTTTTCCTTGTATGTTACTGCACACCTTTTCACTTTAGAAAAAATTTAGGAACCTGAAATTATTTGTGCCTTACCATTTAATATATTAAAAATTGTATTATTAATTATAATTTTATTTTAACCTCATTGTCATGTCTAGAAGTTTTAGTAAAATAATTTGTTTTGCATAGAATTATTTTAGAATTTCTGAGAGGCCTAATGTACCAAGAACTGATGCATATAAAACCCCCTAATTTCTTTCTTTTGTGGGAGAATCTCTTGGTTCAGCTGTCAAAGAAAAAGAAAGCTACAATCTCTGACAGGACATGTCAAGAAAACATTTCTGTGGCACAGTTATGTAGCAATTACAAATGATGGTTTGGATTTGTTGTTTCTTCCATTTTCTGTTGTTTTAAGCTTCTAAACTTTCATTGAGTTAGCCAAACTTCTTTTCCTTTCTCCTTGCCTGTCTTGGTTCCACAGAGCAGGGAGAATTTCTGCTTCATCTGCCTAGCTTCCATATACAGCTACTTTCTTGACAAATCTAAACCTTCTTCCTAAGTTCTGTTCAAAGTTGGTTTAAACAGTGAGGTTCTGTATCTGGGGCTAGGAATGAAGGAAACTAAGTACAGGAGTTGTTGTTTAATCACTAACTTGTGCCTGACTCTTTTGCGACCCCATGGACTATAGCATGCTAGACTCCTCTGTTCATGGGATTTCCCAGGCAAGAATACTGGAGTGTGTTGCCATTTCCTTCTCCAGGGGACCTTCCCAACTCACGGATTGAACCCACGTCTCCTACATTACAGGTAGATTCTTTCCCGCTGAGCCATTAGGGAAAAGGAGGGGAGAGACACTCATTTTGAAAGAACAACAAGGTAGTCTATAGCATTTTCACAAGGATTTTGAGTACTCTGTGAGTCATTTGATAGTCCATACTGTATCCAGCCAACTAGGTAGGGCTCAACAAAGATGATGGCATTTCTGCAACTAAGGATGACTGAGGAAAAGGAAATTCCAAATAGAGGCTTCTGCACGAGGAAAGCAGTGGAGAAATATGCAGGACATGGTTGAAAAATAGTGAGAAGCCATGTACTGTTGAAATGCTGGGTATGAATACAGAAATGGTTGAAAGATAAGGGTAGAAGAATAAGGTTGAAATGTACTGATGGCATTGAAAATTAAGGTGATAATTTATGCTTAAATCTGGAAGCAATGGAGTGTCACTGATGAGTTTTTTAAGCAATAACTTAATTAGAAGCTTGCTTTGTGAAGGTAATATTAACAGCTATATAAAGGGTAGAAAAGTTAAGTGGAAAGAATACAGGTATAGTCTAAATAAGGGCTTCCCTTGTGGCTCTGCTGGTAAAGAATCCACCTGCAGTGCGGGAGACCTGAGTTCGATCCCTGGGTTGGGAAGATCCCTGAGTTGGGAAGTCTAAATAAAGGACAAAATAAATATTTAGTGTTTGTGGGCCATAAGGTCTCTACCACAACTATACAGCCCTGCTGCTTGCAGCCATAAATAATGTATGAACAAATAAACCTGGCTGTATATTTGCACAGTACATGTGCAGGATCATTTCACATACTGTTATTGGGTAGTGAATATGAGTTTCTTAAACAGACCTTAAGAGGAATATTGTAACCTTAGGATCAGAGTCACCTCTTTAACTTACTAATCTATAAAATGACATCTATCTTGGTTTTTAAAAGAAAATAGCTATAAATAACTTTTTTGCAAACTGCTTAAGCTGTTTAGAAAAAATATTTGATTAAAATTCTTACAAGGAATTTGCTATTGGAAACAGAATATATTCTGTTCCTTTCTGGTCTTTGTTTAAACTAACTTGGTGCTAAGTTCTGTAGGCAAGATAAATCTACTTTTGAGCTATGGGTAATATTTCTAGCTTAGACCTTGATCCTAAGAGAATTATAGTAACTGTTAAAATGAAATGTAGCCAGAAATATGATAAGCTGTTGATATGTGTCTCTGTCATAGTGAGATTGCATTTACTTTAAAGGAAAGAGCACAGTACCTATACTGTGAATATGTTTAATATTTTTAAAGTTACTCATTTGAAAAAGCTTGATTAAAATGAGCTTTTTAGATGACATTCACAGTCTTTAAGATGGTTAATGGTAGCATTGAAAAGACTAAAGAAAATTTAGTTCTAACTTTATATGGTCTTTTCTGGCAACTAAAAATTATTTTATTTATCCGCCCCCCCCCCCCACGCCATGAAAGTTAATAAACAAATGAATCTCTAGTTATGTAGAAGTATAGTGTTGCTAAGAACATGGATTTTGTGATCTGGATTAAAATACAAGTTCTGCCACCTTATCACCTTTTTGACTTATGGTAATTTATTCTTCATCTAAGAGATGGTATTAAGAATGTCTGTCTTGTCAGGATCATTATGAGAATTTTGTTAAATGAGATGTCTGTAAAGTGCTTAGCACAGTCTCTGGAACATTATAAGCATGTAATAAATAACTATTTTTTCCCCCAAATTTAATTTTTTAGGTAGTTTATACTCTTTTTCAGGATATCTTTCATGTTGCTGTAAAAGATATGGCACAAAGAAATTATCAGAGGATGAGATGGCTGGATGGCATCAGCAACTCGATGGACATGAGGTTGAGTGAACTCCAGGAGTTGGTGATGGACAGGGAGGCCTGGAGAAAGGATAAGGCGATGGCACCCCACTCCAGTACTCTTGCCTGGAAAATCCCATGGACGGAGGAGCCTGGAAGGCTCAGTCCATGGGGTCGCTGAGGGTCGGACACGACTGAGCGACTTCACTTTCACACATTGGAGAAGGAAATGGCAGCCCACTCCAGTGTTCTTGCCTGGAGAATCCCAGGGATGGGGGAGCCTGGTGGGCTGCCATCTGTGGGGTCGCACAGAGTCGTACACTATTGAAACCACTTAGCAGCAGCAGCAGCAGCATATATATATCTATATGTATCTATATATATATTTAGGGCTCATGTGATCACTTTAAGAAGTGCCATTTTATTATCAAATAAGTTAGTTAAAAAACTTACTAAGTGTAGATTACATGGTTCATTTTTACTGTTTGTTATAATTTCCACAGTATCATTATCATTCTCTCAATAATCCATCTGTTTGTTAGGTAAATTCTTCCTGACACATAGAATTCTGTAAAATTTATGCTTCAGAATTATTTTATATATGATAATTATAAGATTTTGAAAAGTTGCAAGAAGTTTATTTCAAATATATACCTGCTAAGCACTGACTGTGATTATTGTTTCAGTGTGTCTGCCCTCTGATGCTTTCTCGCAATACCTACCATCTTACTTGGGTTTCTCTTACCTTGGACGTGGAGTATCTCTTCACGGCTGCTCCAGCAAAGCACAGCTGCTGCACCTTACCTTGGACTACGGGTTTCTCCTCAGGGCTGCTCCTCCTGACCTTGAACGTGGAGTAGCTCCTCTCAGCCCTCCTGCGCCGGCACAGCCGCCGCTCCTTGGACGTGGGGTTGCTCCTCTCGGCTGCCACCCCTGACCTCAGGCATGGGGTAGCTCCTCTCGGCCACCGCTCCTGACCTCTGGGGTGAGGTACCTCCTCTGGGCTGCCACCCCTGACCTTGGGCATGGGGTAGCTTCTCTCGGCCGCCACCCCTGTTGGAGAAGACTCTTGAGAGTCCCTTGGATTGCGAGGAGATCCAACCAGACCATTCTAAAGGAGGTCAGTCTTGGGTGTTCATTGGAAGGACTGATGCTAAAGCTAAGACTCCAATACTTTGGCCACCTCATGCGAAGAGTTGACTCATTGGAAAAGACTCTGATGCTGGGAGGGATTGGAGGCAGGAGGAGAAGGGGACGACAGAGGATGAGATGGCTGGATGGCATCACCAACTCGATGGACATGAGGTTGAGTGAACTCCAGGAGTTGGTGATGGACAAGGAGGCCTGGTGTGCTGCAGTTCATGGGGTCGCAAAGAGTAGGACATGACTAAGCAACTGAACTGAACTGAAGCATTGACTATTTTCCAAACACTATCCTAGGTGCTAATGATGCAGTCTCAAAAATGACAGAATGATCTCTGTTTGTCTCCAAGGAAAACCATTCAATGTCACAGTTATCCAAGTCTATGCCCCAACCAGTAATGCTGCAGAAGCTGAAGTTGAATGGTTCTATGAAGACCTACAAGACCTTTTAGAACTAACACCCAAAAAAGATGTCCTTTTCATTATAGGGGACAGGAATGCAAAAGTAGGAAGTCAAGAAACACCTGGAGTAACAGGCAAATTTGGCCTTGGAATGAGGAGTGAAGCAGGGCAAAGACTAATAGAGTTTCGCCAAGAAAACGCACTGGTCATAGCAAACACCCTCTTCCAGCAACATAAGAGAAGACTCTACACATGGACATCACCAGATGGTCAACACCAAAATCAGATTGATTATATTCTCTGAACCCAAGGATGGAGAAGCTCCATACAGTCAGCAAAACCAAGACCAGGAGCTGACTGTGGCTCAGATCATGAACTCCTTATTACCAAATTCAGACTCAAATTGAAGAAAGTAGGGAAAACCACTAGACCATTCAGGTATGACCTAAATCAAATCCCTTATGATTATGCAGTGGAAGTGAGAAATAGATTTAAGGGCCTAGATCTGATAGATAGAGTGCCTGATGAACTATGGAATGAGGTTCGTGACATTGTACAGGAGACAGGGATCAAGGCGATCCCCATGGAAAAGAAATGCAAAAATAAGCAAAATGGCTGTCTGGAGAGGCCTTACAAATAGCTGTGAAAAGAAGAGAGGCAAAAAGCAAAGGAGAAAAGGAAAGATATAAGCATCTGAATGCAGAGTTCCAAAGAATAGCAGGAAGAGATAAGAAAGGCTTCTTCAGCAATCAATGCAAAGAAATAGAGGAAAACAACAGAATGGGAAAGACTAGAGATCTCTTCAAGAAATTAGAGATACCAAGGGAACATTTCATGCAAACATGGGCTCGATAAAGGACAAAAATGGTATGGACCTAACAGAAGCAGAAGATATTAAGAAGAGGTGGCAAGAATACACAGAAGAACTATACAAAAAAGATCTTCACAACCCAGATAATCATGATGATGTGATCATTCATCTAGAGCCAGACATCCTGAAATGTGAAGTCAAGTGGGCCTTAGAAAGCATCACTACGAACAAAGTTAGTGGAGGTGATGGAATTCCAGTTGAGCTATTTCAGATCCTGAAAGATGATGCTGTGAAAGTGCTGCACTCAATATGTCAGCAAATTTGGGAAACTCAGCAGTGGCCACAGGACTGGAAAAGGTCAGTTTTCATTCCAATCCCAAAGAAAGGCAATGCCAAAGAATGCTCAAACTACCACACAATTGCACTCATCTCACATGCTAGTCAAGTAATGCTCAAAATTCTCCAAGCCAGGCTTCAGCAATACATGAACCGTGAACTCCCTGATGTTCAAGCTGGTTTCAGAAAAGGCAGAGGAACCAGAGATCCAGTTGCCAACATCCGCTGGATCATGGAAAAAGCAAGAGAGTTCCAGAAAAACATCTATTTCTGCTTTATTGACTATGCCAAAGCCTTTGACTGTGTGGATCACAATAAACTGTGGAAAATTCTGAGAGAGATGGGAATACCAGACCACCTAACCTGCCTCTTGAGAAATCTGTATGCAGGTCAGGAAGCAACAGTTAGAACTGGACATGGAACAACAGACTGGTTCCAGATAGGAAAAGGTGTACATCAAGGTTGTATATTGTCACCCTGCTTATTTAACTTCTATGCAGAGTACATCATGAGAAGCGCTGGACTGGAAGAAATACAAGCTGGAATCAAGATTGCCAGGAGAAATATCAATAACCTCAGATATGCAGATGACACCACCCTTATGGCAGAAAGTGAAGAGGAGCTAAAAAGCCTCTTGATGAAAGTGAAAGAGGAGGGTGAAAAAGTTGGCTTAAAAAAAAAAAAAGAAAAAGAAAAAGTTGGCTTAAAGCTCAACATTCAGAAAACAAAGATCATGGCATCCAGTCCCATCACTTCATGGGAAATAGACGGGGAAACAGTGGAAACAGTGTCAGACTTTATTTTTGGGGGGCTCCAGAATCACTGCAGATGGTGACTGCAGCCATGAAATTAAAAGACACTTACTCCTTGGAAGAAAAGTTATGACCAACCTAGATAGGATATTCAAAAGCAGGGACATTACTTTGCTGACTAAGGTCTGTCTAGTCAAGGCTATCGTTTTTTCCAGTGGTCATGTATGGATGTGAGAGTTGGACTGTGAAGAAGGCTGAGCACTGAAGAATTGATGCTTTTGAACTGTGGTGTTGGAGAAGACTCTTGAGAGTCCCTTGGACTGCAAGGAGATCCAACCAGTCCATTCTGAAGGAGATCAGCCCTGGTATTTCTTTGGAAGGAATGATGCTGAAGCTGAAACTCCAGTACTTTGGCCACCTGATGCGAAGAGCTGACTCATTGGAAAAGACTTTGATGCTGGGAGGGATTGAGGGCAGTAGGAGAAAGGAATGACTGAGGATGAGATGGCGGAATGGCATCACGGACTCGATGGACATGAGTCTGTGTGAACTCCGGGAGTTGGTGATGGACAGGGAGGCCTGGCGTGCTGCGATTCATGGGGTCGCAAAGAGTCAGACACGACTGAGCGACTGAACTGAACTGAACTGAATGACACAGAGATGTAAGACATTGTTGCCTTAAAGAAGCTAAACTCATAAATTAGCTAGGAAAAGGAAGTAACAGTTGTCCGGACAAAGGGAACTAAGAGGTTTTGAATAAATATAATGCATTGTTATGAACATACATTCTGGTAACTTTTCTTCACAAGGCTTAGTATTAAAAAAATTATAATAACCTTCCTATTCCAGTGAAGATGTAACAGTAGGTCAGATTTATCCTCCCATCTCAAACAACTAAAAATTTGGACAAATTATTTTAAAAAACAGCTCTCAAGATAACGGACATTAGACATGAAAGACAGTGATTCCTGAGAAATGTGAAAAATGAGATGAGCTGTTTAGTTGCTCCAGCTTAAGGCCTACAGAACTTGTGCAGTTATGCTGCAGGGTAGGAGAACCCAGACAGTACCCGGTGGTCTCATTGAATTGAGATGATAGAGCTGTGATACCCAGGAAGCAAAGCCTATAGAATTCACAGCGCAGGTTACCAGAGAAGAGTGAGCTGTAGAAGGTCTGGAGAGGGCCCCTTGAGTGTGCCACAGACTACTCATCAGTACTTGCATGTGAAGAAACTAGCCAAAGCTTGGGAAAGAACTACGTGAAGTGATTAGAGAAAATCATACTTCCCACTGATACAGAGTTGGAAATAGTGCTGTTCCCAACCATTAGTAGGAAAGCCTCCTAATTCATGGTGCTTCCAAGCAAGTACTAAATAGAAATCCCTTATCTCAATAGAGGGGGAAATTAACCACAGTTATTCTGGTCCCGCTTAACAAAGCCAGAGCTGAAAGGACCAAACTGCTTCCAAGTAATTGTGTCCCAGAACAAACAACAGGGTAATTTATAGGAATACAAAATATCCAGCAAAATAAAATTCTTGATGTCTGACATTCTATCAAAAATTATCATATATTCATGAAACCAAAACAATATAACATGTATTTGAAAAATCAATCAGTTAAAACTGACTCAGAATTTATACAATAAAAAAATTAGTAGACAAGGACATTAACAATTATATTTCATGTGGTCAGAGAGGTGCTAAAAAGACTGAACATATTTAGAAGAAATATGAAAGCTATTAAAAAATAAAGTTTCTTAATATGAAAACTACATGACTGAGATGAAAATTATACTGGATGGGATTAATGGAGATGACATATTGCAGGAGATGGATTAGTGAAATAAAAGACATAGCAAAAGGAACTATTCAAAATGAAACTGGAGAGAAAAATACTAAAGAAGAAAAGCAGGAAAAAGGGAGCAATTTTGAGCTGTGGTACAACTTCAGGCAATCAAGTACACAACATGCATGTCACTAGAATCCTGAAAGGAAAAGTGAGAAAGGGAGCAACTGAAAGCATCCTCTGCATTGGCACAAGGGTTCTTTACTACTAATGCCACCTGGGAAACCCAAAAAATATACTCAAAGACCTAATGACTAAAATATTTCCAAACTTGATTAAAAACTATAAACCAGAAGTTCCAAGAAGCACAAGCCCCAAGCACACGAAATGTGAGGAAAAATACACCAATGCATATCACAATCAAATTGCTTAGAACCAGTTGTGAGAAGAAAATCTTAAAAGCAAATAAAAATATTATTGTTATTATGCATCAGGAAACAAAACTGTGGAAGCAGATTTGTCATTAGAGACAATGCAAACTACAAGACAGTAAAACAACGTCTTAAAAATAGTGGAAGAAAAATAGTATACACCTGGAATTCTGTACCTTGGGAAAATATATTTCAAAAATTAAGGCTGAATGGAGACTTTTTTAACAGAGACACAGAAGTGGCAAGAATTCATCACCAAACATCCTGCACTACAAGAAATATCAAAGGAACCCCTTTCTGCATTAGAAAATGATACTGGATGGAAAATTGGATTGATAAAATAATAGAGAGTCCTGGAAATGATAACATCACAGGTAAAGATGTCTCTTTAAAAGATAATGTTTAAAGAATAAGCACAATGTACTGTGGAGTTTATAACAATATGTGACAGCAATGACAATACTAATACAGAGGCTGGAAAACGAGAATTGAGAGGATGCTATTATAAGGTTTTTATAGTGTATAGGAAATGATGTAGTGAAGATAGAGGGTACTAAGTTAAAGGTGTATACTGTGAACTCTAAAGCAAAAACCCAAGTAACACAAAAGAATTGTAGCTAATAAGCAACAAAGACTATAAAATAGTTATAAATATGGTCAGTCTAAGAAAAGGCAGGGAGAAAAGGGGGGAGCAAACAATTGGATGGGACAAATAGAAAACAAACAGCAATGTAGTAGATTAATTGCTGTTCAATTGCTCAGTCATGTCTGACTATTTGTGACCCCATGAACTGCAGCACTCCAGGCTTCCCTGCCCTTCACTATCTCCCAGAGTTTGCTCAAATTCATCTCCATTGAGTCTATGATGCCATCCAACCATCTCATCCTCTGTCATCCCCTTTTCTCCTGCCCTCAGTCTTTGCCAGCATCAGAGTCTTTTCCAATGAGTTAGGTCTTCATATCAGGTGGCCAAAGTATTGATTGAAGCTTCAGCTTCAGCATCAGTCCTTCCAATGAATATTCAGGGTTGATTTCCCTTAGATTTGACTGATTTGATCTTCTGGCTGCACAAGAGTCTCTCAAGAGTTTTTCCCAGCACCACAGTTCAAATTGGTCTAAATATTCTAATTAAAATGCAGAATTTTTTCAGGTATATAGACTAAGAGGTAAAAGTAATAGAAAAATATATACCAGGCTAAAATTTAACATTTTTAAGATGGTCCCTCTCTTCAAATGGCTATGTAGATTCAATGCAATCCCATGGTAAAATCTTAGCAGGGACTTTTTTTCTTTTGTAGAAACTAATAAAGCAGGGACTTTTTCTTTTTTTTTTTTTTTTAGAAACTAATAAACTTTTTTTTTTTTTTTTTTTGAAACTGGGGATGCAAAAGAGCTAGAAGAACCAAAACTACTTGAAAAAGAAGTTGGAGGAGTTAGTCTTCCTGATTTCAAGAGTTAATATAAAGCTGTAGTAATAAATAAAGACAATGTGGTATTAGTACCAGTATTGACAAATAGATCAGTGGAACAGCATAGACAGTCTAGAAATAGACTCATTTCTGTGGATAAATATATCCAATTGATTTTTAACAAATATTCAAAGGCAAAAACCCTACAGAAAAATGACAGGGTTCTCAGTGTATATGTTGCACCATATACAAATTTAGCAAAATGTATTTCATAGAGCTAAATGTAATCAGAAACTATAAAACTTCTAAGAACATACATAGGGCAAAGCTTTGTGAATTGAGGTTACATAAAGATTTCTTAGATATAACACCACAGAAACATCATTTATAAAAGAAAGAATTGATGAATTGGACTTTATCCATTTTAGGGAATTCTGTTCTTCAAAAGAATCTCTTTTGATAATGAAAAGCAAGTCCCTCAATAGGGGAGGGGCTTTATAAGTATAAATATATAATTCCCTGTGAGTGTATGCAATTCGCAAACCTTGTATATGAAAAATTACTGTCATTATTATTAAGAACTCTGAAAACTCAATAATAAGAAAGCAGTTTAATAAATCGACAAAAGATTTGACCATCTATTTTACCATCTAATATATGTATGTAGATAATAAACATGCGCATGGCAAGATGCTCAGCACCAATAATCATTGGGAAAATATAGATTAAAACTTAGTGTAAGTTATACTAAGTCATGACTAGGATATGGAGCAAGAAACTCTTATACCATGCTAGCAGGAATGTGAAACTACTTTGAAAACAGTTTGGTATTTTCTTAAAATGTTAAACATATGTTTACCATATAACTCAACCATTCCAATCCTAGATATTTACCCAAGAGGTATGAAAACATGTATTTATACCGAGACTTTCACCTGAATGTTTATACTATGTTTTATAATAGTCAAAAATTGTATGTCCGCAAGTGAATGCAGAAAGAATTTGTAGTGTTTATTTACAATGGAATACTATCCAGTAGGGAAAAGGAATGCATGTCAGCATACACAATGGCTTGGATGAATTTCAAAATAATTATGCTGAATTTAAAACCTAGACATAAAAGAGTATATATCATATGATTCTGTCTGTATAACATATAGAAAATGCAAAGTAATGTATAATGATAGAAATCAGATCATTGGTTGCCTGGGAACTGGGAAGTGGAATAGAGGCACAGAGGGGCATGGAAGAATTAGAGAAGGATGTGGAAAATTTTTGAGTAATGGATATGCTGATTATCTTAATAGTAATGATGCCTGCGTGGCTATATACATATGTCAAAACCTATAAAACTGGGCACTTTAGATGGTGTAATATATTATAGTTTTATTATACCTTGATAAAATGTTAGTTACCCAGTTGTGTCCAGCTCTTTGCAGTCCCATGGACAGTAGCCCATCAGGCTCCTCTGTCCATGAAACTCTCCAGGCAAGAATATTGGAGTGGGTTGCCGTTTCCTTCTCCAGGGGATCTTCCCAACCCAGGGATCCAATCCAGGTCTCCTGTATTACAGGCAGATTCTTTACTGTCTGAGTCATTAGGGAAGTCGCTGTCTGAAATCTTTAAGAAAATATAGAAATAACACACAGTGTAGACATTTAGTAAATTTGTAGTTTAAATTGTTATTATTTTTATTATTTTCCTCATTATGCTGTAAGATCTTTGAAATTTGAAATGATATTGGAGTAATGTCAGCTTCATGGCATGAAATGAGACATTACCTTTGTCTTTGCCCTTCAGTATTCAACTAGTAAAACATATATTACTCAGTAAAGTTGACTCTGCCCAGCATAATAGAATGCCAGAGAATTCTACATATATCTGTACATCTAAATAGGAGTCAGTGGTCTGGAACACACGGAGATAGAATTGAGGAAACAGCAGAGGGGGCTGCCTGTGATTATGGCCCTCCAGTCTCAGCAGCTGTACCCCAAGGTCCATGGAACGAAGTAGCAGTAGAGGAGGTGGCACACATGACTTTGACTTCCTGGCTGCAGCAGGAAAGATGGCACACAGGGCAGCTGTGGCCACAGGTAACTGGGCTGCAGAACAGTGGGGCCAGAGTCACCACTTCCCTCCCCACCTGAAGCAACAGAACTGCATGCCTAACAACAACAGACATGGCAGAGGTGTCCATGCAACCCTGACTCCTCTTCTACCCTCACCCTCCATGGTGGCAGAGCTTGGGACTCAGGATATCATGGGCATGGCAGAAGGGCCCACGATTCCAGTGCTCTAAGGGGTGACCTAGCAGCAGCAGGGCACCAGTGACCTTCAAGGCACAGTGATAAGGAAGGCACAGAGTGATGCCTCTAACAGAGGTAGTAGAGATGGAAAGTGCTGGCTCTCAAATATAATCAGAGGCGGCTCATGTGTGATTTGTGTAGTATAGCATCATTTATTGGAAAACAAATAAAGGCCTCTAATTTCTAACCTGTTGAATGGTTAGAATGAAGTAGAAAGGTGTTTGCTTCTTTAAATGCACCAGAAGAACAACTCATCGAGCACCATGAAGAACAGCTTATCAAGCAAGAAGACTATACCAAAAAAAGAAAATGACAGTTCTCTAGAAACCAAACATAAAGTCATGGAATACTGCAATCTAACTGATAGAGTATTCAAAATATCTGTTATGAAGAAGCTCAATGAACTACAAGGAAAGTTAGAAGGCAGGTTAATAGGCTCAGGGATAAAGCTTGAAACTCTAAAAAAAAGAACCAAACAGAAATTCTGGAGCTGAAAATCTCAATCTACAAGATGAAGAATGCATTAGAAAACATTGGAAGTAAACCAGACCATTTGGAAGAGAGAACACAGAGAATTCTATAAGTAGAAATAGAGAAACAGTATAAGTAGAAGAGGAACAAGAAATAAGATACAAAACAGTTGAAGAAATACTATCAATCAAGCATAGTCTATCTAGCAAAATTATCGTTCAGATATGAAAGAGAAATAGATTTTCTCAGACAAAAAATGCTTAGGGTCTTCATCAGCACTAGACCTTACAATAAATGTCTAAAGTAGCTCTTATACCAGAAATAAGAAAGCAAAAATACCAAAACTTTGAGTGCCATGATAGATAGAATCAGAAAATTATAACCTTGTATCAGAATAGATATTTAAATACTTTATTATACCATGAAGGTTAAAAGGAGGGAAAAAGCATAAAAATAACTGTAACTACTTTGGTAACAAATTCACAACGTGAAAAGAAATAATTTGAGACAAGATACAAAAGGAAAGGAGGAAAAGGATAGAACAGGTATAGATAAATGAACATAAGATGCCATCAGCAGGAAAAGGGCTATTTTACCAAGACATTTTATATAAACTGCATAGTAACCACAAAACATAAATCTAGTGTAGAGACAGAAAACATAAAAACAGAGAAAACCAATGTTTTCTATGATGTTTTTCTAAAAACATCATAGAAAACCACTAAACTAAAATGGTAGGCAGAAACACAGGGGGAAAGAAACAATGTAAATACAGAACGAGAAAATAAAAGATATAATGACAGTGCTAAGTTCTCATCATTCAATGACTGATAAATGTAAATGGAACTAACCCATCAAAAAATACAGTGGCTAGACAGATTAAAAAACAAAATTCAACTATATGCTTCCTTTAGGAGATTCACCTCGACTCTCAAGGCAAAAATAAGCTAAAAGTGAAAAACTGAGAGATAATACTCCAAACAAATGGCAGCCAAAAATAAATAAGTATAGCCATACATGTATCAGACAAAATAAGCTTCAAGCCAAAAAATGTAATAAGGGAGACCCAGGTCTCCCACATTGTAGACCAACGCTTTACCATCTGAGCCACCAGGGAAGTTGGGAGATCTGGGTTCAATCCCTGGGTGGGGAAGATTCCCTGGAGGAAGGCATAGCAACCCACTCCAGTATACTTGCCTGGAGAATCCCCATGGACGGAGGAGCTTGGCAGGCTACAGTCCACGGGGTCACAAAGACTTGGACACGACTGAGTGACTAAGCACAGCACAGCACAACATGGGTCCATTGGAATATACAAAACAATTACTAAAGGGAGGAATTGACAATAATGTATTATTCATAGGGGACTTCAACAAAATACTGACATCAATGAATAGATCATCTGGACAGAAAGTCAAAAAGGAAACAACCTTAAATGAAAGTTTGAGCCAGATGGATCTGATAGATTTATGCAGAATTTTCCATTTAAATGCAACAGAAAACAGGTTCTTCTTAGGTAGTCATGGAACTTTCTCAAGGATCGACCATATGTTGGGAAACAAAACAAGTCCCAATAAATTTAAAAAGATTGATATCACATCAAATATCTTTTCTTATCACATCCATGTTGTAGCATATTATAGAATTTCCATCTTTTTAAAAACTGAATAATATTTCACTGTATCTTTATACCACATTTTGCTTCTCCACACATTCAGTGGACACTTGGGTGTTTCAGTTTTAGTTATTATGAATTATGCTTCTATGAACATGAGTGTACAAAGGTCTCTTTAAGACACTGCTTCTAATTTTGGGGGAACAAACTGGTTCTAAATAGGAAAAGGAGTACGTCAAGTCTGTATGTTGTCACCCTGCTTCTTTAACTTATATGCAGAGAACATCATGAGAAACGCTGGGCTGGAAGAAGCACAAGCTGGAATCAAGATTGCCGGGAGAAATATCAATAACCTCAGATATGCAGATGACACCACCTTTATGGCAGAAAGTGAAGAGAAACTAAATAGCCTCTTGATGAAAGTGAAAGAGGAGAGTGAAAAAGTTGGCTTAAAGCTCAACATTCAGAAAACGAAGATCATGGCATCTGGTCCCATCACTTCATGGCAAATAGAAGGGGAAACAGTGGATACACTGTCAGACTTCATTTTGGGGGGCTCCAAAATCGCTGCAGATGATGACTCAGTTCAGTTCAGTTCAGTTTAGTTGCTCAGTCGTGTCCAACTCTTTGCAACCCAATGAATCACAGCACGCCAAGCCTCCCTGTCCATCACTAACTCCCGGAGTTCACTCAGACTCACGTCCATCAAGTCCGTGATGCCATCCAGCCATCTCATCCTCTGTCGTCCCCTTCTCTTCCTGCCCCCAATCCCTCTCAGCATCAGAGTCTTTTCCAATGAGTCAACTCTTTGCATGACGTGGCCAAGGTACTGGAGTTTCAGCTTCAGCATCAGTCCTTCCAAAGAAATACCAGGGCTGATCTCCTTCATAACAGACTGGTTGGATCTCCTTGCAGTCCAAGGGACTCTTGGAGTCTTCTCCAACACCACAGTTCAAAAGCATCAATTCTTCAGTGCTCAGCCTTCTTCACAGTCCAACTCTCACATCCATACATGACCACTGGAAAAACCATAGCCTTGACTAGACGGACCTTTGTTGGCAAAGTAATGTCTCTGCTTTTCAATATGCTCTCTAGGTTGGTCATAACTTTCCTTCCAAGGAGTAAGGGTCTTTTAATTTCATGGCTGCAGTTACCATCTGCAGTGATTTTGGAGCCCCCCAAAATAAAGTCAGCCACTGTTTCTACTGTTTCCCCGTCTATTTCCCATGAAGTGATGGGACCAGATGCCATGATCTTCGTTTTCTGAATGTTGAGCTTTAAGCCAACTTTTTCACTCTCCTCTTTCACTTTCATCAAGAGGCTTTTTAGTTCCTCTTCACTTTCTGCCATAAGGGTGGTATCAACTGCATATCTGAGATTATTGATATTTCTCCCTGCAGTCTTGATTCCAGCTTGTGCTTCTTCCAGCCCACCATTTCTCATGATGTACTCTGCATAGAAGTTAAATAAGCAGGGTGGCAATATACAGCCTTGACGTACTCCTTTTCCTATTGGGAAGCAGTCTGTTGTTCCATGTCCAGTTCTAACTGTTGCTTCCTGACCTGCATCCAGATTTCTCAAGAGGCAGGTCAGGTGGTCTGGTATTCCCATCTCTTTCAGAATTTTCCACAGTTTATTGTGATCCACACAGTCAGAGGCTTTGGCATAGTCAATAAAGCAGAACTAGATGTTTTTCTGAAACTCTCTTGCTTTTTTGATGATCCAGCAGATATTGGCAATTTGATCTCTTGTTCCTCTGCCTTTTCTAAAGCCAGCTTGAACATCTGGAAGTTCACGGTTCATGTATTGCTGAAGTTGGCTTGGAGAATCAGATGGTGATTGCAGCCATGAAATAAAAGACGCTAACTCCTTGGAATGGAAAGTTATGACCAACCTCGATAGCATATTCAAGACCAGAGACATTATACAAAGTTCCGTCTAGTCAAGGCTATGGTTTATCCGGTAGTCATGTATGGATGTGAGAGTTGGACTTTGAAGAAAGCTGAGCGCTGAAGAATTGATGCTTTGGTACTGTGGTGTTGGAGAAGACTCTTGAGAGTCCCTTGGACTGCAAGGAGATCCAACCAGTCCATTTTAAGGGAGATCAGTCCTGGGTGTTCTTTGGAGGGAATGATGCTAAAGCTGAAACTCCAGTACCTTGGCCACCTCATGTGAAGAGTTGACTCACTGGAAAAGACTCTGATGCTGGGAGGGATTGGGGGCAGGAAGAGAAGGGGATGACAGAGGATGAGATGGCTGGATGGCATCACCGACTCGATGGACATGAGTTTGAGTGAACTCCGGGAGTTGGTGATGGACAGGGAGGCCTGGCGTGCTGCAGTTCATTGGGTCGCAAAGAGTCGGACACGACTGAGCGACTGAACTGAACTGAACTATACCCAGATTTGGAATTTCTGGATCACATGGTAATTCTGTGTTTCAGTTTTTGGAGGTATTGCATTATTGATTTCTATAACACTGTACTGTTTTACACAACACTGTACTGTTTTAATTCCTGTCAACAGTACACAAGGGTTCCAGTTTCTCCACCCTCTTACCAACACTTATGCTGTGGGCAAGCAGCTTCAGGAACATATGCACTGCTGTTAGCCACGTGGCTAGCATTGACAGATGGATAGTTGCTACTCTGCTTATAGCTGAATTTTTTTTAAAACAGAAAATTTATTATTAATTATTTTTAGGTCACACTATGTGGCATGCAGTATCTTAGTTCCCTGACCAGAGATCAGACCATGCCCCTTGCGCTGAGAGGGGGAAGTTTTAACCACTGAACCACCAGGGAAGTCCCTAATAGCTGAAATTGACAGAAATTAACTGCAATATACTTTCTTCCCCTGGTAGTTGCCAGCTTTCAACAGAATCTAGAATTCCAAAAGAGTTATGTCTGAAAGATTCTGCCAGTGTCATTATTGTCTAGATGGGGGAGATAGATTCTTGATGCTTCCTACTCTGCCATCTTCCAGTATCCTCACTGTATATATTTTTTGTATAAAATGAGCACATGATAAGATAAAATTGAGAGTAATAGCTGAAAACCATATAATGCAGTCCTAATTTTGATTTTGTGATTTCTTTCTAAGCTTGAGTTCTCTCTTTGCTTGGCAAGTTTTCCCAGACTTTATACTTCTCTGTCATTAACAACCCCAAGACTGTGGTTGGCAGCTGGAATGGCTATAGTTTCATCAACTCGCAGAATTTCCATCGTGCTGGCCAGTGGTTAGGAAGCTAAAAATGAATAGAAGTGAGAAGAGTGAGCAAATAGTTTAAATGGTTTTTGTTAAGGTTATTCTTCTTTTTACTTCTCTCTCTCTCTCTCTCTTTTTTTTTTTTTTATGGTCATGGCTCAAAGAATTGTGCTGGTTTGGAATGTTAGCTTTGGCAGTATTTTGAGAATCTAGACATGCAGTCAATTTGTAAGGAACTCAAGGAATTGGACTAAATAACAGTAAACCCAAAGTTGAAGGAAACAATCTAAACCTTGAGGATGTTCACCTCCATAATCATCAAGAGACGGACCTATCTTTTGGTTTCATCTTAGGAACTTTTGTTTCTTCCTAAGAAAGTGAGTGCTCTTGTCTAAAACTTGGGTTTACAGATGGAGTTATGTAGGTATACTTGGCTACCAAAGGAAAGGGAGAGAGCAGGGCAGTTCTGTATAATCCATGGCAATAAAAGACTTTTAACTCCCTTCCTCCTGAAAAAGGACCTCTATTAGTTTAGAATATGATATATATGATATGAAAACTTACAGTAAAAACTTACACTACTCTTACTATTCCGTAAATGTCAATTCTAATATTTATTTTTTAAAGGAACACATTTATATTCTCTATATTTCAATTTTGGTAATATTTATTTTTCAAACTATGTATTATTCATTTTGATTTAAGGAATATTATCTTTCAACAGGATACAATTTTTTCTCTGTAAATTTGCTTCATGCAATATAATTTTGACATTGTGTTCTTAAATTTGTCTTCATTTTATACTTCTTATAATGAGAAACTGCTGTATTCCAAATGTTTGTATTTGATTCTAGTTTCTTACTTACTTAGGACTTCCCAAGAGTCAGGTCATGTGGTCTGGTATTCCCATCTCTTACAGAATTTTACACAGTTTATTGTGATCCACACAGTCAAAGGCTTTGGCATAGTCAATAAAGCAGAAATAGATATTTTTCTGGAACTCTCTGGCTTTTTCAATGATCCAAAGGATGTTGTCAATTTGATCTCTGGTTCCTCTGCCTTTTCTAAAACCAGCTTGAACATCTGGAATTTCACAGTTCACGTATTGCTGAAGCCTGGCTTGGAGAATTTTGAGCATACTTTACTAGCGTGTGAGATGAGTGCAATTGTGCGGTAGTTTGAGCATTCTTTGGCATTGCCTTTCTTTGGAATTGGAATGAAAACTGACCTTTTGCAGTCCTGTGGCCACTGCTAAGTTTTCCAAATTTGCTGGCATATTGAGTGCAACACTTTCACAGCATCATCTTTCAGATTGCTGGGAGAAATATCAATAACCTCAGATATGCAGGTGACACTACCCTTATGGCAGAAAGTGAAGAGGAACTAAAAAACCTCTTGACGAAAGTGAAAGTGGAGACTGAAAAAGTTGGCTTAAAGCTCAACATTCAGAAAACTAAGATCATGGCATCTGGTCCCATCACTTCATGGCAAATAGATGGGAAAACAGTGGAAACAGTGTGAGGCTTTATTTTGGGGGGCTCCAAATCACTGCAGATGGTGACTGCAGCCATGAAATTAAAAGACACTTACTCCTTGGAAGGAAAGTTATGACCAACCTAGAGAGCATATTGAAAAGCAGAGACATTACTTTGCCAACAAAGGTCCATCTAGTCAAGGCTATGGTTTTTCCAGTGGTCATGTATGGATGTGAGAGTTGGACTGTAAAGAAGGCTGAGCACTGAAGAATTGATGCTTTTGAACTGTGGTGTTGGAGAAGACTCCTGAGAGTCCCTTGGACTGCAAGGAGATCCAACCAGTCCATTCCAAATATGATCAGTTCTGGGTGCTCTTTGGAAGGAATGATGCTAAAGCTGAAACTTCAGTACTTTGGCCACGTCATGTGAAGAGTTGACTCATTGGAAAAGACTCTGATGCTGGGAGGGATTGGGGGCAGGAGGAAAAGGGCACGACAGAGGATGAGATGGCTGGATGGCATCACTGACTCGATGGACGTGAGTTTAAGTGAACTCCGGGTGTTGGTGATGGACAGGGAGGCCTGACTTGCTGCGATTCATGGGGTCGCAAAGATTCGGACATGACTGAGCGACTGAACTGAACTGAACTGAGGTGGTTTCCCAGGTAGCTCAGTTGGTAAAGAATCCACCTGCAATGCACGAGACTCTGGCTGAATCCCTGGGTTGGGAAGATCCCCTGGAGAAGGGAAAGGCTACCCAGTCCAGTATTCTGGCCAGGAGAATTCCATAGACTATACAGTCCATGGGGTCACGAAGAGTCGGACTTTCACTTTCAGGGGGCTCTAGTGGTAAACAGTCTGCCTTCCAGTATAGGAGACGTAAGAGATGCAGGGTTGATCCCTGGGTTGGGAAGATCCACTGGAGGAGGGCATGGAAACACACTCCCGTATTAGTGCCTGGAGTATCCCATGGACAGAGTAGTCTGGCAGGAAACTTTCTTTTCTAGCTCTGAATAACAATAGTACCATTCACCAATTTTAGATAAACAAAATATTACCAAAATTAAATTATAAAGACTGGAAAAAAAAGTCTATCCTTATTCTTTTCTATGTGAAATTAATTGCTTTGACTTGATGAATATCCTAGTAATTAGAAGAATCCTGAGATCTGGAGTCAGTAGGTCTTCATTTCAATCTGTCATTTACTAGTAAAAGCAAGTTAGTAAACAACTCTTATTCCCTGGTTTTCTTTATCTTTGAAATATTAATTCTGTATTATAGATTGTTAAAGAAATTAATAAATACAAATATGTTTTAACAAGTGTTTTGCCTTGAGCATCAACCATCAAGACTCTTTACGGATGATAATCACCATGTTTTTAAGAGAGTAGTCTTAAGTAGGGGAGAGGGAGAGCTGCTATGGAGTGGAATTTTGTGGGTTCAGAGACTTTAACAATATTGTTAATATTTTATTGGATGTTGGTTCTCATCACTTTATATATTTGTCTGAAATATTTATTTGTTAGTCTCTCCTTATGAAAAACCTATAATTTTTCCATGAAATAAACCTTAACCAATACAGGGTCTCGCCTTTTTCTATCAAAGGTCACTGGTTACCAGGATACTCTGAAATGTATACTTCGTAATTCTGTGACCTGCTAGTCAGAACATCATTTCCTTCTTGCCATTCTAGTTATTTCATGATGCACAAAGTATCTTGTTTCTACCGTGTCTGTTAAGTAGATGGCAGAGGTCACAGACTGTTTGTGGATTGAATCTGGTTCTGAGAAGAACTGTTTGTTCCATGCACTATTTGTCTTTTAGGTGACTTAAAGTCTCAGGAAAAATCAAGAAATTTTATGACCCTAGACTTACATTTCTGCCTAACAGCGAGTTGTTGCTGAGTTCCAGCAGCTTTGTTTAGCTGGGCCATGGGCTCCACAGTTCTGCACATTTACTCTGTTCCCTCAAAGTGATATGAGACGTTGTGAAATTGTTGTCATCATTATAAATGTTTGTGTTAATTGCTTGACTCATATAGGCAGTTTCCTTTATAACTGTTGCAGAGATCATATTCAGTAGATATGTTTTGTAACTTCATAAAACACACTTACATGTCTTTTTTTCTACAGACATATATATAAAATATCCTTTTTGTTTGTCAGCTCCTTCTCTCATTTTCAATCAGTCCTTTCATGTTGCCAGTTAAATTTTTCTCAAATCTAGTTTTTCTTGTCCAACCTTACTACTCCTGCACCACCCCAGGCCCTCATCATCTCTCACCTGCATTTCTTTAATTGCTCCCTAACTGAACTCCTTGCCTTCTGTTTTGTTCTTTTCAGTTCATCCTCAAATATATTGCTAGAGTGATGTATCAGAGTGCAGATCTCATCTCATCACCCCACTGTTTCAAATTCTCCCAAGTCTATCCATCTTATATGGCAGAAGTCAACAGATTTTTCCTTGGAGATCTAGGTAGTAAATATTTTAGACTTTGCTGGCCATAAGTTTCCTACCACAAACAATTGACTCTGCTGCCGTTGAGTTGAGCACGAAAGCAACTATAGACAATACATAAACAAATGAGCATGTCTGTGTTTCAGTAAAAGTTGTTTACAAAATCAGGTTTAGACCATAATTTGCTCCCTCTCCCATGATATAAAAGGTTATCCCTGTCTTCTTTCCTGATGCATCTACCACTTTCCCATCATTTGTCTTATAGTTTATTCAGAAGCACCATTCAAATTCTAACACCTTTCTGAGCATAACATCTCCTTTCTATATCCAGTTATATAATTATTTTCAGGCTGTTTTTCCACAAATTGCAAAACATTCAAATATATCTTGGAAAATATTAATTCTCAAATGATGGTATCCTATATAAACGTGAAATTATTCAGAAACTTATTGTAAGTCTTAAGTATTTCAGTTTTTAACAGATCTTTCATAAAAATCATAAGCTTGATACAATCCATGTGATAGTTTGCATACCATCAATATATATTATCCGAAAATCTCAGAATAAGGTCACTGGTAGGAAAGTATTTTCAATATTATCATCTGTATTGAATCAAAGTTCATTGAGAGAATAATTTTAAGAACATTAATGGGAACTGATAGCAGTAATTCACATTGTTTCTTACCTTTATCACAATTACTCCTTTCAAATACTGTGCAGAAAGCAGGAAATATTTGGTTTTAGGATATGATATTTACCTAAGGTATTGGACTTTAAGTTGATATTTATATAGGTCATTTTGCATGTTTCCATATGTAAAGAAATAACACAATTTGAGAGTATGTTGTTAAATGTGTTGATTTTGCCTCATTATTAAATTGCCTTTCTTTTGCCTTTTGCTGACTGTACAAGTTGGGTAGTAGATAAAACCTGTTCCAGTAAAAAAAAAAAAAAAAAAAAAAGAACTTCATTTTTCACACTTTTTATTATTATTTAAAGTAATAATCTTCATAATAATGAAAAGTGTGATTCGATTACTAGAGTGAGAAAGTAGATTGGTAGAGCTGCTGTGATGGAATTTTGTTAAGATGTGGGTTGATATTAATACTGATTATTGTCACGGTCTTTGTAGACTGGGACCTGGGGACTGGAGTTGATGAGAAGAGGAACGCAGGGGACCTAAGTCTTGAATGAAACAAGGGTGCTTTATTTGCAGAAACACACATTTATATATCTTCATACAAGGCAGCTTTAGGCAGTAAAAAAAATTGAGCAAAAACAAAGCCAAGCAAATAACAATCTTTAAAGGGCCAGAAAGCATTCCATATCCTGAGTAAGAGGGGCATAACTGAATAGATTACCTGTAGGTAAAAGGTCACTGAGGGGAGTCACTAAAAGGAATCCAAGCAGGTGCCCTTTCTCATGATCTCAGTCCTGAGAACTGCATGCAGCTCTGCTCATTCCTGTTTTCCAGGAACTGATAAGGAATAGAGAGTCCTAGAGAAACTGCACACAAAAGAAGAGAATAACATATTGGATCCCTTAAAGTTGAACGTCCCCTGACAGATTATGATAAAGTTCACTAAATTTTCTGATACTCACATAATAATACATTAATTTAAAGCTCTGTTAAAACTGACTTATATATGTTTTTTATGGTTTCTTTTTAGCCACCAGCTGAACAGGCCAAAGCAAGACTGCAATTGGTTTTAGAAGCTGCTGGTAAGTGTAAATAATTAATTATATTTGAATGAAAAAATGTGAAATAAGTCCTAGCATTCTTACAGGTGGATCAAAGAGCAAACTACCTATTTTCATATAGCCTCACAATTTATGACATCTATGTATGGCCATGTGTGCGTGCATGCTTAGTCGCTTCAGTCGTGTCTGATTCTTTGCAGCCGTGAGGACTGTAGTCTGCCAGGCTTCTCTGTCCTTAGGATTTTCCAGGCATGAATACTGGAGTGAGTTGTCATGTCCTCTTCCAGGGGATCTTCCTGACCCAGGGATCAAACCTGTGTATCCTGTGTCTTCTCAATTGCAAGCAGATTCTTTTACCACTGTGCCACTGGGGAAGTCCCATGTGTGGTCATATTTTACCCTCAAATATATATTGCTACAGTGTAATGGTTCTTTATGTCCTTATTTATAATATTGCTACAATTTTAGTTTTAATTTTGATGAGATCTAGTTTATTGATTTTTGTTTTTTATGGACTATTCTTTTAGTGGCATGTTTAAGAAAAATTTTATACTTTTACATTTTAGATTTGAGAATGTAATCTGTTTTGATTTAATTGTTGTATAAAGTGAGATTTAGATCAAGGTTTAATTCTAAAGGAATTGAGATAAATGTCATTTAATAATCCTCCAGTTCAGTTCAGTTCAGTTACTTAGTTGTGTCCGACTCTTTGCAATTCCATGGACTGCAGCACGCCAGGTTTCCCTGTCCATCACCAACTCCCAGAGAGTGCTCAAACTCATGTCTATCTAGTCGGTGATGCCATCCAGTTGTCTCATCCTCTGTCGTCCCCTTCTCCTCCTGCCTTCGATCTTTCCCAGCATCAGGATCTTTTCCAGTGAGTCAGTTCTTCACATCAGATGGCTAAAGTATTAGCATTTCAGCTTCAGCATGAGTCCTTCCAATGAATATTCAGGACTGATTTCCTTTAGGATTGATTGGTTGGATCTCCTTGCAGTCCAAGGGACTCTCAAGAGTCTTCTCCAACACCACAGTTCAAAAGCATCAATTCTTCAGCGCTCAGCTTTCTTTATTGTCCAATTCTCACATCCATACATGACTACAGGATAAACCATAGCTTTGACTAGATGGACCTTTGTTGGCAAAGTAATGTCTCTTCTTTTTAATATGCTGTCTAGGTTGGTCAGAGCTTTCCTTCCAAGGAGCAAGCACCTTTTCATTTCACAGCTGAAGTCACTATCTGTGGTGATTTTGGAGACCAAATGGTCAATACCGAAATCACATTGATTATATTCTTTGCAGCCAAAGATGGAGAAACTCTATACAGTCAGCAAAAACAAGACCAGAAGCTGACTGTGGCTCAGATCATGAATTCCTTATTGCAAAATTCAGGCTTAAATTGAAGAAAGTAGGGAAAACCACTAGGTCAAATCCCTTACAATTATACAGTGGAAGTGACTGACAGATTCAAGGGAAAAAATCTGATAGAGTCCCTGAAGGACTATGGACGGAGGTTTGTGACATTGAACAGGAGGCAGTGATCAAGACCATCCCCAAGAAAAAGAAATGCAAAAGAGGAAAAATGGTTGTCTGAGGAGGCCTTACAAATAGCTGAGAGAAGAGAAACAAAAGGCAAAGGAGAAAAGGAAAGCTATACCCATCTGAATGTACAGTTCCAGAAAATAACAAGAAAAGATAAGGAAAGCCTTCCTCAGTGCCCAATGTGAAAAAATAGAGGAAAAGGATAGAATAGGAAAGACCAGAGACATCTTTAAGAATATTAGAGATACCAAGGAAACATTTCATGTGAAGATGGGCACAATAAAGGATAGAAATGGTATGAACCTAACAGAAGCAGAAGATATTAAGAAGAGGTGGCAAGAATACACTGAAGAGCTATACAAAAAAGATCTTCATGACCCAGATAACTACAGTGGTGTGATCACTCACCTAGAGCCAGACATCCTAGAATGCAAAGTCAAGTGGGCCTTAGGAAGCATCACTATGAACAAAGCTAGTGGAGTTGATGGAATTCCAGTTGAGCTACTTCAAATCCTGAAAGATGATGCTGTGAAAGTGCTGCACTCAATATGCCAGCAAATTGGGAAAACTCAGCAGTGGCCATAGGATGGGAAAAGTCAGCCTTCATTCCAATTCCAAAGAAATGCAATGCCAAAGAATGCTCAAACTACCACACAATTGTACTCATCTCACAGGCTAGCCAAGTAATGCTCAAAATTCTCTAGGCGAGGCTTCAATAGTACATGAACCAAACACTTCCAGATGTTCAAGCTGAATTTAGAAAAGGCAGAGGAACCAGAGATCAAATTGCCAACATCTGTTGGATCATCAAAAAAGCAAGAGAGTTCCAGAAAAACATCTATTTCTGCTTTATTGACTATGCCAAAGCCTTTGTGTGGATCACAATAAACTGTGGAAAATTCTGAAAGAGATGGGAATACCAGACCACCTGACTTGCCTCTTGAGAAACCTGTATACAGGTCAGGAATCCAACCAGAATTGAAAGAGACACGTGTACCCCAGTGTTCATTGCAGCACTGTTTATAATAGCCAGGACATGGGAGCAACCTAGATGTCTATCAGCAGAAGAATGGATAAGAAAGCTGTGGTACATATATACAATGGAGTATTACTCAGCCGTTAAAAAGAATACATTTGAATCAGTTCTAATGAGGTGGATGAAAGTGGAGCCGATTATATAGAGTGAAGTAAGCTAGAAAGAAAAACACCAATACAGTATACTAATGCATATATATGGAATTTAGAAAGATGGTAATGATAACCCTGTATGTGAGACAGCAAAAAAGACACAGATGTATAGTAGTCTTTTAGACTCTGTGGGAGAGGGCGAGGGTGGGATGATTTGGAAGAATGGCATTGAAACATGTATAATATCATATAAGAAACGAATCACCAGTCTAGGTTCGATACAGGGTGCAGGATGCTTGGGGCTTGTGCACTGGGATGACCTGGAGGGATGGGGTGAGGCGGGAGGTGGGAGGGGGGTTCGGGATTGGGAACACATGTACACCCTTGGAAGATTCATGTTGATGTTTGGCAAAACCAATACAATATTGTAAAGTTAAAAAATAATAATAATAATAAAAAAGCAAGAGTTCCAGAAAAACATCTACTTCTGCTTTATTGACTACACCAAAAACTTTGAGCGTGTAGATCACAATAAACTGTGGAAAATTCTTAAAGAGATGGGAATACCAGACCGCCTTACCCACCTCCTGAGGAATCTGTGTGCACGTCAAGAAGCAACAGTTAGAACCAGACATAAAACAACAGACTGGTTCCAAATTGGGAAAGGAGTACGTCAAGGCTGTATATTGTCACCCTACTTATTTGACTTATATGCAGAGTGCATCATGCAAAATGCCGGGCTGGATGAAGCACAAGCCAGGAGAAGTATCAATGACATCAGATATGCAGACGACACCACTGTTATGGCAGAAGGCAAAGAGGAACTAAAGAGCCTCTTGATGAAAGTGAAGGAGGAGTGTGAAAAAGCTGGCTTAAAATTCAACATTCAAAAAACTAAAATCATGGTATCTGGTCCTGTCACTTCATGGCAAACGATGGGGAAATGATGGAAACTATGACAAACTTTATTTTCTTGGGTTCTGAAATCCTCCAGTTACATTGGACTAGCTCATTGGACTAGCCTGGATACCATCTAATCTGAACATCTTGTGTGTTTTAGTATCTCAGTTGCACAATAATTTGATTTTAGATTACTTTGATTTTACAATACACAGATTCATGTAGACACTAAATACTTCACCTTTTTAAAGATAAAAAGATTCATGTTATCTTTTGCAGGTACTGATAGATTAATTTGTAGTCTTAATGTGCTCTTTAAAAAAATGTTACATTTAAATAATAAGTTGTTAAGATCAAGAGTGAGATAAGGTTAGAATAATATAACTAAAGTAGTATATATATATTTTTTTCATATTTCTTAAAGTTTTTTACTTTTTATACATCTATAGAGTTCATAGTCTCCAAATGGAAATGAGAATTCTGTTTTAACGTCAAAAGTAATTTCAGACTAACAAATGATAGTAGTTATATTTTCATCATTCATTGAGAAAATACATATGTGCATATTAATTCAAAGATTTCTTGCATTAGCTCCTTGTATTCTCAGCTAAAGTGTCCACTGTCTAAAATTTGGGAACGCCAGTATAAATGATATACTGACTTCATAAATCACTAATTGAAGTAATTTACCATGTAAAAATGAATATTTAGACTATGAATTTCTATACCACTTCATATTATTTGAAAAATCACTTATTTTTATGTATTGATCTTACTCATTTTATCTTTTATTATATAGAAAACATGATACATTAAAATTTTGCAATTTAAAAAATACAAAAAACATTATTAGTTTTTTAAACTTTGACTCATATATATACTATAGGATAGAGCTAGTTAATATGATTCTCTATTATTTATATATTATATGTTTATTCTTTATTTGCATTTTGCTTTGGAGAAATATTTCCAGTTCATAATTTGGGTATGAAGAAACTCTCATTTTAAAGGAAAATATTTATGCTGCTTGGTCCAGAAAATACTTCTTTCTATTAACACAAGTAATATAGAATTTTATTTGATAGTTTTACACATTTTCTTTATCTTTAAATATGACTTTGAAGCATATTATAAAACAGATCTGACAATACAAACCTCAGTATATAACTTGCTTATATCGGTCCCTGCTTTCATCTCTCATTTTTTTAATTTAACATTCTAAATTCTATTAAGAATAAAAAGTGAGGTTCTATAATTTTACAAACACTCAAAATATTATGACAGTTTTCAAATTAAAAAACTTACATTAGCCCCTATAGGCAAAGGACAGACCTTAGCTAGATGTAGCATTATTTATTAATCATTTTCTTCTTATTGAACATTTATGTTGTCTCTACTTTACCTCTTATCCATAACACTGTGATGTATATCCTGTTACAAATTTTGTTTTTCATATTTTAGATTACTTTTTTGGAACTGATTGCTATAGAAATGAATATGAAGTTAGAGGCTATTATTAATAATATTTAGAGTGGCTTTTTATACGTTTTTGCTAAATTGTTTTACAAAAGGATTATTCTACTTTTCATACTGCTTAAGAAACGATTTTACCAGATTTTGGTATTTAATGCCAGGTCTATGACTGTGTTGGTTTATAACATGAAATAACATATTAATATACTTCTTTGAAAAACATCCATTACCATTATTAATGACAACTTGTAACCTTGGAGAGGGGAAGCAGATGGATGGATAGGAGAGCACTAAGTTGATATAGAACATAACATCAAAGTTCTAGATAACTGTTTCAGTGGTGAACTAAGGAGTTCATTGAATTAAAAATCAATATATTAATAATGTAGGAGGGAATAAGAAGAACTTGAGCTCAGTCTAGTAAGACTAGTAGAAAAGTCTAGCCTAGTCCTAAGACTGAGATAGCTGGATAGCAAAGCCTGGTAGCTCCCATTCTCTCTTATTGGAGTTTACTTGAGTTTCCATGGAAAACACCCTCGACTTTGGGGCCTTAAAATTGGATATCAGGAAGAACTTGAGGCTGTATGCTAGATTCTTGAGCCAGGATTTATTTCAGCGTTATAGTTAACATAATCTCCTAGATAGGGTTCATATGTAGAAATCTTGCTAAGTCTTTTACTCTAATTGTGGGTCTCAAAAGAAAGTTGAATATATAACCATTGCATTGTTATTGATTTATTAATGAATAGTAATAATGATCTTGTTTTGGATTTAAAATATATTTAGAACATTTGGCAATAATTATTAATGGTATGATTTTGAAAGACGTGTACGAGTAGAACAGCATTCAGACTTCCTAGGTGGTTCAGTTGTAAAGAATCCACTTGCCAATGCAGGAAACAGAGGAGACATGGATTCAGTTCCTGGGTCAGGAAGAGCCCCTGGAGAAGGAAATGACAACCCACTCTGGTATGCTTGCCTGGGAAATCCTGTGAATGGAGGAGCATGGTGGCCTATGGTCCATAGCATTGCAAAGAGTTGGACACTGAGCGACTGAGCACGAGATGAACGTGAAAAGAACATTAATTAAAATATAATCATAATAGTCACACAGGTGTTGTGTGTGTTGTACCAAACATAAATTTGAAGTCAGAGATTTTATTATAGTTGTTATGATCATATTTTGTATGTACTAAACTGTTAACATTTTTATTCTTTGCCATGCTGAATCTTCAGATTTAGGTAGACTCTTTTGTCATATTCATAGCTAAAATGCAATTGAAATTAAGTTTCATGTCTCTTTAACTTTTAATTTGAAGGTGATGTGAAGTTAAAGGTACATCTAAGGAGTTTTCTTTTTGTTTTGGTTTTTCAAATGCAGTAGTACACAAAAGCTTGTAAAACTATATAAATTGGTAAGATTGAATCTTTAAATTATAACTTCAGCTAATGATTTACTCTGTGATACTGAGTAAATCCAATTAAAAATCCTCTTAGCCATTATTTCTTTCTTTCATTTTAAAAATTGTTTTATATTCTCTTCTTCATTAAGATTGGTTCATTAAGATATCTTTCCCACTCCCAACTGCTTAGTCTAGACACCAAACAATCTACCCAAAGCTTAATCGTTACCTCCTAACTGGTCTCTTGCTTCAATTCTGTTGCTTCTTTAGAGAGAGGGTGGTGGATAATGGAAGTGTTCCAGGCCTGTTTCTACTACTCACTCATTCTGTGAGTAGTCCAATGTTTATTTAGCCAAAACAGGTTTTTTTTTTAATGTAGTATGGCTGTTGTGCCTATTTTCTAGTTCACTGTAGTTCTTACTTCTAAAAAATAATTTATTGAAAAGAATTTCACATCATATAAAATTAAATATCATTTGTTTAAATTGCCAATTCAATGGCATTAAATACATTCACAAAGCTATATAATCTCCTAGTTTAAAAACATTTCCTAAGAAAAACCACTCACGTAATAGACAGTTTTTCTCCACTTTTGTTAGCCCCAGCTCCTTGCAATTGCCAACCTGCCCTCTATCTCTATGGATTTTTCTATTCTGAACATTTCATATAAATAGAATCATACAGTGTTTGACCTTGTATGTCTAGCCTCTTTTATTTAGCATAATGTTTTGGAGGTATATCCATGTTGTAGCATGTGTCAGTATTTTATTCCTTTCCATGGCTGAATAATAAACAAATGTTATATATACCATTCATTTATCCATTCATATATTGATGGACATGGGGTTTTATTCTACCTTTTGGCTATTGTGAACAATAAAGCATATGCATGTACTTGTCCAAGTACCCGTTTGGAATTTGAGTGGTATACACCTAGGAGAGTGATTATGTGAGGTCATTTGGTAATTCTTTGTCTAATGTTTGTAAATCCACCAAATTTTTCCATGGCAGCTGAAAAGTTACATCCTCACCAACAGTATAAAAGCCCCACCTCCTTGTCTCAACTAGACTGTGTAGCATATTTAAGTTACGTGTTTGAAAATGTATAGATTTGAAAATTTCTCTGCACCATTATTTCCTAGTCTGTAAAGGGGGGAGATGATAACTACCATATAGGGTTGTTGTGAAGATAATTATTATAAGTGAAGTACCTAGCCCAGAGTCTGGTAAGTGGTCGCCAGCAGAAAATTTTTACTTCTTTATTGCTTCTTGTGAGTGCCATTGCTAGGTAATGCTTGCTCATCTACCACTTGGTCATGCTGCTCCTTTGCTCAAAATTATTCACTAGCTCTAGTTGCTTATAAGATCAATTTTACACTTCCTATTTAAGGTCCCAAGGTTCTGTATGGTGGATTCACAGACTTTTCAAACATTTTTCTTAGAATTCATCTTTATACTTCTCATTATTCTTCAAGTTACTCATGTTCTTTTCTACCTGGAAATTTTTGCTTGTGATTTTTCCTCCTCCAGAAATCTCTTTCTTCTTCCTCTTCCCATCTCTAAGCACTTCAGTATTCATCTCAAATAACATTTCCACATGACTTCCCAGACCATTTCAGCACGTAATCTTTCTGTTCTCCTTTGAATTCTTTTTCTCTTTATCTGTGCACACCATTCATATTGATATTTACTCACATACTGCTGATACTAATATTTGTTTCATGAGTATTGGACTTATTTTCCCCATGAAATAAAACATTTGAAGGTCAGGAACCACGTCTAAAACTTCTGACTCTTTCCCAGGAGTTCTAACAATGCCTGTAGTGAGTGGTACTATACCAAATAGAATTCCAGCTATTAATCTTTGGTGTATTACTTATTGTGAAATAACGTTCTGAATAACTGAAGCATTTGGATGCTGGTATGCTCATTTAAACCATTGTTTGGTGGATTTTAAATAAATATTTTAAGAAGTTCCCTGGTTTCAAAAGTAGAAGATACATGGCAATAATCTAACTTTTTAATCTTAAACTCTAAGGTACTACATGACAGAAGAGATAATGAAACATGATTATCCCACATAATCATGTGGAGGAAGAAGGAAGATAATGAGTTTACCTCAATATGTCTCAATCTCTTTTGCTGTCACTGTTGTTTGACTTGTTAGCACCATTCCAAACATTATTTTATTTTTCACAAAAACACAACATCATCTAATGCTAGGTATGCTCATAGGTCTGAAGGAGAATTTAGAGGAGAGACTTTTCCAAAACAGAAATATTTTCATCACTGAAAAAAAAATGACACTTTTCACAACATTAGTTTTAAGACATAACTTTTTAAAAAAATCTCATTAATATTTTACTTTTAATAGAATTATTGACATTGTAACCTTTAAAATTATATCTCTAATTTTATAAGAGAAATGGAAATTACTTTAATGTATATATGGTAAATTGCCTTTATCATAAAATTTCTGTGTAATATTTTATTTTCTGAATGTCTTAAATCCTTTTTATTGTGCTTTATAGTTTTCAAAGCACTTTTATAAGTCTTTTATCATTTGACTCACATCACTACATGGAGAGATAATTAACCCCATTTTACAAATATCCTGAAAGCTTAAATAAATGACTTGTAGAAGATCACATAGCTAATAGGTGAGTAAACCAGGACTGAAATCCCGTGATTTCTGACTCTCTAGCTATTTTTGTCCATAGATTAAATCCCTTCATTATGTTGAGCAGAAAGAAGGGTGATAGAAAAATTACCAAATACATTATCTTGTTTTGTTAGACATAATGCTATAATTACCTCACAATAAAATATTTTCAGTCCTCAAGCAAGCCTTTGATTCTGAAATCAGTTGTTTTTTAATTGATAATGCAAAAAGATTAAAGTTTTAGTCAGAATAAGTTCTTTTCCTTTATAGGGTGCTTATAGTAACTATAGGCGGAGAAGGCGATGGCACCCCACTGTAGTACTCTCGCCTGGCAAATCCCATGGACAGAGGAGCCTGGTAGGCTGCAATCCATGGAGTCGCTAGGAGTCCGACACAACTGAGCGACTTCACTTTCACTTTTTACTTTCATGCATTGGAGAAGGAAATGGCAACCCACTCCAGTGTTCTTGCCTGGAGAATCCCAGGGACGGGGGAGCCTGGTGGGCTGCTGTCTATGGAGTTGCACAGAGTCAGACACGACTGAAGCGACTTAGCAGCAGCAGCAGCAGCAGCAGCAGTAACTATAGGGCTTCCCAGGTGGCCCTAGTAGTAAAGACCCACCTGCCAATGTAGGAGACGTAAGAGACATGGTTTCAATCCCTGGGTCAGGAACATCCCCTGAAGGAGGGCATAGCAACCCTCTCCAGTATTCTTACCTGGAGAACCCCATGGACAGAGGAGCCTGGCAGGCTACAGTCCCTAGGGTTGCAAAAAGTTAGACACGACTGAAGCGACTTAGCATGCATGCATGCATGGTAGCTATATTTCTGATAACTTTGAAAAACTGAGGGCAATGATCTATGATTACCAATGTTTTAGTCTTCATCCTAACTATGGACGTGCATTTCAGTGACCCTTATGATAGAAGCTAATTAGGTATTATAAAACACAGAAGAGTTACACACATACAAACACTGTATTGAGGAAAGTTGTTTTTAGGAATAAGCCAAAAGCTCCTCACTTCATCCCAGTTCTTCTGTGTGTTAACCTTGGATTTTCTTTTGTTAATTATCCATTATGTACCTGGAAGCCAAGTCCTTACCCTTTCTCTTCATAACCATGTAATCTTAGAAGTCCCAATACTTCTCTGAAGTCCAGTCTAGATTTAAATATTTGTAGTTCTGAGAATTACAAACGAGATAATGATAATGTTGTACTGTTTCTGTCAAGCATAGAAAGTCATTCTGCCACCCTTATTTAAAGTTAACAGAGGTCTAGGTTCGATGCAGGATACAGGATGCTTGGGGCTGGTGCACTGGGATAACCCAGAGGGATGGTATGGGGAGGGAGGTGGGAGGGGGGTTCAGGAGTGGAAACTTATGTACACCTGTGGTGGATTCATGTTGATGTATGGCAAAACCAATACAGTATTGTAAAGTAAAAAAATAATAATAAAATTAGAAAAAAAATAATAAAGTTAACAGAGGTTTTGCTCCATAGGATTCTGACCACTGTTCTCTGACTCCAAGAAATAGATGGATTTATTGTGAGAAAGGCTTTCATGTAGAGTAAACCTAAAAATCAGATCAAGTGATTTAAAAGACTTCTATGTTGTATAAATAGTTTTCAGGCTTCTTTTCTCCCCATGTAGGCTTCTGCTTGATAGTCTAGATTCATATCCAGCTTCATTCACCAGCTAACTTTGTGAGCTTGAGCAAATCACTTCCCCTTTGCTCTTCTTTATTTTCTCATCTATGAAATGGAGACATTAATAATACATAACTAATGGGGTTGTTATGGACTTTGAGTGTGTTAACATTTGCAAAACACTTAGGACAGTGCCTGGTATGTAGTAATCATTCAGTAAATGTTAGCAATTATATGAAAGGCAGTATAGAATGATGGTCACATTCTCAAGTCAAATAGCCTGTGTACTATTCCCAGATCCATTATTTACTGATAAAGCCATGGGAAAATTGTTAAAGCTTGCTGAACCTCATTTTTTTTCATTTAAGAAATGGGAATAAGAGTTTAATGAAAATTAAAGAAATTAATATAATAAAGTGTTTAGAACAGTTAACATATCACTGAACATTCCATAAACATTAGCCAGAAGGAGTGGGAATAGTTTTTTTATGGCATCACCAGAATGGCATTATGAGGTAATTAAAGAAGAGATATTGAGCCAAGCATTCTCCTTGTACCAGCATATATATATAGTTAGAAGAAATTATCAAGGATTAAGAATTCATGTGCATTTTAAAAGGAACAAATGTATAAAACCTTAAATAGTTTTATTGACTTGGGCATTGATTAAAATCCTTTTTTCATCAAATTAGTTTCTGCAAAATCACATTTCTTGAGAAATTCTACATAAAATTTAATAGCTTTAATGCCAAATCTAATTGATAATGTTAACTCCCAATTTCCAATAATGAGCATGATTTTGAGTTTTGTGTTAATTCAAAATGATACTAGTACTTCCTAAAAGAATTAAGTAAATTGCATTTAAAAAGTATATTATTTGTTTTAGCATCAATTATACATTTATATTTGAATGACCATTATTTATCCCTAATAATATTTAATAAGAAGAAAGCTATCAGTTAGAGTCTAACAATATCACAGCAACTTGCCATGTTTGAGCAGATGTTAAGCAGACAGTAGTTGAATGTTAATTTTGAGAAAGTGGTATGTTTAAGCCTAGCTGAAGTATGTTGCATGTGGGCTTTCTAGACTCGAGTACAATGCTGGGTCTCTGAGGAGAATTTTAAAGCTAAAACTCTTTCTTTTGGGTTCTCTATATGGACTCTCTCAAGTCAGTATAAAGCAGATCATCCCTAGGCTAAAGCCCTTCAGCTTTTGTTATTGGGCTCTGTAGACCTGTAATTAGGCCTCCTGGCAGGCCTTGCAGGCCAGTTAATGGTCATATGGAGTTTCTGTGAGGCAGACTGGCTTTGTATAAATCCTGGGTAGGAATATGTTTATGGGTCACTTCCTACCAGGACCGTGCTTTGTCCTTATGCCCTGCGGGCTGACAGGGAGCAGGTTCCCTTGACCATGGACTGTTCAGTTTGCAACTCAAAATCTACTCCACTAATCCCCAGTGTAAACAGAGGATTTAGAAGGGCTTCTGTCACTTACAGTTGCCAATTCACTTGGGTGTCTGTGAATTTATTTTTCCCCAGACTTCATTATTGAAAGACTGACAAATGTATAACATTTGGATGTTTGCTTGTATATCAAGTATGCAGTTTCTTTTTCAGTGGTTTTAGAATCCTGGTAAATAATCTACCTAACAGAATTATGTGTGAGTTTTCTTTTTCTTTAATTAAGCACCCTTTAATATTTAATTTAAGCCATTAAAAATTTGAAATGTTAACCAAAATTTTCCCATAAGGGAAATTATAGGTCTGTTTTTATAGGAGTAAATAACATTATATAAAAAAATTACCCAAAAAGTCATTAATAGATTTCAGATAAGTCAAAGAAATAATTAATTTAAAACTTCTATACTATACATTATAGGTTAAGTAAAAATTTCATTTTAGTTCCACTTAAATTCTGTTTATCTCTGAGAGCTTTGAAAATAGGAATATCAGATCAGTATACAAAATTGCTCAATAAAAGTGTATTTCACGAAGTATTTAAAGAAGAATGCCATTTATTGAGCATCTACTATGTGGAAAGCATGTTTATTCATTTTCATGTATTATAAATATTTTAAATAATTGATCCATGTTTCCTAGCCTAGCAAAATATTTGGATTTTAAGAAAGTCATGATTGAGATTTCATTTTCCATTTTATTTAATCTTTTACTTCATTGTTTGTTTTTTTCTTTTTGCTTGAATTATATTAAGATTTGGTTCTAAAATATGTAATTTCTGAGTGTGATTTGCAAAGAACTTTCGCCTGTCTTCCTGTAAGCAAATTTTCTTTTCAGGGAAATCAAATGATGGATACTTTCCCAGGTCTCAACTAGTAAATCAGTGCTCAGTATTTTGCATTTTGTGATGTAAAAATGGTTCATGACAGATGTGGCTGAAAAGACCACATACGTAGACTGTATGATTTTAGTCTGGTGGAACTAATAGGATCACTCATTACATTTTAGACCCTGGGGTTTCTTTTTTCTTTCATTAAAAAAAAAAAAAAACTGTTTAAATAGAGTAGTCCTTTTTGTGTGTGAGTACAGCATCTTCCCCTAAATTTACAAAGAGCTAATGATAAGAAATCCTCTTCCAAAAAAGCTTTTAATATTTATTTAATGTTAACTTATTTTTAATTGTTCTATCATCCCATAAAAATTAAGATTTTGTTCAATTTTTATAAATAATTTCTTTTAATTTTAGATAACAAAACTAGAAAATACATTCCTTAGAGAATCTAAGAACTATGAATTAAATAGTCATATATTAGAAATACCTTTTGCAAATATTATAAATAAATTTTAAAAGTATGGAAATAATTAATGACAACTAAAAGGCATCACAAGGTAGAAATTCCTGATGTTCACTTACAACTAGGAGAATCATAGCACAAAATATATTTATTGAAGTAAAATATATTTGTGATCTATTTTGGAATTCAAATAATAGAGCTTCCTGAACAGTATGAAGGCTCTGATCTTGTTTTAATTTTGACCAACAGTTCATTATTATTTTGAAAAATACCTTGTTGATTTACATCAAAATGCTTATGGTGATTATTGTTTCTAGGTGGTGAGATTAAGGTGTTTTTGTTTTAATTGGCTTGTCTTTATTTTATAATTGTAGCTGTGAAGAAAACCTAAAGAGATGTAGAAAAGGTTTAATTTAAACACCATAAAATTACCCTCCGCCATTTACTATGAAATTTGATAAGTTGTGCCAGATACATAGAGTTGTGTGACTACCACCAAAGTTTTTAATAAAGGACATTCATATTACTCCAAAAAATTCCTTTTACACCTTTGAAGTCAATTCTCTCTTCTCTTCTTGGACTTTAGCAACCACTGATCTTCTTTATGTCACTATGGTTTTGTTATTTTCAAAATGCCATATAAATGGAATCATACAGTATGTAGACTTTTGTGTCACTAGTCTTTCACTTGGCATAATGCTTTTTAGATTTGTACATATTTTTGTGAGCATCAGTTAATTCTTTTTATTGCTGAGTAGTATTCCATTGTATGTCTATATCAGTTTGCTTATTCATTTAGTACTTGGTGGACAGAGAGATTGTTTGCAGTTTGTTTTTGTGAGTAAAACTTTTATGGACATTTGAATATAAGTCTGTGTGGACACATAGTTTCATTTCTCTTGAGTAAATACTTAGAGTAGAATTCCTTGATTAATAATAAATATAGGTCTAACTTTAATCCCAGACTGTTTTCCAAAGTGAGTGTACCATTCTTTGTTTCCACTGCAAAGTATGAAAGTCCCATTTGTTCCCCATCCTTAACATCACTTGATGGTGTTTTTTTTTTTTTTCTGTTTAATTTCAGCTATTTAATTAAATGTGTTGTGCTTCATTGACGTTAGTGTGCTCTCCTATGGTGAATAATGAGATTGGGCATCTTTTGTGAAATCAATTGTCATTTGTGTACTTTTGTAAAGTATTTGCTTTTATCTCTTGCCCATTTTTAAAAGGAATTGCTTGTATTATTGGCTTGTAGAGTTATTTATATGTTTTGAATACAAATCAGATATGTAGTTTGTCAGTATTTTCTCATTGTCTATACCTTGGCTATTTTCTTTTTTAAATTAATTAATTAGTTAATTTAATTAAATCCTGCATGGCATGTGGGATCTTAGTTCCCCAGCCAAGGATTGAACCCAGTACCTTGGCAGTGAGATCATGGTCCTAACAGCTGGACTGCCAGGGAATTCCTTTGGCTGTTTTCTAAACAATGTGTTTTTTTTCAATTAATTATTTACCTACAGAGTAATACACCCTGTTAAGGGACAGTTCTTTAATTTTTGACAAATGGAAACAATTGTGTAACAACACCCAGCATCAAGATGTAGAACAATTCTACCATCTCTTATAATATCCCCATTTCCCTTTGTTGTAAACTCTTCCTTACCACCAATGTGTTGAATTTCAGCTTATCTGTTTTTTTCTTTTATATAGTGTGCTTTTAATGTCATATCTAAAATATTTTTGCCTAACCAAAGAACACAAAGGTTTTCTTTTATTAATATGTTTTGTTCTAGAATTTTCATAGTTCAGATTTTACATTTAGATCTATAATCCATTTAAAATTAATTTTTGTATATGGTGTAAAGTGTGGGTTGAGGTTCTTTTCTTTGCATATGGATAGCTAATGGTCTCAGTATCATTTGCTATTAAGATAGTTTCCCTCAACTGAATTATCTTTGTACCTTTGTAAAATATGATTTGACCACATATAACTAGATCTGTTTTGGTTTGGGTTAGGGTTAGGTTTTATTCTATTCCATTGGTCTGTATGTCCATCCATTTTTTGACAATACCACATTTCCATGATTACTCTAACTCTGTGTTAACTCTTGAAATGTGGACTTTACAAATCAGTCTGGAGAGAATGGACATATTAACAGTATTGAATCTTCTACCCATGAACATGGTACAGCTCTCTGCCTCCAGTTCTTTGATTTCTTTCATTAGTTTTTTGGGCATATAGATCTTGATGTATTTTGTTAGACTTATTCCTAAGTATTTTATGTTTTGGGGTACCATTGTGAACATTAGATTTTTTGTTTCAATTTCAATTTCCAGTTGTTCATTGATAGTATATAAAATACAATTCCATTTTGAATAATAAATTTATATCCTATAATTTTGTTAAACTCCATGGATTTTTTTATATATGATTCTTTGATATTTTCTTCATAGGCAATCATATCATCTATGACTAAGGCAAGCTTTTTTTTTTCCTTTCAAATCTGAGTGCCTTTCTTTCTATTATTGCTTTATCACTTTAGCTGGGACCTCCAGCCACAATTTTGAATAGAAGTGGTGAGACTGGCTATCCTTCACTTGTTCCTGATCTTAGGTAGAGGGTATTTAGTCTTTTACCATTAAGCAGGATGTAAACTGTAGAGTAGATGCCCTTTTCAAATTGAAGGATTATTCTTCTATTCAAAGTTTGCTTTGAGTTCTTATCGGGAATAAATGTTTAGTTTTGTCAAATACCTTTTCAGCATTTTTTGAGATAATCATATTTTCTTTCTTAGTAGTGATATGTTGAATTCCATTGGTTGATTTCAAATGTTAAACCAGTCTTATTTAGTTTCCTGGGATAAACACCATTTGGACACGATGTTGTTGTTGCTGTTGATGTTCAGTCACAGAGTTGTGTCTGACTCTTTGCGACCCTGTGAACTGACTGTAGCACGCCAGGTTCCCTGTCCTTCATATCTCCCAGAGTTTGCTCAAAGTCATATCCATTGAGTTGGTGGTGCCATCCAACCATCTCATCCTCTGTCTCCCTGGTGCCATCCAACCATCTCATCCTCTGTCTCCCTCTTCTCCTTTTTGCTTCAGTCTTTCCCAGCATCAGGGTGTTTTCCAGTGAGTTGGCTCTTCACATCACGTGGCCCAAATATTGGAGCTTCAGCTTCAGCATCAGTCTTTCCAATGAATATTCAGAGTTGATTTCCTTTAGGATTGACTAGTTTGCTCTCCCTGCTTTCCAAGGGACTCTCAAGAGTCTTCTCCAGCCCCACAGTTTGAAAGCATCAGTTTTTGGGTGCTCAGCCTTCTTTATGGTTCAACTCTCACATGCGTGTGTGACTACTGGAAAAACCATGGCTTTGACTATATGGACCTTTGTCAGCAAAGTGATTCTTTTTATATACTGTTGTTACTAGATTTTTCAGAAATTTTGTTTTATATGTATTAACTTGATTCATAGCAATTGTAAATACTTTATTAGAATTATTTACACACATGATTCCTTCTATTAAGTGATAAGCCCCTCTAGGTAAGGGCTACCAACTTTGTATTTCCCAGTAACTAGCAAAATACCCTGGTAATTATTAGAAGCCTTTATTTATTAATAGGTAATTGGATAAATGAATGATGTCACTGGTAGCATTTGTAAATGTGCATTTATATACCATTGAAGTTAAATGTTAAGCTGGGAGTTAAAAATAAGTTTGGATTCTTTTTCTTCCTGAAAATGTTGACTATGTGGTTAAATAGTCATTTCTCTGACATTTTTCAATAGTACTTTGCTCATTTGTTCACCATTATTCTGGGAATAATAATGGAAGATACTGCTAATACTTTATGATTACCTTGTTCCTATTAGAAAACACTGAAGCAGCATAATTATATGCACATTGATAATACTGTTTTCTTCCTTGTGAATATAGGGGGAATAGGTTGGTTATCCCAGTACTCAAGTAGATTGGGTGTTTTACTCTTTGGTTGTGAATGAGTGGAGATACATATTATCTGTACAGCTCATTTCAATTGCTCCTATTTATATGTGATGCAATTCACAAAATATCCTAAACCAGGGCACTTGACTTTTTGTATGGAGCTAACATTTAACTTAGAATTTGTAGGTGGGTAGACTTACACATGTAGAGAGGTAGAGTGTGACAAAAGAAAAATGGGAGGAGAGGAAAGAAAATCTAGGATGTCCCTCTATGTTTGCTCCCAGAGTCCCCATCCCTCAGTCAGAAAGGAAAGCTCATCTCCAGATACCTCGACCTATAGTTTTTAACCAAGTATACCAAATTTTCCTCTATAGAAAATCTTGATATAGAAAGGATTAATCAGACTTTTGGGGAAATTTTATACCATGCAGAATCTCCAGGCTAGTGTTGCAGGGAAAGAAAGCTTTCCTCTCCCCTTCTAGGTTCTCCTGTCTGGTTAAATTGATATGAGACATTTATTATTGATACACATGTTCTCTCGTGTACATACGAGAACACATGGCTGGTGCACTGGGATGACCCTGAGGGGTGGGATGGGGAGGAGGGTGGGAGGGGTTCAGGATGGGGAACATATGTACACACATGGCTGATTCATGTCAATGTATGGCAAAAACCACTGCAGTATTGTAAAGTAATTAGCCTCCAATTAAAATAAATAAATTAAAAAACAAACAAAAAAGAGAACCCATGAGATGGTCATAAACCCCCACATATGCAAAAAGTTCATAAGCAGAAAGGTAAAAGACATATGTGCCATCCTGAGTTAAGGAATAGGCTAGGGACTTGAGTCTTCCAAGGACAATAGGGTCATTCATAAGGCAATATGAAGAGGAAATAATTGAAATGTTTTGAAATCTTTGCCCTGCCATATAGATGGCTTCACATTTAGATAAACTTTTCTCCCATAGCAACTGTCTTCTGGGTAAAATCCTCTTTTAATTTCTTCTAGGTATTTAAGAGAGAGGCAGTAGTTTCACTTGAACCTGCAGGGTCTTGATTGCCTTTAGCTCAAACCACACATACACACACACACACACAGACACACACACACAGACACACACACACACACACACTTAGTTGCTCAGTCATGTCCAACTCTTTACAACGCTATGGACTATAACCTACCAGGCTCCTCTGTCCATGGTATTCTCCCAGCAAGAATAGTGGAGTGGGTTGCCATGCCCTCCTCCAGGGAATCTTCCTGACCCAGGGGTTAAACTCACATCTCCTGTGGCTCCTGCATTACAGGCAGATTCTTTACTGCTAAGCCATCAGGGAAACCCAGTAATGTATATATGTCAATCCTAATCTTCCAATTCATTCCTCCTCCCCATTCCCTGGTTACCATAAATTTGTTTCCTATATCCATCACTCTAGTTCTGTTTTGTAAATAAGTCCATTTGTATCCCCAGTTTTTAGATCCCACATGTAAGGAATATCATATGGTATTTGGGTTTCTGTGTCTAACTTATTTCACTCAGTATGACAATATCTAGGTTCATCCATGTTGCCACAAGTGGCATGATCTTCTTCTTTTTTATTGCTGAGTAATATTCCATTGTATATATGTACCATACTTCTTTATCCATTCCTTAGTTGATAGACAGTTACTTGTTTCTGTGCATAACTATTATAAATAGTGTTACAGTAAACATTAGGGTACACATATCTTTTTGAATTGTGGTTTTTTTTTTTTTCCCAAGTATATGCCCAGGAATGGGACTGTTGGATCATATGGTAGTTCACATGGCCCACAGCCTGGTCTAACTCAATGAAACTGTGAGCCATGCCGTGTAGGGCCACCCAAGACAGACGGGTCATGGTAGAGAGTTCCGACAAAAACCGGAGAAGGGAATGGCAAACCACTTCAGTATTCTTACCTTGAGAACCCCATGAACAGAGTGAAAAGGCAAAAAGATAGGACACTGAAAGATGAACTCCTCAGGTTGGTGGGTGTCCAGTATGCTACTGGAGATCCGTGGACAAATAACTCCAGAAAGAATGAAAAGACAAAGCCAAAACAAAAACAACACCCAGTTTTAGATGTGGCTGGTGATGGAAGCAAGGTCCGATCCTGTAAAGAGCAATGTTGCATAAGAACCTGGAATGTTAGGTCCATGAATCAAGGCAAATTGGAAGTGGTCAGACAGAAGATGGCAAGAGTGAACGTTGACATTTTATAAATCAGCGAACTAAAATGGAATGGAATGGGTGAATTTAACTGAGATGATCATTATACCTACTACTGTGGGCAAGAATCCCTTAGAAGAAATGGAGCAGCCATCATAGTCAACAAAAGAGTCTGAAATGCAGTACTTGGATGCAATCTCAAAAAAGACAAAATAATCTATTTTCATTTCCAGGGCAAACCATTCAATATCATGGTAATCCAAGTCTATGCCCAGACCAGTAATGCTAAAGAAGATGGAGCTGAACAGTTCTATGAAGACCTACAAAACCTTTTAGAATTAACACCCAGAAAAGATCTCCTTTTCACTAAAAGTAGGAATGCAAAAGTAGGAAGTCAAGAAACCCCTGGAGTAACAGGCAAATTTGGCCTTGGAGTACAAAACGAACCAGAGCAAATAGAGTTCTGCCAAGAGAATGCAATGGTCATAGCAAACGCCTTCTTCCAACAACACAAGAGATGATTCTACACATGGACATCGCTGGATGGTCAACAATGAAATCAGATTGATTATATCCTTTGCAGCCGAAGATGGAGAAGCTCTATACAGTCAGCAAAAACAAGACCAGGAGCTGACTGTGACTCAGATCATGAACTCCTTATTGCCAAATTCAAACTTAAATTCAGGAAAGTAGGGAAAACTGCTAGACCATTCAGGTATGACCTAAATCAAATCCCTAACGATTAAACAGTGGAAGTGAGAAATAGATTTAAGGAACTAGATCTGACAGACAGAGTGCCTGATGAACTATGGATGGAGGTTCATGACATTGTACAGGAGGAGGTTCAAGACCATCCCCAAGAAAAAGAAATGCAAAAAAAGCAAAATGGCTATCTGGGAGGCCTTACAAATAGCTGTGAAAAGAAGAGAAGCAAAAGGCAAAGGAGAAAAGGAAAGATATAAGCATCTGAATGCAGAGTGCCAAAGAATAGCAAGGAGAGATAAGAAAGCCTTCCTCAGTGGGCAGTGCAAAGAAATAGAGGAAAGCAATACAATGGGAAAGACGGGAGAATTCTTCAAGAAAATTAGAGATACCAAGGGAACATTTCATGCAAAGATGGGCTCAGTAAAGGACAGAAATGGTATGGACCTAACAGAAGCAGAAGATATGAAGAAGAGGTGGCAAGAATACACAGAAGAACTATTCAAAAAATATCTTGATGACCCACATAATCACAATGATGTAACCACTCACCTAGAGCCGGACATCCTGGAATGTGAAGTCAAGTGGGCCTTAGAAAGCATCACTACAAGCAAAGCCAGTGGAGGTAATAGAATTCCAGTTGAACTATTTCAAATCCTAAAAGATGATGCTGTGAAAGTGCTGCCCTCAATATGCCAGCAAATTTGGAAAACTCAACAGTGGCCACAGGACCGGAAAAGGTCAGTTTTCATTCCAATCGCAAAGAAAAGCAAAGACAAAGAATGTTCAAATTACCTCACAATTACACTCAACTCACACGCTAGCAAAATAATGCTCGAAATTCTCCAAGCCAGGCTTCAACAATACGTAAACTATGAACTTCCAGATGTTGAAGCTGGATTTAGAAAAGGCAGAGGAACTAGAGATCAGATTGCCAACATCCTCTGGATCATTGAAAAAGCAAGGGACTTCCCTAAAAACATCTATTTCTGCTTTATTGACTATGCCAAAGCCTTTGACTGTGTGGATCACAATAAACTATGGAAAATTCTTCAAGTGATGGGAATACCAGACCACCTGACCTGCCTCTTGAGAAACCTGTATGCAGGTCAGGAAGCAACAGTTAGAACTGGACATGGAACAACAGACTGCTTCCAAATAGGAAAAGGAGTACATCAAGTGCTTATCACCGTGCTTATTTTACTTATATGCAAGGTACATCATGAGAAATGCTGGGTTGGAAGAAGCACAACCTGGAATCAAGATTCCCAGGAGAAATATCAATAACATCAGATATGCAGATGACACCACCCTTATGGCAGAAAGTAAAGAAGAACTAAAGAGCCTCTTGATGAAAGTGAAAGAGGAGAGTGAAAATGTTGGCTTAAAGCTCAACATTCAAAAAACAAATATCATGGCATCTGGTCCCATCACTTCATGGCAAATAGATGGAGAAACAGTGGAAACAGTGGCTGACTTTTATTTTTTTGGGCTCCAAAATCACTGCAGATGGTGACTGTAGCCATGAAATAAAAAGACACTTCTTGGAAGAAAAGTTATGACCAACCTAGACAGCATATTAAAAAGCAGAGACATTACTTTGCCAGCAAAGGTCCATCTAGTCAAGGCTATGGTTTTTCCTGTGGTCATGTATGGATGTGAGAGTTGGACTGTAAAGAAAGCTGAGCACCGATGAATTGATGCTTTTGCACTGTGGTATTGGATATCCAACTGTGCTGCAAAGAGATCCAACCAGTCAATCTTAAAGGAAATCAGTCCTGAATATTCATTGGAAGGACTGTTGTTGAGGCTGAAACTCCAATACTTTGGCCACCTGATGTGAAGAACTGACTCACTGGAAAAGACCCTGATGCTGGGAAAGATTGAAGGCAAGAGGAGAAGGGGACGCCATAGGATGAAATGGTTGGATGGCATCACCGACTCAATGAACATGAGTTTGAGTAAACTCCGGGAGTTGGTGATGGATAGGGAGGCCTGGTGTGCTACAGTCCACAAGGTCACAAAGAGTCTAACACAACTGAGCAACTGCACTGAACTGAACTGATGATAGTTCTTTTTTTAGTTCTTTAAGGAACCTCCATACTGTCTTCATAATGGCTATAGTTATTTTTATTTTTCTTAACTATATTCTTTTTATTAATCTTTCATTGTTTTTAAGCTTAAAGAAATTCCCGCAGTTAGGCAAACTCAGGTTACAGACACAGACTGCCCAATCTGTTCAAGACTTCTGATCACAATGGAGGTCCAGAGGTTTTTCTCTGATTTGGTGATATTTGACCAGAGAGAAAGACTTCGAGAAGTCATTGAAAGCTATTATTCTCATGGTCACCTTTATTAACAGGAAATTGAGGCAAATTAGAACCAGCCAGTGGAAGAAACACACAGGACTAAGTCTAGGAAGGTTCTAAAGGAAGTTCCTATCTTCCTCAGGATATATAACTATCTGGCATCAGTGTGTGACATAATCTTGGTGTATTAACAGCCAGGAAACTCACCTGTTTCAGTGTCTAGAGATTTTATCCAGTCATTATTATATACACATAATTGATTTATTCATTGCTTATTTGGTTGAATTCAATCTCTAGCCTTACCGTCTTCCAAAGGTTAGGCTGACATGGCCCAGAGCCCAAGCTCTCTAATTGAATAACTGGTTTGTTTGGCATAGCCACTCCCCTTAGTAATATTGTTGGCTAAGGCTGGCCCCACCCTTAGTTACCATATGATATTTACCTTGTAAATATCAGAATTGTTCTGATAGGCCCCCTGTGAAGCCATTGTTGTTTTACATCTCATATTTTACTTAATGTTTCTGTGTTCATTATGATGCTCTAAGTCATCAAGGAAAGGATGAAGGGATTTCAACAATAGTCTGTTTAAGAAGTGGAAATCAAGCAAAAGGCTATATATGTTGACTAATAAAGAAGGGTTTCTATGAAATTATTAAGGGGGGGAACACCATGCAGAAGCAAAAGTAAAAGATGATGACAAGTATGTATTTTTTGTAATTCTTGTGCATGCATATACTTTGATGTGTTTAAAATGAATGGGAATGGAAAAAGCCAAAGCTCTGGGAAAATATCCACCACACTGTGATGAGGAAGAGAATAATGGTAGTGGTTGTGTGCCTTTATTTCCTACTTTTCTATATTCATTTGATTTTTTAAAAATTTTTTCTTTTACAATTGAAAACTTTAAAGACAGTACATGAAATTATAATGCATTGTAGAAACATATTAATCAGAAACAAGTAATTTACATGATAGAAGTTTAACAAGTTAGCTCTAGAGATTTAAATCATGAAACTGCATTCCCCAGAGTTGCAGGTACTTAGGAATGCCTTTTTTATAATATATTTAATATTAAAATAAAACTTGATGGAGTATATTCTATAAGTGAGAAGAGTTTATAAATGTTGTTGTTGTTCAGTCACTCAGTCGTGTCCGACTCTTTGTGACCCCATGGACTGCACCACGCCAGGCTTCCCTGCCCATCACCAACTCCTGGAGCTTGCTCAAACTCCTGTCCATGGAGTTGGTGATTCCATCCATCCATCTTGCCCTCTGTCATCCCCTTCTCCTCATGCTTTCAATCTTTCCCAGCATCAGGGTCTTTTCAAATGAGTCAGTTCTTCGCATCAGATAGCCAACCTATGGGAGCTTCAGCTTCATCAGTTCTTCCAATGAATATTCAGGGTTGATTTCCTTTAGGATGGACTGGTTTGATCTCCTTGCAGTCCAAGAGACTTTCAGGTCTTCTCTAACACCACAGTTCAAAAGCATTAGTTTTTCATCACTCAGCCTTCTTTATGGTCCAACTCTCACATCCATACATGACTACTGGAAAAAACCAAAGCTTTGACTATACAGACCTTTGTCAGCAAAATAATGTTTAATATGCTGTTTAGGTGTGTCACAGCTTTTGTCCCAAGGAGTAAGCGTCTTTTAATTTCAAGGCTGCAGTCACCATCTGCAGTGATTTTAGAGCCCAGGAAAATGAAGTCTGTCACTGTTTCCATTGTTTCCCCATCTATTTGGCATGAAGTGATGGGACTGAATGCCATGATCTTAGTTTTATGAATGTTGTGTTTAAAGCCAGGCTTTTCACTCTTTGCTTTCACCTTCATGAAGAGGCTCTTTAGTTCTTCTTCGCTTTCTGCCATTAGGGTGCTGTCATCTGCATATCTGAGGTTATTAATATTTCTTTTAGCAATCTTGGTTCCAGCTTGTGCTTCATCCAGCCCAGCGTTTTGCATGATGTACTCTGCATATTAGTTAAATAAGCAGGGTGACAGTATACAGCCTTGACATACTCCTTTCCTTATTTGTAACCAGTCCATTGTTCTGTGACTGGTTCTAACTGTTGCTCCTTGACCTGTACACAGATTTCTCAGGAGGCAGGTAAGGTGGTCTGGTATTCCAATCTCTTTCAGAATTTTCCACAGTTTTTTTGTGCTACTTTATTCAGTTCATGGAATTTGACTTTGAAGGCCAGTGGGATTTGATTGCAGAACTTCCACAGGACTGGGGAAAGAGACTCTTGGCAGGCACAACAAAACCTGTGTGCAGCAGGACCCAGGAGAAGGTAACAGTGACCCCTCAAGAGACTGAGCCAGACATGGCTATGAGTGTCTGGGAGTCTCTGGCAGAGTTTTGGGTTGACAGTGGTCTGCCTTGGGGTCAGGGGCACTGACCACAACAGTCCTGGGAGCTGTGGTATGCTGGCATAAGTCCTTTTGAAGGAGGTCATTACCCCTACCATACTTTGGCCTTAGGACAAACTACAGGGAGAGAACACAGCCCTACCCATCAGCAGAAAATTGGATTAAAGATGTACTGACCCTGGCCTTGCCCACCAGAGCAAGACTCAGTTTTCCCCACAGCCAGTCCCTCCCATCAGGAAGCTTCCACAAGCCTCTTATCTTCATCCATCAGAGGGCAGACAAAATGAAAATCAGAATCATAGGAAACTAACAAAACAGATCACATGGATCACAGCCTTGTCTAACTCAATGAAACTATGAGCCATGCCATATAGGGCCACCCAAGATGGACGGATCATGGTGGAGAGTTCTGACGAAATGTGATCCACTGGAGAAGGGAATGGCAACCACTTCAGCATTCTTGCTTTGAGAATCCGGTGAACAGTATGAAAAGGCAAAAGGATATTTATAACTGATAAGTATTTAAATAAAAGAGCTTATAAATTATATCCTGTATATTTTATTTATAAAATAAGCTGATAGTATTAGTTTATTTATATGTTAGTTTCTTTGTGAAGTAGCCTACCCCTTATAGTCTTTTGCTTAGGAATTTTTATTTTATATGAATAAAAATGTTTTATTTTCCCAAATCTGGAAGCTTGGGACTCAACAGGTCAGGACTGAGAGCTGAAATGATAGAATCAGAAGTAGGTAAGACATTCAGAATCTTTCTTCTTTAGCCCATCAGTATGACATGATTAAAAGTCCAAGTCATGAATAGAAACCATTACCATGGGGTTAATTGAGATATGATGGTAGAGACCAGCACCCCAGGACAAAAAAAAGATGGGCCAATATTAAGCTAACTTGATAGTGTAATACTGATTGTAATAGTATATAGATTGCATCTCAAACCTCTTGGAGGGAGCATGGGAGCCAGTGATAAGCAAGTGTTCCACTTAGGGTGCAGCAAGAAATAAATGCCACACTCAAAGGCATAAGCAGATAGTTTAATGCAGGGACTGTTAAAGAGTTGGGCAGGTTTAAGAAGAATCATCAAGATTACTGGCCTAGCAAGAACTGTGAGTCTTTCCCACCTGTAGGTCTTAGGCCTAAGAATGGAAAGGGAAGAAAGCAGCCATAGAACATTTGGCAGCTTATTATAAGTGTGAGCCATCTCAACAGAAGTTGTACCTTCAGAAGAGAAAGACAGCCACTGTCCAATCCCTTGGGTCAGCAGTAAATAAACCTTACCTCTTTCTTCTTGCCTCTAATTGGTCTGCCGCCAGTGTCTTCTGTTAGCAAAACCCAAATAGTGGCTGAAAGGCAAGACAGTTTATTTGGTGTAGCCTGCCATTCAGGTATGACCTAAATCAAATCCCTTATGATTATACAGTGGAAGTGAGAAATAGATTTAAGGGCCTAGATCTGATAGACAGAGTGCCTGATGAACTATGGACGGAGGTTTGTGACATTGTACAGGAGACAGGGATCAAGGCCATCCCCAAAGAAATGAAACATGAAAAAACAAACTGACTGTCTGGGCAGGCCTTACAAATAGCTGTGAAAAGAGAGGCGAAAAACAAAGGAGAAAAGGAAAGATATAAGTAAGCATCTGAATGCAGAGTTCCAAAGAATAGCAAGAAGAGATAAGAAAGCCTTCTTCAGCGATCAGTGCAAAGAAATAGAGGAAAAGAACAGAATGGGAAATACTAGAGATCTCTTCAAGAAAATTAGAGACACCAAGGGAACATTTCATGCAAACATGGGCTCGATAAAGGACAGAAATGGTATGGACCTAACAGAAGCAGAAGATATTAAAGAGGTGGCAAGAATACACAGAAGAACTCTACAAAAAAGATCTTCATGACCCAGATAATCACGATGGTGTGATCACTCATCTAGGCCAGACATCCTGGAATGTGAAGTCAAGTGGGCCTTAGAAAGCATCACTACAAGTAAAGCTAGTGGACGTGACAAAATTCCAGTTGAGCTGTTTCAAATCCTGAAAGATGATGCTGTGAAAGTGCTGCACTCAATATGTCAGCAAATTTGGAAAACTCAACAGTGGCCACAGGACTGGAAAAGGTCAGTTTTCATTCCAATCCCAAAGAAAGGCAATGCCAAAGAATGCTCAAACTACTGCACAATTGCACTCATCTCACATGCTAGTAGAGTAATGCTCAAAATTCTCTAAGCCAGGCTTCAGCAATATGTGAACCATGAACTTCCTGATGTTCAAGCTGGTTTTAGAAAAGGCAGAGGAACCAAAGATCAAATTGCCAGCATCTGCTGGATCACGGAAAAAGCAAGAGAGTTCCAGAAAAACATCTATTTCTGCTTTATTGGCTATGCCAAAGCCTTTGACTGTGTGGATCACAATAAACTGTGGAAAATTCTTTAAGAGATGGGAATACCAGACCACCTGACCTGCCTCTTAAGAAATCTGTATTCAGGTCAGGAAGCAACAGTTAGAACTGGACATGGAACAACAGACTGCTTCCAAATAGGAAAAGGAGTGTGTCAAGGCTGTATATTGTCACCCTGCTTATTTAACTTCTATGCAGAGTACATCATGAGAAACACTGGACTGGAAGAAACACAAGCTGGAATCAAGATTGCCAGGAGAAATATCAATAACCTCAGATACGCAGATGACACCACCCTTATGGCAGAAAGTGAAGAGGAGCTAAAAAGCCTCTTGATGAAAGTGAAAGAGAAGGGTGAAAAAGTTGGCTTAAAGCTCAACATTCAGAAAACGAAGACCATGGCATCTGGTCCCATCACTTCATGGCGAATAGATGGGGAAACGGTGTCAGACTTTATTTTTCTGGGCTCCAAAATCACTGCAGATGGTGACTGCAGCCATAAAATTAAAAGACGCTTACTCCTTGGAAGGAAGGTTATGATCAACCTAGAGAGCATATTCAAAAGCAGAGATATTACTTTGCCGACTGAGGTCCATCTAGTCAAGGCTATGGTTTTTCCTGTAGTCATGTATGGATATGAGAGTTGGACTGTGAAGAAGGCTGAGCGCCGAAGAATTGATGCTTTTGAAGTGTGATGTTGGAGAAGACTCTTGAGAGTCCCTTGGACTGCAAGGAGATCCAACTAGTCCATTCTGAAGGAGATCAGTCCTGGGTGTTCTTTGGAGGGAATGATGCTAAAGCTGAAACTCCAATACTTTGGCCACCTCATGCAAAGAGTTGACTCATTGGAAAAGACTCTGATGCTGGGAGGGATTGAAGGCAGGAGGAGAAGGGGATGACAGAGGATGAGATGGCTGGATGGCATCACTGACTCAATGGACGTGAGTCTGAGTGAACTCCAGGAGCTGGTGATGGACAGGGAGGCCTGGCGTGCTGCAATTCATGGGGTCGCAGAGTCGGACATGACTGAGCAACTGAACTGAACTGAACTGAACTGAACTTGTAGCTAGATCAGGGTGGAGGTGGTCACAGAATAGATCAGAAGGGACAAATCAAGTTTATTCAGCAAGTGCTTGATAGCTGCTGGAACAGTCAGCAGCCTCCGGTAGCCCAATGAGAAGCCTCATCACCCTCAGTGCTATGACAACAGAAAAAGAATGGAGAACGCAAAGGGAGAAGAGCTGTCTTTTAGTAATTAAAAAGCCACAGTTGCTTCTTTCTTAATTGACTGTTTTTGGATACTTTCAAAACAGAGAACCTCCAAATTTTATTGTCACTAATTTAATCAGAATTTTATATGATATAGTGCTTTTCTTTAGAATTTGTTGAATGTTGAAAAGTTGTGCCAAGGCTTATACTAGGCAATGGAAATGCAAAGATTCCTAAGACGCTGTTTCTGCCCCTTTGGGGCTCAGAGTTTAGTGTCGGACCAAACCATGTAAACAAATACTTACTGCTACTAGAGGTTATTATACCAAGTGAAGTAGGTGAGAACGAGAAAGTCAAGTATCTTATGATATCACTTATATATGGAATCTAGAATACAGCACAAATCAATCTATCTATGAAACAGACTCAGACATAAGAGAACAGACTTGTTGCCAAGGATAAGTGGGGGAGGGAAGGGAATGGACTGGGGGTTTGGTGTTTGTAGATGCAAACCATTATATTTAGAATGAGCAAAAAGGTCCTACTATACAGGGAACAAAACAGTTCCTGTATAGTACTATACAGTCCCTGTATAGTACAAGAGACTATATTGAATATCCTGTGATAAATCACAATGGAAAAGAGTATTAAAAGTGTATATGTGTTTAACTAAATCTCTTTGTTGTACCGCAGAGATTGGGACAACATTGTAAATCAACTGCTCTTTAATTTTAAAAAATATTTTGAAACAGATGCAATACTTGTAACAGCACATGAGTGAATGTATGTTGCTCAATTGTGTCCGACACTTTGCAACCCCATCAACTATAGCCCGCCAGGCTCCTTGGTCCATGCAATTTCCCAGGCAAGAATACTGGAGTAGGTTGCCATTACTAGTACTACAAAACCATTCATCTGTTTTACAAATATTAAGACCCTGCATTGTTATCAGGCAGTGTTACAAAGTGCAGTAGAAACATGGTAGTAACTACCTACCTAGGGAATCAGGAAGAAGTCTTATAAAATGAGTGGAACTTGAGTAGCATTGAAAAGTGTGTTACTTTGTTTTTTTGTGTTTTGCTTTTTCTTACCTATCCTTATAAATCATAGGCATTAACAACTCAGTTGAAAAAGAAATGGTATCAACCTGAGTAATAAAGTCCTTTTGATATAGTTATTGAAAGAATATTTATCATTGCCTTATTAAATATGGAAAAATAAGTGTGCCATTTTTTTCCAAATGGTTTCATTTGCTCATGTTTTCTTTGTTGGCCCAAATGAATGAAATTAGAATAAACAATCTCTAAGTCATTTGTAATCATGAGCTGATTAATGGAGTTTGGTTTCATAGCCATTATTCATTCACGAACACCTGATATCTTTCCCATAAACAAATTGTGTTTGTCCAAATTAAGAAATTAAATGAAGCATTTGATGAGTTTATGATTGACCCTTCTAACTCAGAGCCCATTAGTCAATGTCGTTATCATAGAAAACTGTTTGACTAATGTGCTGTCTAAAGAAGCATGTGGATTTATTATGACTTCTGATTAATGCTTGCTGCAAGCCAAACTACTAGATTATAATAATTTTTTGATTCTCATTTTAGCAGTCATTGAAGAATTTCATCTCTGATGAAATGTGCTTATGTCCCATTAGATTTAGAGGTGATTACAAGGTATTGAGTAGATAATATTTTAAGGAATTATATATTTTTGCCTCAGAAAGCTTTCAGAAAAATATTTCTTTGAAACAACTCATTATCTTCTAACTTTGTGGACCTCATCTTTCTCTTTCAAGGTATTAAGCTGTTATTCAGATTTTTTTTAAGTAGAGTTTACTTCTTAAGAAAGAAATTAAAATAGGAAAGGTATAACATGAATTTTTAACATTTTAGTTAAAGTAAGTTTTAATGATTTTAAATATTTATTTTAAAATTTATATAATCCTTACTTATTTAATTCTACATTTTAGTTTTGTCAGTAAAGCAAATCCGTGTTTAACTAACACCTTATAAAGTTAAAACAAGAATTTCATGTTAAGAAAAGCACTTTAATAAAAGACCAGGACAACAGAACCACTGTTAACTTGGGCCTTATGGTGAAACACCTGCTTGAGACTATACTGTATGACCAACACAGTGTTACAAGGAAACTGAGGACCTCAAATGGCTTCCCTGGTGGCTCAGCTGGTAAATAACCCACCTACCAGTGCAGGCGATTCAAGAGACATGGGTTCAATCCCTGGGTCAGGAAGATCTCCTGGAGAAGGAAATGGCAATCCACTCCAGTATTCTTGCCTGGAGAATTCGCATGGACAGAGGAGCCTGGTGGGCTACAATCCATGGGGCACAGAGTCGGGCACGCACACATGCAAGAATCTCAAATATGGCCAAGTTTTTGTTGTTTAATTGAGGGTGGAGTAAGGAATAGGTTTTAAAAGTTTAAATCATTGGCTTTATCAGAATCCATCTGATTGGCAGAATTTACAAGCCAGGTAGGATAAATAGTCTTTGGGTTTACAGTCTTTGTCATAGAGTACATTGACTTCATGCCTCTTAAAGTAGGGAAGATGGAAGCAACATGATGACAGCGGTGGAGAAAAACAGGATTCTGAAAAACTCTCCCTGATTTTCTTTTCTTTTTACCATGCAAACTGTGGTGCTCCATGGTTTTTTCCTCAAAATGAAGGAAATTGCTGCTAAGTCGCTTCAGTCGTGTCCAACTCTGTGCGACCCCATAGACGGCAGCCCACCAGGCTCCCCCGTCCCTGGGACTCTCCAGGCAAGAACACTGGAGTGGCTTGGCATTTCCTTCTCCAATGCATAAAAGTAAAAAGCGAAAGTGAAGTCGCTCAGTTGTGTCCGATTTTGCGACCCCATGGACTGCAGCCTACCAGGCTCCTCTATCCATGGGATTTTCCAGGCAGGAGTACTGGAGTGGGTTGCCATTGCCTTCTCTATGAAGGAAATTAGCCCTCTTATAATGTTAGGGGCCTCTGAGTTGATGTTTCATTTGAAGAAAAGAGAAGACACAGAAAGATTTGTTTGCAACCCATCGCCAAGATGTGAGGGTGCACCTGGGTTACACTAAGTTAACATTTTCTTCATTTGTTAGAGGTTTTGTGTGAAGTAAAACACAACCTTCTTCCCTCATTTTGGAAATTAAGATGCTAGATTCTATTCTCTAATAGAGGTATATAAATTATAATATCCAAACAAGGAGACTGAGCAAGAAATTCTGACAGTTACATTTTCCCACCTCTTAGGATATTTTTGGGTGGCAGAGGAATATACACTTTATTAATCCCATTTATTCTCATCAATACAAACAAAAATCATTACTTTGGATTCACTTAAGGGATTTTCATAAGACTAGCAGGTATTGAGTGTTCACACTGTGAAAAGCATTATATTAAGTGCTATTCAGGTATAATAGCACTTAATCATAATGACAGCTCTGTAAGAGAGGCACTATTGTATCCTGATTTTACAGGTAAAACAATCTGATGCTTAGAGAAATGCTGTAACTTCCCCAAAGTCACACAGACCACTTTAAGTCAGACTTAGGCAGTCTGATTCCAAAGCCTATATTCCTTTTTTTTTAGATTTGATTTTTTTTTTTTTTAAATGTATGTCTGACAGCTAATTTCTTCTACACACTGGTCCATTAGTTTGGTATTTACTTCCAAATCCAAATCTCCCTCCATGCTAGACTTGTTGCTTGGGTAGCTGACACCTCACCTGACTCCTATACCTGACTTGACAGAACTGCAAGTGCTTTCTGGAGGTAGCACCATCGCTTCTCTTCTCTTCATGCTCAGTACCGGGGTCCCCAACCTTTTGGCGCCAGGGACCAGTTTCCTAGAAGACAGTTTTTCCATGGATGGGGGTGGGAGGGGAGCGGGGATGGTTTCAGGATGATTCAAGTGCATTACCTTTATTGTGCACTTCATTTCTGTTGCTATTGCATCAGCTCCACTTCAGATCATCAGGTATTAGATCAGATCCCAGAGGTTGGGGACCCCTGCTCCGTGGGATCCCATGGAAGGATTTTGGTTTTCTCTGGCTTTATTGTCATAATGGTGCTTAAAACAGATAGAGAATAGGGTATCCTCTGAAGAATATAGGTAGCTCCGGTGTTAGTTATGCATACCAAAGTTCTCTGCTGCATGCAGGAAACTATCATGTGAGTTTGGGCCTATAAAACAGGGAACTCTTGGTTTTTCTTGGCCTTATTTTCTTAGAGTTAGATTCCTAGTTGGATGAGTATTAGGCATAGGTTCTGGGTTCAGTTCCTGGGTCAGAGGTTTTCCTGGAGAAGGAAATGGCAACCCACTCCAGTATTCTTGCCTGGAGTATCCCACGGACAAAGGAGCCTGACAGGCTACAGTTCATGGGATTGCAAGAGTTGGACACAACTTAGCGCTATCTTTCTTTACTGGTTTGTAGTTCAAAGAGGCACCATTTTGTGAAGGTGGACTAGGTAAACATCTGTGAGCCCACTGAAGCTCATATAGGCCCGTACTTATAAATTACCATATCTAGAGAGACAGTAGCGTGTTAAATTCTGTAGCTTTAATCAGCACACATTTTATATCACATTTCCCACAGGTCAGAAGTCTGTGCAGGGTTTAGCTAGATCTTCTGTTTCATCTCATAAAGCTGCAAATCAGGGTGTTGACCAGGTTGCATCCCCATCTGGAGGCTGGAATAAAAAAGAATCTGCTTCCATGCTCATTCAGATTGTTGGCAGAATTAATTTCCTTGAAGCTGCATAACTAAGGTCCCCATTTTCTTGCTGAATCTCAGTTGGGGGATGCCCTCAGCAAATGGGTGTAACCCACAGTTCTTTACCACATGATTCTTACATCATGCCAGCTTATTTCTTTAACAAGTAACAGAATTTTTTTCTTAATATATATATTTTATTGCTGTATAGTTGACTTACAATGTTTTGTTTAGGTGCATAGCAAGGTGACTCAGTTATACATAACACATGTGTATTATTTTTGAAATTATTTTCCATTATACATTATTACAAGATATTAACTATAGTTCCCTGTGCCATACAGTAAACTTTTGTTGCTTGAATAAAATTTTCTTTTCATTCAGGCTTGCTAAGATGGAATCTTATATAATACAGTATAATCATGCCACTGGCATCGTGTCACCTTTGCCATATTCTGTTCAAAGCCTGTTTATTCTTATCAAGTTTTTAAATTTACCTCTTAGAAGGTCTAGATATGTTTTTAAGTACATGCATGAAAATTGACTTGCGTTTATTTTGGAATGCATTGCAGAGCTAATACAGTTTTCTAGATATAGAGGAATTAATAACAATAGATAAGTACATAATACTACCAAGATTTTGGCTCCACAGAAAGCATTTCCAAAGAGCCTCTTTGACAAAGTAGGATGAAGGAATGAAGCAGGATATAATGGAGGGGAAGAGAGAGGAGCACGAGCTCCTCTTGTTTAATGCCTACTTTGTGTCTATAGTTAATAATGTAGCACAAAGATGGTAGTTGAGTAGTAGAACAAGATGACATTAACAATATATGCATTACTATTTTGTATAGTTCTGGAGTATCAGTTTTAATACTGATAATTCTTCTTCAAGTGAAATACTGTCATTTCTAATTTGTCTTCAGATGCATTTCACCCGAGGAAAGACCAGGGCTGGTTGAATGACATTTCTTGGTTTTTCTAGTTTGGCTCTTCCCTGTGGAATAAGTGAGGGAGGATGTCCTGGTTAAATATAATATCTGGAAGGAGGGGTCAACCCTAAGAAAGTGGATTTGACCCAGAAAGGGAGGGATGCTGTGGAAATCTAGCTCTGGGGGAAGAAAAATAGACAGGATCCGGGAAAGAACTAGAATCAGGCCTGCAGCCTGTGCTTGTCTCTCTTCAGCCCTTTGCTGTGGACTGAATTTGTTTCCCTCACTTCATACAGTGAACTCCTAACCCCCAAAGCAATGGTATTTGGAGGTGGGATCTTTCGGAAATAATTAGGTTTCAGTTCAGTTCAGTTCAGTCGCTCAGTCGTGTCCGACTCTTTGCGACCCCATGAATCGCAGCACGCCAGGCCTCCCTGTCCATCACCAACTCCCAGAGTTCACTCAGACCCACATCCATCGAATCAGTGATGCCATCCAGCCATCTCATCCTCTGTCGTCCCCTTCTCCTCCCGCCCCCAGTCCCTCCCAGCATCAAAGTCTTTCCCAGTGAGTCAACTCTTCGCATGAGGTGGCCAAAGTATTTGGAGTTTCAGCTTTAGCATCGTTCCTTCCAAAGAACACCCAGGACTGATCTCATTTAGAATGGACTGGTTGGATCTCCTTGCAGTCCAAGGGACTCTCAAGAGTCTTCTCCAACACCACTGTTCAAAAGCATCAATTCTTCGGCACTCAGCTTTCTTCACAGTCCAACTCTTACATCCATACATGACCACTGGAAAAACTATAGCCTTGACTAAATGGACCCTTGTTGGGAAAGTAATGTCTCTGCTTTTGAATATGCTCTCTAGGTTGGTCATAACTTTTCTTCCAAGGAGTAAGTGTCTTTTAATTTCATGGCTGCAATCACCATCTGCAGTGATTTAAATGAGGTAATAAGGTTAGGACCCTCATTATGGGATTAGTGCTCTTACAAGAAGAGATATCAGAGAACTTGCTCTTCTCTGACCCCCAACCCCAACCCTCCATGTGAGGACAAAGTGAGAAGGTGGCTATCTGCAAGGCAGGAAGAAAGCTAACATCAGAAATCGAAACCTTGATGCTGGCTCCTTGATCTTGGACTTCTGGTCTCCATAACTCTGAGAAAATAACTTCTTATTTAAGCCACCCAGTCTGTGGTCTGTTGTTATGGTAGCTCAGACTTACTGAGACACCCCCCAACACATCGCTTATTACCATTTTTCCCAAGAAGCCCAAGTCACCCCTTCAATTCCAAGATAACATTTTCAGAAGCCTCTGGAAATAAAGGGGAGCCACTGGCTCTGGAGGAAATTCATACTACTCTACCTCACTAGTAATACAATAACCTAAAAACTGGGAAATGAAACTTATTAATACCTTAAAAGGATTTTAAGATGGGAGAAAGGAGTTTTGGTTGTGGCCAAATTACTTTTTGTTGTTGGATTTCAGTGGAAAACAGGACTTTCTGAAAATATCTCAAAAACTTGGATCACATTTCAGATTTTTAAAAATAGTGGGAAAATTATAATACCAAGAAAAGTAGAAATGTTTTAATACTTAGAAATATTACAGAAAAATTAAATTACTGAAAACTGGGATTGTAGTCACCTACAAATATTTATCTATAGGTCATGTTTATAGACTATAAAGTGCTTCTTAGTGCATTTTATCAGGTGTGAATGTTGACATCATCTTCTAAAGAAAAAAGTGACCATGTAGGCTCAGTGTGATTTTAAAAATCAGTAAGGCAGAAGAGATAGGTTTATGTTGAGTATATTATTGAGTCTTGTTGATAGTGGTGGCAGGGTGAATCCCTTGTATGTCCTTTCCATTTGTTTTATGGGACAGGAGTAGGAATTGTGCACTTAATTCATAAGACATCAATTTTGTATTGTTATAAATATCTATCTATTAAAATGGTCTTGAAAATTCTTGTCTGAAAACAAAACATAAAGACATTTTAAGTCCTTTACAGATTAGAAAAATACTGTGGTTATTTGAATGACTTTCTTGTTCTGCTGTCATTAATTTCTCAGTGTTCTAGTCTTAAAAGAAGTAACTAAGTAATTAAAATTTTTAGTAGATGGAATATCATCACAACATTTTATAACTGGGGAGTTATCAATCACAAACTTTTTCTTTCCTTAACTATATAAATATTATAGAAATTGGGATTTGGATTACAAATCTTGTACACCTTTTCCTGAATGGAACTAACCCAGTTTTTCTAAATATTCACTGTTGTTATAGCTTAGTCATTTAATTAACCCAGACCTTTCTTTCTTTATCTCTATAATGTAGGATTAAAAAAGAGAAATGAAGAGATACTCTCTTTTCCCACTGATTGGGCACCCCCATCCTACTGTGAAAGAATATTTCCTTTTGTCTGAGTATTTCCAACATGTGTATATTTATGATATAAAAAATCTGGGATAGTCACTTATTTGGAAATTATCTTTTCTTAAGTTTCCTGTTTGATCATTTTTATGTAGCTATCCAAAGACCATGCACACCAAAACACACAAAAAAAGATAGTTTTCATTTACCTATCATAAGGAGGTCACAAAAAGGAATGACTTTATTGCCGATAGTAATACATGAAAATAAAATGAATGTTTTGAACAGATAGTAGTGAGCTAGGAAATATTTCATTTGATGAAAAAAACCATGTGATGTACATGTTATTTCTTGGTTTATATGAATATACAATTAACTCAAACTCACATATGAAATTATATTTGTCAGTGACTTTTCCATTAAAAAAAATAGTGTTTGGTTTATTTTCATACCAACATTGAGAAAGTATGCAGAAACGATAAGTTGTGGCTGCAAGGTAGACTGAAAGAATCTATTGTCATATTTATAGCATTGGGATAAGATAAAATCATAAGTTACAGTGCTCTCTCTAAAAATGGTGTCAGAAAAAGAAATAATGTGGGAATTTCATATCTAAGATTATACTGAGATTAAATTGGTTGAATAACAGAAGTCTCTGAAAAAGAAAATTTGGGCTCATTTTTCTTTTAACTTTCTGTGTTTCACCCCAGTTCAGTGTTTCTTTTGGAGCACATAAAGTGAATTATTATTGTTATACATTGTATATATACTATTATATATATTTATAAAAGATTTTTAGAAGTAACCAAAATTTTCTTATGTATTATTTCTGTAATTTCTAAGATTAACTGTTAAGGATAACCTATATCAACTGAATTATATTCCATATCCAATTAGGAAAATATCTACTTCTTTATATGTCTCATTAAAAGTAGCAGGATTATTTCTGATATACCTGTCTCATTATCTGAGTACTATAGGTAATTAGCACTGTCTCAGTTCAGTTCAGTTCAGTTGCTCAGTCGTGTCCAACTCTTTGCGACCCCATGAACCGCAGCACGCCAGGCCTCCCTGTCCATCACCAGCTCCCAGAGTCCACCAAAACCCATGTCCATCGAGTCGGTGACACCATCCAACCATCTCATCCTCTGTTGTCCCCTTCTCCTCCTGCCCGCAATCTTTCCCAGCATCAGGGTCTTTTCCAATGAGTCAGCTCTTCACATCAGGTAGCCAAAGTATTGGAGTTTCAGCTTCAACATCAGTCCTTCCAACCCAGGACTGATCTCCTTTTGGATGGACTGGTTGGATCTCCTTGCAGCCCAAGGGACTCTCAAGAGTCTTCTCCAACACCACAGTTCAAAAACATCAATTCTTCAACGCTCAGCTATTTTATAGCATATATTTATATATATTTAAATAGCACTATTTAATCACATTCAGTTATAAAATTGTCTAGTTAGAGAAGATTTCCACCTTCATTTGGGTCTTTTCTATGACACTGGGTTCTGGACCATTCCAACTTTTGACCTGGAATACAGATCAAGCGATTTGGAAACTTTAAAAGGACCTGTATAATCAAGTTGGGCTTCCTTGGTGGTTCAGATGGTAAAGAATATGCCTGCAATGCAGGAGACCTGGGTTTGATCCCTGTGTGGGGAAGATCCCCTGAAGAAGAGAATGGCAACTCACTCCAGTATTCTTGCCTGGAGAATCCCATGTACAGAGGAGCCTTGTGGGCTACAGTCCATGGGGTTGCAAAGTTGGACACAGCTGAGCAACAGACACTTTCCGTTGTCATGATCAAGTTAATATTGTTTGCTTGGTAAGAAATAGAAAACAGCCCACAGATCAAACAATAGTGAAACAGTCATAAGGTAGACTCCTTTGACTTATCAAAAATACACATATATTCTAAGCCAGCTATAACTTATAAAGATAAATCATCTATACCACATTCATCCATAGTGTTTGCATTTAAAATTCCATAGTTTGTCACTGGATAGGGTGCCTTAATATCTTTGTTAATCATTTAAGCTATTATGAAGTGAGGGGGAAAACTGTTTTCAATTATATAATACATTTATAAATATATGTATTGCATATATTCTGATTCCATTTGAAATGTCAAGAAAGCCTTTTAGCATGTGACCAAGGTACAGATAAGGATTTAATTGGAGGGCCAAGGAGCATTGTTGCCTTTTGCATCTTAAAAATGTATATTTTTTTTAAATCTTTTTTTTGATACATTGGCTAATTTGTGAACTGGGCTTTTTCAAAATCAGATGACTGTATGTCATCACTAAAGGTTCTTAAGACATCTCAAAGGTAGTAATTCACACAGGTATGCACACACACTCACACATTGAAAACAGCCATGATGATAAAAAAAACAATGCACAGCCGTATAATCTATCATTTTGGCAGGCTAAGAAACTTTGTTTAATATGCTTGAAGTATCAAATAAGTATGAAGTCATTAGTGAAAAAATAGCTAGCATGGTATTTCAGTTTGTTAAACTTTGTCAGACATTAGCTGACTGCTAAGGAGGTTCCTTTACTTATTCAAATAGATATATTTTATTAAGCATTAATGTAAAATTTTTTGTATATATTCATTTTCTCTTTGGTTTTCATTAAAATTGGAAATAAATTGTTTTATTTTAAAAAATTATTTCTGGACAAGATGAAATCACTTTAAACAATGTAATAAGTATAACATATTTGTGGGAAAATAGTCATCAGTTTGTTAGCTGTACTGCCACTCTACATTTATGAATTCTATTAAGTTTGCAAAACATCATCCCTTATATTGTTTTATGTTTCTCCTGTACTATTAAGAAATAAGGAGTGCATAGGAAGTTCCGTGGTGGCCTAATGGGTTAGGATTATGGCATTCAATGCCAGGACCTGGGTTCCATCCCTGATCAGGAAACTGAGATCCTGCAAGCCACATCATACTGCCAAAAAAAAAAAAAAAAAGTAGGAGGAAGGAAATAGGAGTTCAAATGTTAATATTCCCATTTTTAAACATGAGGAAATGAAACTTAGAGAAGTTAGCAGACTTGTCAAATTCTCATTGATTAAAAGCAGCAATATACATAAGACCCAGTAATACATGGAGATATATTTTGACAATTTGCCAGGCATTTGGGGAAACAAAATTTGTCTTCAATGTGATTGTTACCCTTGAAGTTTATAGCCAAATTGAAGGAACAGATATAGATGAAACTATTTTACAAGCCAGAGTTATAGTACAAATTATGGGTAAGGACAAAGTGTTATATTAAGAATGATAAGTTGTAACTGGGGAACTCAGAGAAGAATAAATCCAAGTACTCATATATTGGTATTAAAGGATGATGTTGCCCCCTACCCCACATAATTTCCTAAACATTTCATCCAGTACAGATTTCCATATTGATCAGAAATGTATATCACTCTTCCACCAATTGTGTGTTTTTCTAAAGTTCTCACTTCTTTAGGAAAAGAAGCCATGTCTTCATTTCCTACATCTTTTCCCACTGTTCAGGGTCTTCATTCATATGAGTGTTGTTTTTTTTTTTTTTAATCAAGAAAGCAAAAAAGGAACATTCTAGGTCTAGAATATAATAACAAAAATAATACCTAATCCTCATTGAACAGTTATGTGCCAAGCACTTTTGTAGATATTTTATATATATATATTCATTTAACCTTGAAATCAACCCTATGAATGGATATTATTATCCCCATTTTACAGATGAGGAAACAGAGAAATAAAGTAACTTTGCCAGTGTTACACGGTTAGAAACCCAGGCTTTTATTTATTCCCACAATGAACAAAGACTTAAAGTGCTGAGTAATTATTAAGAATGGGAAAGGAGGTTAGTATAACTCCTTTCGATGTCCGTGTTTCTCAACTCTGTAAGATGTACTGGTCACTTTTATTGACAAATATTCAGTAGCCAGGCTTCAGCAGTACGTGAACCGTGAACTTCCTGATGTTCAAGCTCGTTTTAGAAAAGGCAGAGGAACCAGAGATCAAATTGCCAACATCCGCTGGATCATGGAAAAAGCACCAGAAAAACATCTATTTCTGCTTTATTGACTATGCCAAAGCCTTTGACTGTGTGGATCACAATAAACTGTGGAAAATTCTGAAAGAGATGGGAATACCAGACCACCTGACCTGCCTCTTGAGAAATCTGTATGCAGGTCAGGAAGCAACAGTTAGAACTGGACATGGAACAACAGACTGGTTCCAAATAGGAAAAGGAGTACGTCAAGGCTGTATATTGTCACCCTGCTTATTTAACTTCTATGCAGAGTACATCATGAGAAATGCTGGACTGGAAGAAACACAAGCTGGAATCAAGATTGCCAGGAGAAATATCAATAACCTCAGATATGCAGATGACACCACCCTTATGGCAGAAAGTGAAGAGGAACGAAAAAGCCTCTTGATGAAAGTGAAAGAGGAGAGTGAAAAAGTTGGCTTAAAGCTCAACATTCAGAAAACAAAGATCATGGCATCCGGTCCCATCACTTCATGGGAAATAGACGGGGAAACAGTGGAAACAGTGTCAGACTTTATTTTTGGGGGGGCTCCAAAATCACTGCAGCTGGTGATTGCAGCCATGAAATTAAAAGACGCTTACTCCTTGGAAGAAAAGTTATGACCAGCCTAGATAGCATATTCAAAAGCAGGGACATTACTTTGCCGACTAAGGTCCGTCAAGTCAAGGCTATGGTTTCTCCAGTGGTCATGTATGGTTGTGAGAGTTGGACTGTGAAGAAGGCTGAGCACCGAAGAATTGATGCTTTTGAACTGTGGTGTTGGAGAAGACTCTTGAGAGTCCCTTGGACTGCAAGGAGATCCAACCAGTCTATTCTGAAGGAGATCAACCCTGGGATTTCTTTGGAGGGAATGATGCTAAAGCTGAAACTCCAATACTTTGGCCACCTCATTTGAAGAGTTGACTCATTGGAAAAGACTCTGATGCTGGGAGGGATTGGGGGCAGTAGGAAAAGGGGACAACTGAGGATGGGATGGCTGAATGGCATCACAGACTCGATGAACATGAGTCTGAGTGAACTCCGGGAGATGGTGATGGACAGGGAGGCCTGGCATGCTGCGATTCATGGGGTCACAAAGAGTCGGACACGACTGAGCGACTGAACTGAACCCCCATTTCTTCCCTGAAATAAAGTGTATAGAGAATATAACTTATCTTCACACACAATTCTTAAAAATCAATATAATTTCCTCACTAATCTAAGGGAGACATAAAAGGAAACTAATTTATAATAAAGTATTTCAACTTGTTTACAATTTGGGTACAACTATGATAGAACACATAAAGAAGTCATTTATAGCAAGTGGGTATAATAGAAAAGTTTGTATTTAATAATTTTAATGAGATGGAAATTAAAAACATGGGGAAATGGAAGAGTAGAGTGTTCAGTTGAACATTAGTGTGAAATATTAGTATGTCTTTGTAATGTTTTAATTTAACAGTCTGATTGCTCCATTAGAAAAAAATGTTTGGACCATAAAAGTACACTGATAACTGTTTGATTGTGGACAAAATTATAAAGCCCAATTTCAAAAATTCAACTAAATATTGAAAGCTTTTTCTTTGTATTTGACATTTAAAAATAGGTTGTACATGTTCATACATATAGATGTACATTATATATGCACATATATGTATGCACACACTCATACATAAAAGAATGTCATACCTATAAATTCAGTTTAATATACATATTATATCATGGCAACTCCTCCTATATGTGACACTGCCCTTGGCAAGTAATCTGAAATGGTGTACAGTGATACTCAGCACGGTTTTGAACAAAGAAAAGCATAATATTCTTTCGATGTCAATAGTTGCATCATGGAAGATTCAGCATGAGTTAAACCATATCAAACCCAACTTTTTGTTTATATATCATTAGATCCTGGTGGGCTGCAGTCCATATGGTCGCTAAGAGTCGGACACAACTGAGCAACTTCACTTTCACTTTTCACTTTCATGCATTGGAGAAGGAAATGGCAACCCACTCCAGTGTACTTGCCTGGAGAATCCCAGGGACAGGGGAGCCTGGTGGGCTGCCATCTATGGGGTCGCACAGAGTCGGACACAAATGAAGCGACTTAGCAGCAGCAGCAGCAGCAGATCCAAGTTCAAATAATTTTATTAAAAAAAAAAAGATTTCACCTACATGTATATCTGATAGGGCATTCAAAAGTCATGTGGAACGTGGGATATTTCCTTCTAGAGCAGTGTAGGAAAATCCTTAACCTGTGCCTACTTAATGCCATTTGAACATCAACAGAGGCCACACCAAGAAGGCAAAGGAAGTGCCACAAAACTCAAATCAAAGGAGCTGCCTAAGGAAGTCTCTGGCTTTGTCTTTGATTTGACCTCATAACTCCATTTTGAAGGCGTGGAAAATGAGCATATGGAAGATGCTGTTCAGGAAGAAGCCTGACCACAACCTCACTGAGCAGGATGATAGAACTCTTGGCCGACTCCAAGCAGTCTGGCTACTCTCAAAAACAAGACACAGAAGAAAAACTGGGATTGAAGTACTTTAAGCAGAATACCAGGCTGCTATTTTACACTTGAAAGGAGAGCACAAAGAAAAAACTGAAAATCTGCAGCATATCCCTGCAGTGTAGATAAAGGCACTTAAGGAAGTGGCCCTTGAAGGAGGAAGAGTTGTGCTGAACCATACATTCTGTATCCCCAGGGTTATTTGGAAATTGCTGACTTGATCCTCCTTTGCAAAGCCCAGAAGGACTAAGGGATCATTTCCTTCATCCCACCATCTGATTGTCACCCCCCTTGTGTTTGGTATTTGCTTGCAGTGGCTGTAACAGGAAGTTTCAGGAGTCTTAATTTCAAATAACTAGATACTGAATCGGGCACTGATTCTAGTTTACTGATAGCTGGAGTTGACCCAACACCTCAGAAGAAAATAATGGTGAAATTTAAATGAAATTTGGTGTTTGTTCAGTGCTGAAAAAAAAATAGAAAGTAAATAAAAACATCATCACAAATTTCCAAAGTGCTGTATAGGGACAGTAACTGCACCAGCTGTGAACCACACAGTTCTAGACCTTCATTTGTTTCCTTATGGGAGAAAATCTTGATCCGATCTGACTAAATACACTTGGGCAAAATTTCTTCAGATAACAAATTTGAATAGTAGTCTTGCTGTGTCTTAACTCAGAGAAGTGGATATTGGGTGATAATTTCAGGACCCATGCAGAAGCAGAGAGATTTTCCTATCTTTGAAACCTTCCATGATGTGACAGTTGAGAGAGTGTTGGACAGGCCAAGTTAAGTTCCCTTAATCTGCCCAAGGCAAGATGATTAACGGGGCCAATAGGGGAATACTATACTAGAGACGTTTCGTAGAATCATAGTAAATGTAAAGCTATAAAAGTGAGTGCAATAAAGTGGAGCCTGGCCAGAGCCAGGTTTACCAAGCACAGTTTAGTCCATGTTGGTGGTCTCGGACTAGGCCTGAGCCTGGTCCAAATCGGAGAAGTAGGACAACCCAAGAGAGTTGGAGTAAGAGCAGGTGTCTGTGTTGAGGCAGTGTATATGTGACATTTCATATAGCAATAAAAAATGTCTTAAAATAACAAGCCAAAACAACGTCAAATTTATAATATATAACCTAAGAGTAATGATAGTATTAACAAGTATGCCTTTTTATAGTAGCTATTTTATTGAGCACTTAAAATTTACTATGCATTGTACTAACAACTCAAATAATTTATCTTGCAATAATCTTGTGAAGTAAATAGAACAATATTATTGTGCCCAGAGTACAGGTAAGGAAACTGAGAGATAGAGAGGATCATTACAAGTCAGTCGTGAGTACTGTTCATCAAAAAACAAAAAATCTGATTTTAATTTATTAAAATGTTTTTCCTGCAAGTGAAATTTACTGATGAGTGAGTTTGTGTCCATTGTAATTTTGATGCCTATATAGCACTGTGGTCTTAAAAAATAAACACAGGCTACTGAATATTCAGGAATACTTAATAAATGACTCATTCCTTTTCTTTTGCTTGCAGTATTAAATATATCCAATAATGCCTCAAAATTGGTAAATTTTTTTGTGTAATAATAGAAATCTATCTTTGAAATGCAAATTACAGTTGCATACCTCCTCTGTATAGCTTACATGAAAGTCCAATGTAAAGGGTTGTTATTATTACATAAGACACAGAAATTATAAATTATTAATGTTATGAGTTTATAATATACTCTGTGATAATATCAGTGCTGTGTTTATTTTTTAGAATTGTTCTTTATTCTCTGTTCCCGTCTCTATATCCTTTAGTTCAGTTCAGTTCAGTTCAGTCGCTCAGTCGTGTCTGACTCTGCAACCCCGTGAATTGCAGCATGCCAGGCCTCCCTGTCCATCACCAACTCCCGGAGTTCACTCAGACTCACGTCCATTGAGTCAGTGATGCCATCCAGCCATCTCATCCTCTGTCGTCCCCTTCTCCTCCTGCCCCCAATCACTCTCAGCATCAGAGTCTTTTCCAATGAGTCAGCTCTTCAAATGAGGTGGCCAAAGTACTGGAGTTTCAGCTTCAGCATCATTCCCTCCAAAGAAATCCCAGGGTTGATCTCCTTCAGAATGGACTGGTTGGATCTCCTTGCAATCCAAGGGACTCTAAAGAGTCTTCTCCAACACCACAGTTCAAAAGCATCACTTCTTTGGCGCTCAGCTTTCTTCACAGTCCAACTCTCACATCCATACATGACCACTGGAGAAACCATAGCCTTGACTAGACGGACCTTTGTTGGCAAAGTAATGTCTCTGCTTTTCAATATGCTATCTAGGTTGGTCATAACTTTCCTCCCAAGGAGTAAGCATCTTTTAATTTCATGGCCGTAATAACCATCTGCAGTGATTTTGGAGCCCCAAAAAATAAAGTCTGACACTGTTTCCACTGTTTCCCCATCTATTTGCCATGAAGTGATGGAACCAGATGCCATGATCTTCATTTTCTGAATGCTGAGCTTTAAGCCAACTTTTTCACTCTCCTCTTTCACTTTCATCAAGAGGCTTTTTCGTTCCTCTTCACTTTCTGCCATAGGGGTGGTGTCATTTGCATATCTGAGGTTATTGCTATTTCTCCCGGCAATCTTGATTCCAGCTTGTGCTTCTTCCAGCCCACCATTTCTCATGATGTACTCTGCATAGAAGTTAAATAAGCAGGGTGACAATATACAGCCTTGACGTACTCCTTTTCCTATTTGGAACCAGTCTGTTGTTCCATGTCCAGTTCTAACTGTTGCTTCCGATTTCTCAAGAGGCAGGTTAGGTGGTCTGGTATTCCCATCTCTTGAAGAATGTTCCACAGTTTATTGTGATCCACACAGTCTCTATCCTTAAGAGGGGCTATATCTTTAAAAAAAAAATTTTTTTGTTGTTCTTTTATACATTTTAACAGAGAAGGCAATGGCACCTCACTTTAGTACTCTTGCCTGGAAAATCCCATGGATGGAGACGCCTGGTAGGCTGCAGTCCATGGGGTCGCTGAGGGTCGGACACGACTGAGCGACTTCACTTTGACTTTTCACTTTCGTGCATTGAAGAAGGAAATGGCAACCCACTCCAGTGTTCTTGCCTGGAGAATCCCAGGGACGGGGGAGACTGGTGGGCTGCTGTCTATGGGGTCGCACAGAGTCGAACACGACTGAAGTGACTTAGCAGTAGCAGCATACATTTTAAGCAATTATGCCTTTAGTTCTGTTCCACCTATCTGTTTAGTAATTTGGCATTATGTTGTTTGTTGTTGTTTAGGTGCTAACTCACATGCAACTCTGCAGCCCCATGAACTGCAGCCACCAAGCTTCTCTGTCCTTTATTATCTCCCAGAGCTTGCTCAAACTCATGTCCATTGAGTCAGTATGCCATCTGGCTATCTCATCTTCTGTCACTCCCTTCTTCTCTTGCCCTCAATCTTTCCCCGTATCAGGGTCTTTTCCAATGAGTTGGCTCTTCGCATCAGGTGGCCAGAGTATTGGAGCTTCAGCGTCAGTCCTTCCAATGAATATTCAGGATTGAGTTCCTTTAGGATTGACTGGTTTGATAGCTTTGCTGTTGCAGGGACTCTCAAGAGTTTTCTCTAGCATGACAGTTTGAAAGCATCAGTTCTTCGGCACTCAGCTTTCTTTATGGTCCAACTCTCACATCCGTGCATGACTACTGGAAAAAACATAGTTTTGGCTGTATGGACCTTTGTCAGCAGTAATATCTCTGCTTTTTAATATGCTGTCTAGGTTTTCATAGCTTTACTTGCAAAGAGTATGCATCTTTTAATTTCATGACTGCAGTCACCTTCTGCAATGATTTTTGGAGCTCAAGTTAATGAAATATAATGAATTATAATTGGGTTAATGAAATTGACATAGAAGAACCATGTCTTATCTCCTTCCGGCCTTGTGTTTTTTCTCACCTCAATGCTCCCCTTGTAGCAGGGGAGCATTCTTCATGAGGTGTTGAACATATCATGCAAAAAATATATACAAAATGCCAAGAGAAATAAAAGATATCCTAGGCTTTCTATATTCCAACTTGTACTAAAATCGAAAATGTGAAGAAGAATAGGAACCTTTTTCTTGAAGTACTTGGCTCCCTTTTGTTTATATATTTTCTGCTAGCTGAAATTAAGTCTTCCCTTGCAAAGAGCTGTCTTTAGGATCTCAGGGATTTTGTAACTGACAAATGAAAACTTAAAATTGGGTCACTCTGGGACTAGTCAGGGAATCGGTGTCAGCATAGGAAATCTGCATGTGCCAAGGCCTAATCCACAGCCAGGAAGAAGCAAGAAAAACAAGAAGAGTGGCACTTTGGCTTAATTAAAAGATATTTTGCAGGTAAGATGAGTCAAAATGAAGCTTTGGCATTTCAATGATGCTAGTTTTAGATAGTTTTAGCAGGTCACTGAAGACAAATCCATAGAATTATAAATAAAATGTGAATTAGGAATCATTTCTAATATAAGGCACACTTAGAAATAAGCCTTACATGCCAGAATTCTGAAAGAAGTGTTGCTTTCCTGATTTGCTCATCTAGAGAACCTTGAAGTTTCCTTAGTAAAGTAACATCTACTAATTCTTTTAACTGAAGCAAACAGTACTGTGAAAGAGTCCCTTAGGTTGAAGATGGCAAAAAACTGCATAGAGAGTGACTAAGCTCACCTTGTAAAATAAAAATTAATTAAAACATACTCTGAATACCTATATATCATATTCTATAAATTTATATATAGTGAGTCTGATATCAGTCATTGCTTCTATTCACTAGTTAAAAAGAAAACCCTTTACAGCTGCAATTAAAAGGAAAGTTTTGGTCTAGCTGGATCTTCTTCTATATACTCTGAGCAGTTATTTATTAGAATTCAGTCGGTTCAGTTGTGTCCGACTCTGCAACCCCATGGACTGCAGCACTCCAGGCCTCCCTGTCCATCACCAACTCCTGGAGTTACTCAAACTCATGTCCATTGAGTCGGTGATGCCATACAGCCATCTCATCCTTTGTCGTCCCCTTCAATCTTTTCCAGCATCAGGTTCTTTTCCAATGAGTCAGTTCTTCACATCAGGTCGCCAAAGTATTGGAGCTTCAGCTTCAGCATCAATATTCCAATGAATATTCAGGACTGATTTCCTTTAGGATTGACTGGTTGGATCTCTTTGCAGTCCAAGGGTCTTGCAAGAGTCTTCTTCTCCAACACCACAGTTCAAAAACATCAGTTCTTTAGCACTCAGCTTTCTTTATAGTTCATCTCTCACATCCATACATGACTCCTGGAAAAACCATAGCTTTGACTAGATGGACCTTCGTCAGCAAAGTGATGTCTCTGCTTTGTAATATGCTGTCTAGGTTGGAGAAGGAAATGGCAACCCATTCCAGTGTTCTTGCCTGGAGAATCCCAGGGACAGGGGAGCCTGGTGGGCTGCTGTCTCTGGGGTTGCACAGAGCTGGACACGACTGAAGCGACTTAGCAGTAGCAGGTTGCTTTTCTTCTAAGGAGCAAGAGTTAATCATTGTGTTTTAACATGGGTATCATGACCCTTTGTGAAGCACCATTAAACTTATCAACAGAAGCAGAAATTAGAAACACTAACTTCTTATTACTTTATCCCTAATAGTATATGAGTTCTTTGTCCATTTAGTTAGTGAAAATGTTAGTCACTCAGTCGTATCCAACTCTTTGCAACAGTATGGACTATAGCCCACCAGGTTCTGCTGCCCATGGAATTCTCCAGGCAAGAATACTGGAATGGGTAGCCATTCCCATCTCCAGGAGATATTCCTAACACAGAGATCGAACCCGAGTCTCCTACATTGCAGGCAGGTTTTTTACCGTCTGAGCTACCATCCATGTCCATATAAAATACTAAATTTTATGCTATGGTAATAGTTTAAAATATTTAACATTTTACCCAAGTCTGACATGGAAATGCCAATTCTATCAATTATAAAAATTGATAGAAATGCTAATTGTGTAACTGCATCTTGGGGGAGAAAGTGATTTTTTTTTCCTGTTTTTGTTTTTCAGTTCAAGTTTTTTGATTTCTGTGAGTCAGGGAAATAAGCATCTGACACTTGTTCATGCTAAGGGAAAGAGCATTCCTTTCAATGAGTGGACTACACTGAGCTATTGGAATTGCCAGATGTCTGAGACATGTTCACATTGTAATATTTTCATGTTTGTGTCTTAAGTAGTTAGCAGTGCTTTGCTCTGACATCAGCCCTAACTAAATATTATGGTATTATAGGACAAGGTCATAGAATATGTATCTCCAGCAAAGAACTGACAATTCTCTTAGTTGCACACATGCAATAGTAACAAACATGAAGTCAGAAACTCCTTCTGGCCAACCCACAGTACAAGGTATGACTAGGATGGGAAAATTGAGTTTAGGATATCAGAAGGACACAAGAACATGACAGTAGAAACCTACACTTTGTCCTGTGGTTGACATGTACATTATTGCTGCAAACTTATTTCAAAGCTCAAAGAAAATAACAGCAACAATAGCCAAATTTTATTGTTTACTTTCTATACACTAGGCATCATATGGAGCACTTTACTTGGATTAATGCATGTAATTTGCAAACTCACCTCATAGAAGAGGTACTATTATTAACCCTATCTTATTGTGGTTTATAAAGGTCAAACCTTGAGCAAGTGGTAGTGGTAGATTGGAGAAGGCAGTGGCAACCCACTCCAGTACTCTTGCCTGGAAAATCCCATGGGTGGAGGAGCCTGGTAGGCTGCAGTCCATGGGGTCGCGAAGAGTCGGACTCGACTGAGCGACTTCACCTTCACGCATTGGAGAAGGAAATGGCAACCCACTCCAGTGTTCTTGCCTAGAGAATCCCAGGGACGGGAGAGCCTGGTGGGCTGCCATCTGTGGGGTCGCACAGAGTCGGACACAACTGAAGTGACTTAGCAGCAGCAGCAGTGGTAGATCAGTGATACTCATGCATTTACCCATAACAGTGTACCAGCTCTGTACTCATTATATTATTTTGTCTATTCCCAAATTCTAATCTTTATAGTTAAAATACGCCTGACTCATAATTTATTTGCTAGTTTACATAAAACAGTGAGAAATATCCACAACCAAATCAAATCTTTTCACTTGTTAAAAATCACACTAGAACTTGATTATAGCTTGTTTTATAATGTTTAGACTAATCAAAATAAGTCACCCAATCCAGAAAATAGTAGAATTTGAAAAGAGAAAAATAATGGGATTATTTAACTTGACTTCTAGCTATAACATAGAATATATGCTATCTATGTGAAATAGTGATATTATTAGCCTGAATCTCAATTTCATCTTCAAATTATACTGTTTTGTATATAGATTATATGTGTGTGTTTGTACATACATACATACGGAGATGGAAAAATTATTTTATCTAGATTCAGTGAGTAATTTTACCAGTGTGTTAGCAATGCCTATCACAATTTAAATTACCTAGCATTCTATTTCTAGAAAATATTTTATAGAAGTATTAAAATGTCTCAAAGATGTGTATAGAAGGATGTTTGTCACAGCACTGTATTAATATGTTATAGTGGAAAATTGGAGACGACTTTAAAGTCCAATAATAATGGAAAGAGTAATATCTTCCCTAGTAATTTATTAGTGTGATCTAGTCACATTGAAAAAGGCAATGGCACCTCACTCCAGTACTCTTGCCTGGAAAATCCCATGGACGGAGGCGCCTGGTGGGCCACAGTCCATGGGGTCGCTGAGGGTCGGACACGACTGAGCGACTTCACTTTCACTTTTCACTGTCATGCATTAGAGAAGGAAATGGCAACCCACTCCCGTGTTCTTGCCTGGAGAATCCCAGGGATGAGGGAGCCTGATGGGCTGCCGTCTGTGGGGTCGCATAGAGTCGAACACGACTGAAGCGACTTGGCAGCAGCAGTAGCAGTCACATAGTCTTTCTTCCAGTCCTTCAAATGCAGTACTTTTCAAACCTTTGAACTTGGCTTGTATCTCTTCCCTATTCCTATCTTACTTCTCTCTCTCTCTGGTCTTTCCATGTCTGACTTAAATAAAAGACTTCATCTTAAATGTCATTACCTGTAACGTGGAATTGGTCAGAAGGGGATAGAAAAATTAGGTTAAGTTGATATTTAGAAATTGGTGAAGAGTTTAGAGAAAGTGGGAAGCTTAAGAATGATCAGAGGATCAGCGATGGGATGAGACTCATGATATAGTACAGTTGGGGTGGGATAGATACTGAGAGTAGGTAAAGCTCATTAATGTGGTTTATTTATAACAAGGTTTGGTAGTTATGAACTGGAGATGGTGTGGAGGGGCAGGGAATATTAGACATTAAGTGAGGCTGTCTAGTGGAAATGAGAGAAACAGAGGTGGAGTTGGTAAGAGATGGGCAGTATGAGGGAGTATTCGGCTCTCAGGGCAATGTATGTCCACAGAATGCATTAAAACCTAAGGAGAGTGTGAGACTCTTCTGTGAGTAGTGAGCCATAGATGCTATGATGGTGAAAGAAAGTTCTCACTTCCTCAGAGAAGCCTTCCCTCTGCTATAGTCTATAGTTGCTCACCCACCATTGCTCATACAACCTAATCATTTTATTATTGTAAAGGTTGGGACCCTGATTTGTCATTGGGAGGAGTCTGTGGTACAGTTTTCACTGAAAATATTAATTTTCAGGGTAAGTCAGTAGTGTGATTCTATTTAAAAATAAAATATTACATATATTAACCTATGGTGTACATATTAAATCTATTTGAATTATATATATCTTAATGAACTTAGGGGTCAAAGTGTTTACCATGTCTCAGGCATTTCAAGAATCTTTTCATGTATTATGTAATTTAACCCTTACTACCATTTTATGAGGCTTCCCAGTACCCGCCTGCCAGTGCAGGTAGACAAGAGACTTAGGTTCAATCCCTGGGTTGGGAAGATGCCCTGGAGGAAGGCACAGCAACCACTCCAGTATCTTGCCTGGAGAATCTCATGGACAGAGGAGCCTGGTGGGCTACAGTCCATGGTAAATATTAGTATTATTCCCATTTCGAAGAAGAGAGAACTGAGGCATTAGAGGTGCTAGGTTAGTTGCCTGAGTTCACAGAGCTGGTAAGGGACCTAGAGCTAGGATGACAATGTGTAGCTATTTACGTTTACATTTAATTAGAAGAGTATGAAATTAAAAATTCGGTTTCTCATTCACACTAGCCAGATTTCAAGTGCATGATAAACACATGTGGCTAGAAGCTGTCTTATCTGGGCAGCACAGATATGTAGTACATTTTAATCAGTGCAGAAAATTGTGGTAAACATCTGACTCTAGAGTCTGTTCTTACCTGCTGTGTAACATTGCCTCCTCTTAAGTCAAGCTATGGACCAGTTACTGTACTGTGAAATGGGAGTAAGAAGGGTAGAAACTTTCAGATTTTACTTTGTAGATTTCTGTATTGTTTATTTTTCTCCATTAGACAAGTACTGTTTTTGAAATTTTAAAAAATTAGTCAAATTGTCTTCTTCAGAAATGGAATAATAAGGTATAGAGAAAACATTGATAAAGCATGTCTTAATCTAAATGATGGAACCCCAAAGAGATAGTCTATCAGACTTGTCAGCAAATACTAGAATTTACCTTCATAAAAGTGTACCATAGAATCATATAATTAGCAAAGATATCTCATGATTTCTCTCATTAAAGTTCCAGAGGAAGGCAGTATCATTAGATAAAGAACCTTTTGCTTGTTTCTACCAGCATTCTGGTACCCATCCCACTGGTAGTGAAATGTGTTTCTCCAGGCTGGTACCATAAATCAGCTTCACTCACCATTTCTGTCTGCCTTTGCTTCTTCCTTCCTTCATTTATTTACTTATGACTTACTATGGGAAAAAAAGAAAGTCAGGGTGAAAGTCATATTGCATGAGAACTAAGAGAAAGTAGCTAAGTGTTTGCATTTCTGAGTATTCTCTTTTACTTCTTAAACTTAAGCATTGATAATTTGTGCTACTTTAAGATCAGTATCAGTAACTGCTTTTCCTGTTAGCAACTAAGTCATTTTATAAACTTATCTAAGTGTATAGATTCCAGAAGCCTTTCTGAATCACTTTATATTTTCCATCAAGTAATATACTTTATGTGTAAGATGTGACATAGAAGATGTTTAATGATTATATATAATAAAAAGATGTATGGGAACTCTTAGAGGAAAACAAGCAGAATACTCGATGACATAAATCAAAGCAAGATCCTCTATGACCCACCTCCTAGAGTAATGGAAATAAAAATCAAAGTAAACAAGTGGAACCTGATTAAACTTAAAAGCTTTTGCAAAGCAAGGGAAACTATAAGCAAGGTAAAAAGACAACCTCGGAATGGCAGAAAATAATAGCAAATGAAACAACTGACAAAGGATTAATTTCCAAAATATACAAGTAGCTCATACAACTCAATACTAGGAAAACAAACAACCCAATCAAAAAGTGGGAAAAAGACCTAACAGACATTTCTACAAAGAAGATATACAGATGACTAACAAACACATGAAAAGATGCTCAATATCACTCATCATTAGAGAAATGCAAATCAAAACCACAATGAGAAATTACCTCAAACCAGTCAGAATGGGCATCATCAAAAAGTCTACAAACAATAACTACTGGAGAGAGTGTGGAGAAAAGGAAATACTCTTGCTCTGTTGGTGGGAATGTAAACTGATACAGCCACTATGGAAGAGGGTATGGAGATTCTTTAGAAAACTAGAAATAAAACCACCATATGACCCAGCAATCCCACTTCTAGGCATATACCCTGAGGAAAGTGAAGTGAGTGAAGTCGCTCAGTTGTGTCCGACTCTTTGTGACCCCATGAACTGTAGGCCTACCAGGCTCCCCCGTCCATGGGACTTTCCAGGCAAGGGTACTGGAGTGGGTTGCCATTTCCTTCTCCAAGGGATCTTCCCAACCCAGGGATCGAACCCAGGTCTCCCACATTGTGAGCAGACGCTTTACCGTCTGAGCCGTTAACCAGGGTTGAAAAAGACACATGTATCCCATTGTTCACTGCAGCATTATTTACAATAGCTAGAACATGGAAGCAACCTAGATGTCCATCGACAGATGAATGGATAAAGAAGTTGAGGTGCATATACACAATGGAATATTACTCAGCCATAAAAAGGAATGCATTTGAGTCAGTTCTGATGAGGTAGATAAACCTAGAACCTATTAATACGGAGTGAAGTGAGTCAGAAAGAGAAATATAAATATCATATACTAACACATATATACAGAATCTAGAAGAATGGTACTGAAGAAATTATTTACAGGGCAGCAGTGGGGGAACAGACATAGAAAACAGACTTATGGACATGGGGAGAGGGGAAGAGAGAGTAAGATGTATGGAAAGAGTAACATGGAAATTTATGTTACCATATGTAAAATAGATAGCAAACGAGAATTTGCTGTATGGCTCAGGAAACTCAAGCAGGGGCTGTGTATTAACCTGTAGGGGTGGGATGGGAAGGGAGATGGGAGGGAGATTCAAAAAGGAGGGAATATATGTATACCTATGGCTGACTCATGTTGAAGTCTGACAGAAAACAACAAAATTCTGTAAAGCAATTATCCTTCAATTAAAAATAAAATTTAAAAAAAAGATGTATGGAAATCTGCTGAAAACTATTTGACATGGTCCAGTCGACAGAAACAGTTCATCTTGAATTTCAGTTCAGGTAGGATCATGACTTAATTGCCAATTTAATGAGCATTTTTGAACTCTTACTAAATGTGTAGATGATGTGGCAGGTGTTTAGTATATGTAAATGAACAGTTCATGTTCCGTGTCTGTACTAAGTGTAACAGTGGAATTTTATACAAAATGCAGAGGAAAAGGAATAATAAGAATAGGCTAGGAAAAATGGAGGAGTTGACATGAGAGCTGGCCTTTGAAAGCTGGAAAGAATTCCCCAGCAGCCATATTTGGGTTAGTGGAACCTACCTTGAGTATTAATAACTGTAGGTAGATCTTAATTGTTTCAAAGCCTCCTTCAATCCCTTGATATATGCTGTCCTTAAAGTTTGACTGCCCAATTTCCTCCCCAGTCAGAAAACATCTTACTGAGAGCTTTTTTTCTCTCAGCTACTCTGCTGACATTTGATTTATTGAAAGCAGATATCAGTGGCTATTAAAACACTAATCCTTCATTAAGCTACTTTTTTGTAAACTTTGTATATCCATATTTATAACTGACAGTGATTTGAAAAGGAAGTACAGTACAAGTGATATTCAAAAATTTAAAGTAAATCTTGAATGGTTTTATGTTCATTGTTTAATGAACATTTCTTTAATGTTCATTATTTACATAATTGTTAAAGCTGACTAACAATTTAAAGTGAATAACTTTAAAAGTTAAATTGTGTACTTCCTAAATTTCAAATGTTTTAGTGAAATATTTTCTATGTAATTGGAGCTTCCCTGGCGGCTCAGACAGAAAGAATCTGCCTGCGTTGCGGGAGTCCCAGGTTCAATCCCTGGAAAAGGACATGACAATCCACTCCAGTGTTCTTGCCTGGAGAATTCCATGGATGGAGGAGCCTGACAGACTACAGTCCATGGGATCGCAAAGAGTTGATACAACTGAGCAACTTGCATTTCTTTTTTATGTAATTAACCCAAAGCTCCCAAACTCAGAAAATTAGCAAGGATTATCATCTTATTTCTGTAAATCATCAATAGATTAACAAGTTAAATGATAGAAGTAGAAATATTTATGCTTCTTATTGCCTGTTGTTTCAGTATACAAATTTGTTAATTTTGTATATTAATGAACACTAATATAAGCTATATTGTAATAGCAGTTTCTTTTTAAAATTAAAATAAGTTAAAGAACATTTGCCCTTTGCTTATTATCTTCATACTTCTATCAAAGGCACATGATGTCAGGATGTAGTTATCATTTATATTTTTTTTGATTATTCTCATTGGCTGGATCTAGACTTGCCGTTAAGCTATGTGTATGTTTTTTGACATTTTCTTCAAAGACGCAAGCTAGAACTAAATGATAAAATGAGTTCTGCCTTCTTGCAGATACATTTACAGTATTGAGCTGTTTGTAGGTGATTTTGCTGGGCTATAATAAAATAAAGCCTAAAGCATCATATTAACTGTGCTGTTTGTATGGGTGCTAATACACTTTGAATAAAACCCTCAATTACTAAGCATTTTTGAGTCCTGACAAGACAGTCCCATGACATTAATGGTATCTTTATAACCTTTTTAACTTCTTGTTTCTCTGGCAGAGCTCTACAATAACAGCAATGGGTTTGCCCTTGGCAAGCAAAAACTCATTTTGAGAGGATAATAGGTATTTACTATTTAGATAGCTGGCAATAAAATTTCTCTGAATGAGATTTTCCTGAGAAACTATAAACTGATTAAATTACTTTCTTTTAATGGACTAGAAAAGTGTGTAATAATAGTTTGTTGAAGCTTTGCATCCAGTGTCTTGCTTCCTTTTTTAGAGACATAGAAGCAAGTCTGGTTTAGGTGAATTATAGGGGTTGGTAGAAATTACTCTTGATGATGCAGTTTATTCTCATTTTTTTTTATGTAAGTTAAGGGAAAATGTGGGTACTTTTGTGAAGAAAGATGTGCCCAATAATATATCCGTTTACTTCAAACTTTATTTTACTCAGAAGTAAAATTTAGCAGTTGTTTTATGCCTTAAAAATTCTGTTTTTAGAAAATATACCCCAACAAGGATGTAAGTTTAGAAAACCACCTTGTTTTTCTGGTTGATATTTTTGCTTGACTATTTGAAATAAAATCAGTAAATTATTTTATTTATTGCGTAAAGGCTAAATTGAAGTTTTTACTAGTATTGCTTATTAATATGTGTCTATATTTTTATGAGAAATTTAGTAAGAGATTTTTAAAATGATTTTTAGTATAAACCTTGTAAAATCTAACGTACCAATCCATGGTATGAATTATAAGAAAGAAATTTACATTAGTTTTGATAGAAAAGGAATAGTAAAATATGTTTCATTATTTAAGAACTGATTAAGGAGTGTCTCAAAATTCTGCTTAATGTGAATTTCGTCAATAAATGTCAACTAAGAAAAATAATTTATGTTTCTTGATTTAAAATGTGAAATCTTACATAAAATATATTTGGTAACTTGTACTCTATAAACATTTCTCTTTAAAGACAAATCCATTATGGTCCTTGGGGGTGACAGCTTGCAGAATATCTTTCAAGGCCATGAATTTTGCACAGAAGTGCATCAAATTCATATTTTTATTGGCAGTCAGAATTTCATATTTGTCACTATAATAAAATTGTGATTTAAATGGGACCTTGAATGTCCTATCCTTATGTGAAGTAGTTTGAATTTGAATATCACACAGATCCTAACTTAGAGCACATTCATTTTCTCTTAAGCCTTTGGCACTGACACATCCATCCCTGGCATTGTTTTTCATTCCAGCAAATCTGTGCTGTTGGCACCAATAGGTACAAGGAATACTAGTCATGATAGTAAAGAAATGAAGAGAGAAACAGTGATATTTGTCTTCCCCCTTGAATGATCTAATCAAGGTCACTACTACATGCTATAAACTACTTCATACTTTAGCTTTTACCCGGTTAACTGTTTTGTCATTGTGCTTTTTTCCTCCCTCACTTCTCAGGATTATAATAAACGTTAGTGAAATATCATGAAATAATGGTTCATCTAGTAAATTTATTAAATTTTGTTTACAGCTGGCCTGGGCAAAAGTTTTTAGAGAAAATTGAGATTAGCTTAAAATGGAAACTTATCCTTTTTAATACACAGTTTTACCTTAATTCTGATAATCCTGAAGTTACTGGTAAATGTGATTAATTAAAGTATAGTAAGGATGTAATGAATATGTGTTTGTGTTTTAGTCATTTATTTTTAATGAGAAATAAATATAGGTTCACTACAGTTTTACAGTTTGTTCAATTTGCTGTCACTCAAGTTAGGTAATGAATATACCTTAAAAATATAAAGTTTTTTTCAATGTTTTAATGGTAACATATAGCACAGATTTTGTGCTGTTGTAATAGTTTTTGTGGAGTAAAGAAGTCGTTAAAGATATCACTGATTATTACTGTTTTATAAATGATTAAACAAGTATAAAAAATATAAATGTCTGCATAAAATCTATCAACTTAACGTTTATTCTATTTTAAAAAAAATAGAGCTAGCAGATTTTTTATAGAGATAAATTGCTGCATGTACCTATCAATTTTATGAGAATAGTGAATCTTTAGGTCTTTATTATTATTATAACTAGGAACTCAGAGGTTCCTTGTGTGGGGGAACCTCCATCTTCTAGTGTGAATCAGTGCAATTACCATAATGTTTTGTCTTTCAACAAAATGCACACAAATATGAATTTTAATTCAATGTTAGGCTGTGTTGATGAACCATATCTACATATAGTTTTACATTAATCTTTATGATCTCCCAAACCCTCCACCACCTACCACTTTTGGTACCTGTGTTAATTTGCTTAATTTTATGAAATGGTAAACATTTAACACGTGAAATTCTTTTTAATGTATAATGCAGGACTTGACAACAGAATACAGTTTCATAGAACTGTTTATGGGTGTAGAATATTATTTTTGGCAATTTCTCTCTTAAACAGTTCTTACATTGAATTTTTCTTGCTTTTGAAGAGATTTTCAATTTTAACATGAGGGAACTGGTGTCATGGGTAAGGCTTTTACATGGAAACAAAGTAGCAGATTGAAGTGGTTTCAGGGCTTTAATCCCTTGGTAAATTAGCCAGCAGGCTAGCCTTTTCATAGACATGCTAAACAACAGGTTGATGCCATTTGGGCATTAGCAAAGAGAACCACCTGAGGGAATAGTGAGTGAATAAGAAGAAATGTAGAATGGGAAGAAGGCATGGCTATTAGCTTTTCCTGGGTCTAGTGGCTAAAGTAATACCCATAAATGAGTCATTGTAGCTGATATTTTCAGTTTCTCTTTATATGTTCTTAAATTTACATTATTCTCAAAATTCTCAAATCTACTTTTAAGATGACATTATGTTTTATTATTATATAATGCTGAAGTTGTACATAAAACTTAAGTGCCAATAAATTTATATTTATTAAATATTTATACTTTCTCTGTTTTGAAAAGGGATGAGGCTTTCAGATTTGTTCGTAGATTTTTTTTTTATCAAGTAGAAGACAACATTTTGAAATGTGAATGTGTATAATTAAAAGGATTTTAAATATTTCAATAAGCTTGCCTATTTGGAAACTATAAACAAATGTTTATAATCTGTTATATTTTCTTAAAATGTTTTCACAGTTTTCCAAATTAAACTGAGAGAAATGAACTATTTGTCATATTGCATTATCTGTTAGACAATGTATTTAAATAATACCAGAAATAAAGAATAGTGACCAGCACAATTAGCAACATTTATTAGGAAAATTATTTAAACTTTAACCAAGGAATGTAACTTCATATAAATGGAAAAGAACTTACCTAATACATACTATTTAAAATTATTAAGCTAATTGGTACCTTGGTATTGATAAATATTAGAATAATATACCATGAAGAAAATTGATGAAGGAGTAAAATCATTAAAATAACCTGGTACCCTATGAGGCCCTTTCTCTAGGCTTTTAATTTTTCATTTAGAAGGGGGGATTTTAAGGATCAATATGAAAATCTGTTGATAATATTATATTTAATTAGAGTAATCAAAAACCATGCTCAGAGCATGACACCTGCCAGGGAGAACTTCAAAAAGATAGTAAGCAGCATGCGTTAGAGTCATCTCTTTTGCTTGTCCATGAGCACTAATCTAGCACAAGTCCCAAATGGGGCAGCTAGTCAGCTATTTTATTGACTTTGATCTGGTTTGGGGGGCAGTTTATTTTCCCATAATGCCATTGATCAATGATTTCCTTTCAGCAGTGATGTAATTAAAGGGCTTTAGTCGGCTTCTGCTGTGTTGCCTTGAAATTTATTATTCTGGAGATTTAAAGAAGATCGATAGGGTGCAGTGGCCCGATGTTTAGACCCAAGTAGGAGGACCCTACTGAGATATAAGGCATGCAGAAAACAAGGCTTCAGGACACAAACAAGATGTTTACCTGGGACCCTGAGCTGACCTATTCACAACAGATCCTGTATAACCAGTAGCATTTTAGTACCTATTTTTATCACAGCCTCAAAACTCCTTTGTCCTCTTTGTTATTGATTTTTAGAGTTTATTTTAAAGCAGTTGAAATCAAATATTCCTGTTGTCAAAGGAAAAATTAAAATTTAAACATATTTGCCAGAAATGCAGAATTCAGATGCTTTCATCATGAAATGGAAATAAAACATGATTTACAGGAATTATGTATGTCTTCAAATACCCACTAAGATCTATTTAAAGAGAATACCATTAATATCCTTTGTTTTATAACTAAACACAAATAGTTTATTTTTGTATGTTAAACACAAATAGTTTATTTTTGTATGTTGAAATTTACATATAATGAACAGTGTTCGTTAAGTGATCAAAATATCACATTTGGGTAATGAACTCATGTGACATGACCTAGGACTAAGTAGAAATTAATAATTGCATTACAGCTTACACTATTTGGTAGTTTAGTAAAATCAATTCAGAGAGTCTTTATAATATGTAAACCATACTTCCTGGGCTTCTTACAATTGTGTTTTAATGAAATCAGAGTGAGTTAAAAATTAAGGAATCAGGTTTAAATTCCCCAAATGATTTTCTGTATTACTTTGTTAATAAGATTGCTGTTAAATTTTTTTTCACTGAATACATTTGAAAATTTTACATACTTCTCTTGGAAAATCTCAATGTACATTAGCATATTTTAGATTTTAAGAAACCCCAAAGTAGTCCTCTTTAACTTTGCTTAACATGACAGTTTTCAGTCTTACTTGCCCTATGTCATAGATTTCATGGAGCCCCAGTTTGAAAAATTCGAGAAACAGTGAAGACACAGTGAAAACAATCCTGACAGGACAAGAGACAGATGTCCTGAATTCTAATCCTGGCTTTGCCTTTCATTGTCCATATGACTTTCACCAGTTAATAATCACTCTGTGTCTCAGCTTTCTTATCTGTGAAATGAGATTGTGTCTAGAGGTTAGGGTTGTCAGGAGAGGATACCCAACATCCTGAGGAGCATTTTCAAAATGGACATTCCACCATACCCTCTCTCCTTGTGCTGAGTTTGCCTGTAGATGCTTTGATCTACTGGTTAACTGTGCCAGTATTAAAACTTACTTTCTCAACCTTGCAATTTATTTATTGAACTGTTGCTTTTAGGGACTTTCAGTCATCAAAGACATGTTGAAAATATCAAAGAGTAAACATAAGCACAACTTATTGCTTTGCTAAATTTAGGCAATGGCAGCAGACTGAGCCTCTTGATAAAAGCAACAAGCCATCTAGCCAGAAAGCAGTAGTGGTAATGCAGATAGTGTTATTTGCTATCTTGATAAACATTAACTAATATATAAACATTATTAAGACCATATAACATAGTTAAATAATCACTTCAGTTGCTCAATTGTGTCTGACTCTCTGTGACCCCATGGACTGCAGCACGCCAGGCTTCCCTGTCCATCACCAACTCCCAGAGCTTACTCAAACTCATGTCCATTGAGTTAGTGATGCCATCCAACCATCTCATCCTCTGTCATCCCCTTCTCCTCCTACCTTCAATCTTTCCTAGCGTCAAGGTCTTTTCCAATGAGTTAGTTCTTCACATCAGGTGGCCAAAGTATTGAAGTTTCAGCTTCAACATCAGTCCTTCCAATGAACACCCAGGACTGATCTGCTTTAGGATGGACTGGTTGGATCTCCTTGCAGTCCAAGGGACCCTCAAGAGTCTTCTCCAACACCAGAGTTCAAAAGCATCAATTCTTTGGCACTCAGCTTTCTTTATAGTCCAACTCTCACATCCATATATGACTACAGGAAAAACCATAGCTTTGACTAGATGGATCTTTGTTAGCAAAGTAGTCTCTGCTTTTTAATATGCTATCTAGGTTGGTCATAGCTTTTCTTCCAAGGAGCAAGTGCTTAATTTCATGGCTGCAGTTAAGGAATAAGCAGAAGCAGATAACCATAGCAGAAAAAAAAATGAGTAAATTAGAGATTTTATGTACATTTTAATCACTGTTGGTCATTTACAGTGAATTCTTGTAAATCTTACAAAATTAAGATTTCTTGGCATCTTTTAGGAGCACCAATGACTTAGTAAACAATGGTGCCCTTGAATTCAGTATATGCAAGGTAAAAGGAGTGGCGGGATATGGAGAATTATAATCCTGCCTCCTGCAGCTTAGAGGCCAGGAGAAAGCACTCTCATACAATGCAGGAGAAATAAAGTGGCGGATACAGATACCCATTAAACGTCTAGATGCATGGTTAAAGGTGGAGGAACATAATGTTTCATTTCTTTTCTTTCATAATTTATTTGTTTTATTTTTTTTTTATGGCACTCGTTACTCTCTAACATATTTTATGCTTGATTAGTGGCTTAGCATCAAGCTTCCCAACTAGAAAGTAAGCTATGTAAGGGCAGGAATCTTGCTTATTTGTTTCAAGAACATATCCCTCATCCTGTAAAAGTAACTAGCATGTGGTGCATACATACTAAGTCGTGTCTGTTGTCATACATACTAAGTCGTGTCTGTTGTCATACATACTAAGTCGTGTCTGTTGTGTCCGACTCTTTGAGACTCTGTGGACCATAGTCTGCCACAGGTGCTCATTAAGGCTGGTAGGCTTTTCAGAACTCTTGACTCTATGCACAGAGCACTGTGATCTGAACAGTGCTTTAGGTAAGAAACATTAGAACCACAGGAGTAATAAAAATTTAAAGAGGGTAAATGAAAAATATAGGTTATGAAAATAAGCAAGTTTGGGAAAGGTAAAACCATTTAGATAATATCATTATACAAGATAAAGGAAGCATAAGATAGTAAGGCACAGGGTTGAGAAAGGATAAATTTCGATACTGTTTTGGCTATTATGTGAAAGTATGAATTTTACATGTTTAGTATTTACAAAATAGGGTGTTAGTATTTTCTATATGTGATCATTATACTTCAGCATTTCACTGTCTTTTACACTTGTGGTTTATCAAGAAGCCAGGGTTGTTAACCACATAATTGTCCTTTAACTTCCCTGGTGGCTCAGATGGTAAAGAAACCGCCTGCAATGGAGACCCAGGTTTCATCCCTGGGTTGAGAAGATCCCCTGGAGAAGCAAATGGCTACCCACTCCAGTGTTCCTGCCTGGAAAATCCCATGGACAGAAGAATCTGGAGGGCTACAATTAACAGGGTCACAAAGAGTCAGACATGACTGAATGACTAACAAACACTTTAATTGTCCTTTATGCCACTCATTCCTATTGTTGAGTAAACTCCTTCTAAATCTAAATCCTAAGTGTTCATCATGGAATGTGCTTACTTGTTTTCCATCTATATTTTCATATTAAGTGATCTAATCCATTCTCGGGACTTCAGATAGCATCCATGTATAACAATTTCTAAATTCCAGTACTCTCTTTAGAACTGAAGACTTACATAGCTAATTGCCTGTCCTCTCCACTTACCTGTCAAACAGGAAAGTCCTGGATTCTTCCTGCTCACACCCTCATCCCTGCTCCTCTTTCATTGTCCCTTCATTACATCTTTCCAGTTGCTCAAAACAGCAGTTTGGCACTTCCATTCTATTAGCATGGTCTGTAGCCACCTAAGATGCATTTAAATCTTTCTACTGATCCCATTTTTACTGCCTTTACTCAGAGAAAGTCATCAAAATTTCTTGGCTTGACCACTGCAATAGCCTTCTATCTTATGTGTCTACAGTCTTGTAGACATAATACAGTCTACAGTCTTGTAGACTATAATACATCCCATAGTTCGCAGAATGAGCTTGAACTATGAATCGGAACCTGCCATTCCCCTGCAGGAGAAAACGCAAAAAACCTTGGTGGCTGCCATTTGCCGCTGGGATGAAATTTCAAAATTCTTAGTATGGCGCCAGGTGCTTTCAGGTTTGCCCATGTCTACTCCTCCAGCCTCATCTTAGACTGTTCTTTACTAAACTCCATACTGGCCTGCTTTTTTGTTCCTTGGTTTGCATGTTATTCCACCTCCCTGAAATAGATACCTCCATCCTCTCACCCAGATTAATTTAGGCTTATTAAAGTTTCAGTTTAAATTTTATACCTCAGAGAAGCCTTGACACCTGTTCACTAGATAGCATCAGTGTCTCTGAAATTTTGTGAACTTTTCCTTCATAGCAATCAATCAGTTTTTAATTAAATATGATGTTCACAATTATTTGTTTGACCTTTCTCAGACCTTTAGAGAGTCAGACTGTGTGTCCCTTTTGTATACTGTGTCCTCAACACTTAGCATAGTTCCTGTCATATAGAAGGTACTCAGTAAGATTCTCCATTGTTGTTGTTGTTTTTTAAATAATTTCTCTTTTGAATTTTTAGCTTTTCAGCATTTCACAATTCTGTTTGACCTTTTGTAGTGTGAAATACAGAGAAAAGTATATAAATGTACATATCACTGAATTATGAAACACAACATCACCTGTGTTATACTACCCAAAACAAGAAACAGCACTTCACTAGTATTTGGAAACCTCAATTTTCTTTTTCCTATAACTCCCACATTACCCTATGCTATAGTAATCAATCACTCTCTTGCTTTTATTAATAATTTTACCACCTAAGTATATAATACTAAGCACTATAGTTAAATTTTCCCAGTTTTGAACTGGAATCATATACTATATATTCTCTTGGGTCTTTTCTCAATATTGTTCTTAAGATTCATCTGTTTGCTTGTAGCTGTACTATGTTGATTCTGTGCTGTATCATTTCATTGTATGAACATAATAGAGTTTTGTGGTTTTTTTTACCCTTTTTGCTATTGATGGACTTTTATTGCACTAATTCAAGGCTGCTCTGAACATTCTTGTAAAAGTTTATATTCTCGCTTGTGTGTACATGAAGTTCTCTAAACTCCATAGCTAAGAGTAGAATGCTGTCTCATAGAGTATGTGTGATTTCAAATTTACGAGGCAATGTAAAGCTTTTCCAAAATGGTTATATCAGTTTCTTTTCTCAACAATAGCGTATAAGAGTTCCTATTGCTCTAACTTCTCACCGTTACTTAATACTGTCAGACTTTTTTATTTTAGCCAGACTTAAATCATTTTATTTTTAATTTCCATTTCTCCTGTTATCAGAAAGCTTTAGTAGTTTTTCACTGGTTTGTTAGGCACAAAAATTTTTTAATTTATGAAGTGCCTTCTTGAGTGTTTAGCCCATTTTCCTACTGTTATGTTTTTCCTTATTTTTTTTCTATTGACTTGAAGGAATTCTTGATAGATTCTGGATATGAGTTGTTTATAAATAATTCTGAATGACTGAATGTGGCTCTTTCCAGCCCACCTACTACTTCTTCCTCATTCTCTAGAGTTATAGGGTATTTATTGAAGATACAGAGCAATATCCATGTTCACTCTACTTTCAGTTGTGAAACATTGTTTGGTATCTTTATGATCTGCCATTTTTGTTCTGAAGATAATTCAAGATGATGGTTAAATTTTAAAAGATCTCTCTTTATGGTTTATATTAATAGGAAAATACAAAACTTTATTTCCAACTTCCCTAAAGAGTTACATAGAGGTTTTCTTTCTGAAATGTGTAAAATGAGTAAGGAGGAAGGGATGAGAATCATAATATACATAATTCAAATGATTTTGAATTTATCTGAAGATTCTTAATCCTATTCATTTAACTGTGATGAGCTCTACTAGAACCATAAAATGTAAGTGATTCAAATTATTGTTTCAGAGCCACTGATTTTGGTGACTTCCCTGGTGGCTCTGATGGTAAAGAATCTGCCTGCAATGCAGGAGACCCAAGTTCAATCTCTGGATTGGGAAGATCGCCTGGAGAAGAGAATAGCTACCCACTCTAGTATTCTTTTTTTTTTTTAATTGGAAACTAGTTACTTTACAATATTGTGGTGGTTTTTGCCAAACATTGAGATGAATCAGCCACAGGTGTACATGTGTCCCCCACCCCGAATCCCCCTCCTCTCTCCTTCCCCATCCCATCCCTCTGGGTTGTCCCAGTGCACCAGCTTTGAGTGCCCTGTTTCATGCATCGAACTTGGACTGGTAATCTGTTTCACATATGGTAATATACATGTTTCAATGCTATTCTCTCAAATCATCCCACCCTTGCCTTCTCCCACAGAGTCCAAAAGTCTGTTCTTTACATCTGTGTCTCTTTTGCTGTCTCGCATATAAGGTCATGATTACCATCTTTCTAAATTCCATATATATGCATTAATATACAAATATAATGTATTGGTGTTTTTCTTTCTGACTTACTTCACTCTATATAATAAGCTCCAGTTTCATCCACCTCATTAGAACTGATTCAGATGTGTTCTTTTTAATAGCTGAGTAATATTCCATTGTGTATATGTACCACAACTTTCTTATCTATTCGTCTGCTGATGGACATCTAGGTTGCTTCCATGTCCTATCTATTGTAAACAGTGTTGCAGTGAACATTGGGGTACACGTGGCTCTCTCAATTCTGGTTTCCTCAGTGTGTATGCCCAGCAGTGGAATTGCTGGGTTGTATGGCAGTTCTGTTTTCAGTCTTTTAAGGAATCACCACACTGTTCTTCACAGTGGCTGTACTAGTTTATATTCCCACCAACAGTGTAAAAGTGTTCCCTTTTCTCTGCACCCTCTCCAGCATTTATTGTTTGTAGACTTTTTGATAGCAGCCATTCTGACTGGCATGAGATGGTACCTCATTGTGGTTTTGATTTGCATTTCTCTGATAATGAGTGATGTTGAGCATCTTTTCATATGTTTGTTAGCCATCCATATGTCTTCTTTGGAGAAATGCCTGTTTAGTTCTTTGGCCCATTTTTTGACTGGGTCATTTATTTTTCTGGTATTGTGCTGCATGAGCTGCTTGTATACCTTTGAGATTAATTCTTTGTCAGTTGCTTTGTTTCCTATTATTTTCTCCCATTCTGAAGGTTGGCTTTTCACCTTGCTTATAGTTTCCTTCATGTGCAAAAGCTTCTAAGTTTAATTAGGTCCCATTTGTTTATTTTTGCTTTTATTTCCATTACCCTGCAAGGTGGGTCATAGAGGATCCTGCTGTGATTTATGTCAGAGAGTATTTTGTCTATGTTTTCCTCTAGAAGTTTTATAGTTTCTGGTCTTAAATTTAGATCATTAACCCATTTTAAGTTTTTTTGTGTACAGTGTTAGAAAGTGTTCTAGTTTCTTTTATAGGTGGTTGACCAATTTTTCCAGCACCACTTGTTAAAGAGATTCTTATCTCCATTGTATGTTTTTGCCTCCTTTGTCAAAGATAAGGTGTCCATAGGTGCATGGATTTATCTCTGGGCTTTCTATTTTGTTCTATTGATCTATATTTCTGTCTTTGTGCCAGAACTATACTGTCTTGATGACTGTAGCTTTGTAGTACAGTTTTAAGTCAGGCAGGTTGATTCCTCCAGTTCCATTCTTCTTTCTCAAGATTGCTTTGGCTATTCGAGGTTTTTTGTGTTTCCATACAAATTGTGAAATTATTTGTTCTAGTTCTGTGAAAAATACTGTTGGTAGCTTGATAGGGATTGCATTGAATCTATAGATTGCTTTGGGTAGTATACTCATTTTCACTATATTGATTCTTCCGATCCATGAACATGGTATATTTCTCCATCTATTTGTGTCCTCTTTGATTTCTTTCATCAGTGTTTCATAGTTTTCTATATATAGGTCTTTTGTTTCTTTAGGTAGATATATTCCTAAGTATTTTATTTTTTTCATTGCAATGGTGAATGGAATTGTTTCCTTAATTTCTCTCTCTGTTTTTTCATTGTTAGTGTATAGGAATGCAAGGGACATCTGTGTGTTGATTTTATATCCTACAACTTGACTATATTCATTGATTAGCCCTAGTAATTTTCCGGTGGAATCTTTAAGGTTTTCTATGTAGAGGATCATGCAAACAGTGAGAGTTTTACTTCTTTTCTTCCAATCTGGATTCCTTTTATTTCTTTTTCTGCTCTGATTGCTGTGGCCAAAACTTCCAAAACTATGTTGAATAGTAATGGCGAGAATGAGCACCCTGTCTTGTTCCTAACTTTAGGGAAAATGCTTTCATTTTTTCACCATTGCCCCTCTAGTATTCTTGCCTGGGGAATTCTGTGGACAGAGGGCGTGGCAGGCTATAGTCCTTGAGGTCAAAAAGCGTCAGACATGACTGAGTGTCTAACACTTTTCTTGCCTGAATTTTACTGATTTTTTTTAAGAATCACTTCAAATGTCACCTTCTGTTGGAAGTCTTAGTTATCCTCCACCTGAGTGAATAAGTTCTGTATTTCCTTTGCAGATCTGTATCGTAGAACTTAACTACCACACTGTTATGAAAATGGATTTTCTTGCCTAAATCCTGTTCTTGTTTCTTTAGACCTTTCATAGGTCATCTGTCAATCATAACCACCCAGGAAGTCATAAAATAAGTGTTATTTAAAAAGAAAATCTAATGGTATAGGTAGGCCTTATCCCCCTTGACAGTCCAATAAATCATCCTCTTAAAGGGTTAAGTTAAAATCTTAGTACTCTCCATTACTGAGCTGGAAGCTTAATTACATAGAAATATCCTAACAAACAGTTCACTTTTACAGTTAATTTGCAGCTTTTACAGTTAATTTCTCTCTAATTTTCCTTTTAAGCCATCCTTAGAAATTCTATTTGATCATACAAAAAAAAAAAAAAACCAGCAGATTGCAAATTTTGAGTGTTACCAGTTTCTTGCAAGCACATCCTTTCTCCACGAGGTATTGACTTAGATGGAATAAAGTGAAATTTTGTTCCAAGTTTAACCCTTCAGCAACCCTTGCTAAATACAAATAAATCATCTGTAATTACATTCAATAGCAGTATTGTTAGGTGTCATTCATGATTTCATTGTTAGTTGAAAGTATCCTCCGTAGCCCCTGTATTTGCTTCTTTTCAAACAATCAGTCTTTTTCATTGTGTTTTCTTGAAGATAGTGTGAGGCAGGAAAGCAGGGGTGATATTATGACTGTCTCTCTTATTATCATCTCTTTTCTTTTGATTTTTACCTCTATGACCTACTTCCTGTTTCTAAAGAGATATGGTTTGAGAAATAGTCAAGTTTTATTTTATTGTTGTGTTGTTCTTGAAATGATCCAGCTTGGAAGAGTCTTCTGTATATTTTAAAATTGTTTTCATAGAGTATGAAGAATGCTTTTTCAGTCATGTACACTGCTCCTTTTTGCCTTTTACAGAATGTGCTAGGTTTGATATGGGACTCTGGAATTAGACTCCCTCTGTTAGTTTTGGCTCTGTCATTTACTAGCTAACTGAGTGACTTTGGGCGATTACTGAAGTTTTCGTGCCTCAGAATCCTAACTGGTAAAAAATGGGATATTAATGTTGAGCATTAAATAACTTTACATATGTAAAGCTTAGAATGATTGCTAGTACATGGTAACTCAGTAAATACTGACTTTTGTTTATTATTACTGTTGTTATTATCAGTGTCATGTGAGTTGATTGAACCAGAACTCACTATAGAAAGTGAACCAGAACTCACTATAGAAAGTGAAAGGTTTTTTTTTTTTTTCAACAAAAACAGTTGGTTATTTGTTATCTCATACAATTAAAACAATTTTATATCTTTGCTCCTTCAACAAGATGAAGAGCTTAACAAGACTAATACTTTGAATTATGTTAAAACAAATTATAATTAGTCCATGGAAACCTTCATTATTATAGTATTTGACTTTAAAATACATAATTTACATAGACTTATACAGATTATTCTGTTTTTAATAAGATATTCTAATTTGCTTTATTAGATTTTATTTTTCCTTGATTTTAAAGTTTCATGGAATTTAAGATGTGATATATCAAGACTTTTCCTTTATTATGTCACAAAGAATTCTAAGTATCAGAACATATAGCCATATCTTTTATCTTGAAGATCACTAGGTATGTATCACACATGCTCAATATCTATTTTTGTGCTCTCAAATTTAATGCATTCTTTAATTGTTATTTCATACTTTGAATTAACATCCTATTGGTAGTTTATATAGAATAATTTCCTTTATCTAATTTCTAGTTTTCTTTTATTCTTTTCCTTTTGTTAACTTTTTTTCTTCTCTCAACTGTTCTGATAGTTTCAGTTTGTTTCACTTTATTTTATTGAAGTATAGTTGATTCACAATATTGTGTTAGTTTTAGGTGTACTGAAAATTGATTCAGATATACATATATATGCAAACACACATATATAATATCTTTTCAGATTATTTTTCCATTATAGGTTATTATAATATATAATTCCCTGTGCTAAACAGTAAATCCTTGTTGCTTATCTATTTTATGTATAATAGTTTGTATCTGTTAATCCCATAATCCCAATTTATTCTGCTCCCCAATCCCTTTCCCCTTTGGTAACTTAGTTTGTTTTTTCTGTCTGTGAGTCTATGTATACGGATTCATTTGTATTATTTTTAAGATTCTACATAGAATTGATATCATATAATATTTGTCTTTCTCTGTCTGATTTACTTCACTCAGTATAATAATCTCTAGGTTCATCTATGTTGCAGATGGCAATATTGCCTTCTTTATGGCTGAGTAATATTCATGTGTGTGTGTGTGTGTGTGTGTGTGTGTGTGTGTAAGAAGGTAAAGTAAGAAGGTTCCCTTTCTCCATACCCTTTTCAGCATTTATTATTTGTAGACTTTTTGATGATAGCCATTCTGACCAATGTGAGGCGAGACCTCATTGTAGTTTTGATCTGCATTTTTCTAGTTAGTAATGTTGAGCATTTTTTCATGTGCCTGTTGGCCATCTGTATGTCTTCAGAGAGTTGTCTGTTTAGGTCTTGTGAGTTGTTTGTTTCTTTTAATTTTTAAATTTATTTTTAATTGGAGGATAATTACTTTACAATATTGTGTTAGTTTCTACCATATAGCAACATGAATTAGCCATAGGTATACGTATGTCCCTCCCACCTCTTACCCATTGCACCCCTCTAGGTTGTCACAGAACCTCAGGTTTGAGCACCCTGCATCATACAGCAAATTCCTACTGGCTATCTATTTTACATATGATAATTATATGTTTCATGTTTGTTTTTTAATGTTGAGTTTTTGATCTGTTTGTCTATTTTGAATGTTAACCTCTTGTTGATCACATTGTTTGTAAATATTTTTTCCCATTCTCTAGATTATCTTTTGTTTGTTTGTTTGTTTCCTTTGCTGGGCAAAAGCTTTTAAGTTAGATTAAGTCCCATTTGTTTATTTTTATAAGTATTCTGATTGACAAATCCAACTGAATTTCTAGCTGATAGCCAGCAACAACCATCAGGCACATGAGTGAGCAGCCTTCAGCCCACCAGCCATCAAGTCAGTCCCAGTCTTTGTGTTGCCCCATTCGATGCTGCATGGAGCTACTCTACCTGGATCCTGCTCAAGTTCAAATTTGCAATGATTTTCAAATATGTAATGTTCACAGTTAATGAATGTGGATGTTTGAAGCATGAGTTTGGGCTGCTATATAGCAAAAATAACTGACATACAAGGGTAAACTTTTTTCCTATCTTCAAAGTAACATTTTTAAGGAAATAAATATTATTGGAATTATTTCCCAGGAAATTTGACCATGGAAGTCACTTGGTATTTTTGGCATAGGAATAAACTCTTTTATTTCTTTTTTTTTTTGAAAAGATAAAAATTCCTTATTTTTTTATTCCTGGTACCACTACCACAATTTACAGGGCAATATACCTGATGTACTGAAAAGAAAAAAAGACAAAGCTACAACAGATAAAAGACCTCAGGAATGTACATCTAATTGACACCACATTGCATTAATCGATAGCTGCACTTTTTGCAACCTGTGGCTATGACAATCCTGAACAAGAAGGGTTTCCTGTTTAAGCTGCAATAACTTTTCTGACTATGGATCATCATTCCTTCTGTGGCATATTTTTACAGTTCCTCTAACACATTTGGGACAACTGTCTCAAAGTAACCTGCAGCTTTCCTGACAACTCCTCGCTGTCTCTCCTGCTAAGAACTGTAGCCCTTTTCTTCTGAGTTTTTAGAACCTCCTGCTACCATATCCACCATTTCCACCACCAGATCCATAACCACCACCATAGGGACTGTCCAAGCTTCTTCCACCAAAACTACCCCCTTTCATGGGTCCCTAATTGGATTGCTGTTGTCCACTATAATTTCCAAAATCATTATAGTTTCCACCACCACCATAGTTACCTCCAAAATTTCCTCCTTCATTGTAACCATATCCTCCACCACCGCCACCATTTCCACCACCTTGGTTTCCATATCCTGGTCCACCACCACCATAACCTCCTCTACTACTATAACCAGGACCACCACCATAGTTGCCACCATCACCTCCAAATCCATTATATCCACCATCACCTCCTCCATAACTCCCTCTGCTGCCATCACCTCCACCACCATAGCCTTCTCTTCCACCAAAGTTTCCACCATGGCCGAAGTTACCTCCACCATCTCCAAAGTTTCCTCCATGACCCATAAAGTTGCCAGATCCACCTCCGTGACCTCTTTGTGATCCAGCAGATTGCATCTCTTATTTAGAAAGGGCCTTTTTCACTTCACAATTATGCCCATTAATAGTGTGGTATTTCTGAACAACAATTTTATCAACTGTACCATGATCATCAAAAGTTACAAAAGCAAATCCTCTCTTTCCCCACTCTGCCTGTCTTCCATAACTTCTATGGTTTCAATCTTGCCATGCTTTTCAAAGTAGTCTCTCAGATTACATTCTTCTATATCTTCTTTAATACCACCACCAAAAATTTTCTTCGCTGTTAGCTGGGCACCAGGCTTTACAGAATCCTTTCTAGAAACAGGGGTTTTCCCCTGGTGGCTCAGACGGTAAAGCGTCTGTCTACAATGCGGGAGACCCAGGTTCAATCCCTGGGTTGGGAAGATCCCCTGGAGAAGGAAATGGCAATCCACCTCAGTACTATTGCCTGGAAAATCCCATGGACAGAGGAGCCTGGTAGGCTACAGTCCATGGGGTGGCAAAGAGTTGGACAGGACTGAGCGACTTCACTTTCACTTTCACTTTCTAGAAACAGCTCTCTTTGGTTCCACTACACGCCCATCAACCTTGTGTGGTCGAGCACACATTTTGCATCCACTGCTTCAACACAAGAGTAAGTCACAAAACCAAAACCCCTGGAACGTTTTGTTTGGGGGCTCTCATCACCACACAATCTGTAAGTGTGCCCCATTTCTCAAAGTGTTCTCTTAAGCTATCATCTGTAGTTTCAAAGCTCAGACCACCAATAAACAGCTTTCTCAACTGCTCAGGTTCCTTGGGATCATGATCCTCCTCCCCGCGGCGGCCATGGCCAGAGTCGAGCTGGGGCAACTGGGCGGCGGTTTTACCTCCATTTTGAGACCGGACTCGCCTCTTCCAACTCCCAGGAATAAACTCTTAAGAATGTCTGTGAAAAAAAAATTTTAAGCTCTGTGATAACATGTATAAGTATAGCACAAAAATAATTTCAACATTTCTTCATCTGTTTGAATATGTATATTTCTTGTCCTTTCACTGACATTATATAATAACTGCCAGTTTTCTTAACATTATCATTATTATTATTGTCTTATTTTGTATAGAACAGAGATGAGAAATATGGAAAATCAGTCACCACTCACTAGGCTACACTTATAATGCAGTAGTAGTTGATCAGTGCACTTTTTTATGCCGAGTCAAGGTATAACTTCCAAATTCTCAACACAGCACTTCATGTTGTCACAGATGTTCATGCCAGTGGAATGAACATCTGAGATGTGACCTATAATTTATAAAATATCTTATAAATATTTTTAAATTTAACATATGACATGATCTTCATATATAATTTTTTTCCCTTCCCAATTTGGCCGCCAGACTCTCAAAGCTACCTTGATACCGCCATCGCTCTGCTTATTTGAAGGTATTTCTTTTACTTTTGAGAGGTCTCTGCTTCACATACACTTTTTTTCCTTTTCTCTTTTTTTAACCTCTCCTGTAGCTTTTTTCTGTGTTAAGTCAAAAGTTACCTAAGTTTGTGGAAAAAAATCACTCTGAGATTTCCCTAAGGGGACAATATGGTGAGTGGGAAAAACTATTATAATTTCCTATAAAACATTTTCACTATGGAAAAAAGATGAGAAGTAAGTATATGAGTGATGAGTTTATTTGCAAAATTTTATAGTACATCTGAAGAGAATTGATTATGTAAGGAAACTGAGGCCATGCTATGTCCCAGGTGCTAGACTGCTTATACACTTTAACTTGTTTGATTGTCAGAATACACCTATAAGGAGAATATCACTACCCAAATTTTTCCATTTATATAGATTTATTAATCATTTGTTCTTACTCATCTGTTAATTTATTTTTTTCTTCTATAAATTATTTGAAAGATTTTATAGCACCGTAATAAAGTGATGATATACGAGTTTTTAAATATCATAAAAAGGAAAAATATTCATTATTCAGTCAAGAGCAGGAGAATAAAACAGAACAAATTTCACACATCAAAAGAGCCTATAGAATTACTGTTACTTTTTCTAGATTTCCTGACAAAAGCAGTTTATCACAGAGAACTAAAAGTTTCACCACGAATCTTTCCCTAAAAGGGAATTCTTACATGGGGCTTCAAGTAGAGCATTTTTTATTAAATGAAATACTGTAAATATTTAAGTGCTATTTTATGTGGCTTTTAATATACTAGCATCATCATCGTCATGTGATATAATGTATAATATCCTCAACATCATAATTGTAAGAAATGAAATAATAGATTTCATGTACCACATGCTTTTAATATCTATCAATAAAAGCCATAAAAAAGCATCATAGTGAAATTTAGTGTCTTAGGAAAATGTGATCCAAGAATATAGTATTCTGATGGATCTGCTTGAATCTAATTAAAACCCAGTATATATGGAGAAGCAGAATGCCTGTTCCTATAATAATTCTTCTATGTGAACTTTCATTCAGTCAGCCTTTTATACTAGAAGTAATAGGAGTTGTTTTAATCCTCTCTGCTCTTAAAAGGGTCTGAGAAATACTCTATGTGGTTGATTTGGGGGTAGAATCTTAAACTTTAGAGATCAAATGAACAGGTGATGGGGTGACATTCTTTTATGAGAACCCAGAGCCTGAAGAGAACACCCTCCTAGTTAGCTAGCCTATTACCTCTGCAGGAAGGTAGGCTGAGAAGGGGACACTTCCAGGAAAGTCCAGCGTTTTTCAGGTATCAATGCTACATCCATCTCAGGACAAGAATGTATAAACAAAACAGTTCCCAAATTTTTACAACCTTCAGCAGAGCAGACATTTTCAAATCATTTCATACTTCATCTTACTTAATTTCTCATTATGGTCCTAGAAAATTTTCAGAAGTATTGCCATTAAATGTCAGATTTGAGAAAAGCTTCCCAGAAAAGTAAGATTAATTTGTTCATTTGATTAAAATTTTCAGATGAAATAAATCAAGTGATAACTTTCCTGCCATTGAAACTGTTCAAAGCCTCCTTTTTCTTGTAAGTCGGTTCTCATCAACCAGTTTATTGGAATTCATTTCAAGCAAGGGACCTCACCTAGAGGGATTCAAAATATGGTTTACTCTACATTTAAAATACACGGTCCAAGTTTTTAATCAAATGAATTTTGTAAAGAAACATTATTGTGTCCCAGTGAGAAAGGGGTTTAAGATTTTTTTTTTCATTCAAGACTATTTTTCTAGCATTGAAGAGCTGAAAGTAAAGCAAGTGGGTATCAGCTAGAGTCTATGCCATGATTTTTTTAAGATGGCAAATAAAAGTAAGGTTTACCTTGCAAATATTCAACATGATGTTTTTAAATTTTGCTAATCGATTGGTGAAAGCCCAATTAAATACCTAGTAAATTGGCTTTGGTCACATTTTAATGAATGTCATTAAAAATATATAAGAATCGTGTCAATACACTTCTATCAAATTTTAGCAAGTGTTAAAATATATTCAGTACAAATGTAAGAATAAGTGAAATATTTAATATGTTGGCTTTTACAAAGATTTCTCATTAAGTTATTATGCGATGCAGGGACCCCACTGAATAGTGCTTACTGCTATGACCTGTGCATCTTCTTATCATTTTTTTCTCCATCACATGGAAAAAAAAAACTGGTGTTCTGGCTTTGGTATGGCCTAGGACCACAACACAATACACAATGGGCAGTGACCAGTTGTGGGGATGGTTCAAGCAAATAATTTTTACTGTCCTAGGTGACAGTTCATTTGTAACTAACTAAAAACTTGAGTTCTGTTTTGTGCCTGATTTTTATTCTTCTGAAAAAAGTGGAGAGTGCCCTGAGTTACAGTACCGATCCACTTTGAGTGATCTAAGAAGGTCACTTAAGCCAATGACTGAAAGGTCTACAGATTCTATTTTCCCATGCTAAAATCAAATGATTTGTGTTTTTATTTCATAAAAGATCTGAATTATTGACAGTCGCATTTTGAGTTGGCGCCTACTTCATATATAGGCCGAGCAGGTAACGATACATCCTCCCTTTGTGCTGCCTTTATAAATTTGAAGATATTAGGTACTTTGTACTTTGTTATGGTGCATAGATAGACCCTCATGAAATAGACATGTCTTCTAAGAGCCTGAAGATAGAATAGAATCATATAATAGACACTTGAAATGTAGCACAGAAGAGACTAATGTTTCACACTCAAAGTTTAGCCCTTTCTATTAGCAGCAAGTTTTAGTGTAGCTTTTTTTATGTTAACAAACCTTTGAAATAGGTAGAGGTGGTTCTCTAATGTGAACACATACCCTCCCCCTAACACACACACACACGTTCATTCTTTCTCATTCTTTCTTTACCTATTTCTCGTTCTCTCCTCTATGTTCATCTGCCTCTCCCTCTCTCCCTCCCTCCTTTCCTTCTCATAAGTAAGACCCCCAAAAGCTTCAATTTAAAAAAGATTTGAAGAATTTACCTGTTTACCATTATCATGTATCATAAATTGTTTTGATATATGCACTCACACATTCAGCACATTCAGTCATTTGTTACATCAGCATTATCTCGTGGATGCCAAGCATTGTGCTAGGCGCGGGGAATAAAGCAACCAAAACAAACCTGAACTCACCCTACATTTAGAGGGTTAAGTGGTTCACTCTTACGAATAAGGAAACAAATTTGGCTGAAAGTACTAAAACTCATGAAAAGATTTTAAATTATTTGCTTGACACTCAGTAAATAAACCAAACAGACAAGAATCTAAGTCAGAGTTTTACAACTCTGTGGTAGCCTAAGGAACTATGATCATCTCTAATTAGCAGTGTGGAAAGATTACTGTTCTGAAAGTAGTAAGGTCTTGGTTCTTGGAATGGCTCTGCCACTAATTAGCTGTATCACTTTGAACAAGTCAGTTGACATCTGGGCCTCAATTTTTCTCACATATAAAAATGAGAGAAGTGAACTTGGGGGTCTCTAAGATCCTTTTCAGATCTTAAGAGCTTATGATTATCCAAATGTACAAACTCAACATAAATGAAATTCCTAGTTTTCTTTAAGATACAAAGTAACATATATATAAAGTAACAGTTTTTCTATATACTTGAAGTTATCTATACAGTATAAATAAAAAATATAATTCCCCTAGCAACAAAAGTATAAAATTGCTAAAAGAAACTTGACTGATATTTAAAAATATTATACTGAGCACTTACTGTGTGCAAATAAGACTATTGCTAGGTAAAGACTGCTGCTACTGCTGCTAAATCGCTTCAGTCATGTCCGAATCTGTGAGACCCCATAGATGGAAGCCTACCAGGCTCCCCCATCCCTGGGATTCTCCAGGCAAGAACACTGGAGTGGGTTGCCATTTCCTTCTCCTATGCATAAAAGGGAAAAGTGAAAATGAAGTCACTCAGTCGCATCTGAATCTTAGCAACCCCATGGACTGCAGCCTACGAGGCTCCTCCATCCATGGGATTTTCCAGGCAACAGTACTGGAGTGGGGTGCCATTGCCTTCTCCGAGGCAAAGACTAGTGCTAGGTAAAAGTCAAGGAGCCTGCCTCCATGGAATTTATGTTCTGGTAGGTAAAGCAAATAGAAGAGAGTTATTTGTACAATTAAGCCAATAATAATTTTTATAAATTCAATGAAGGAAAAGAATTGACTAATAAGAGAGCGTGTGTGTGTGTGTGTGTGTGTGTACCATATATAGCCAAGGCTAAAATATTCACTTTTTTTTGTTTCATTCCATTCAACAACAATTTAACTGTTATTTGCCTGGTACTGAGGAGAGTTTCCCCAAGATGTGACATTTTCAATGGTAAAACTGGGGAAGTCCCAGACAAAACAGGACGTTGATCACAGTAGCACCATGGTACATTTTGAAAACAAAAGACCAATGTGTATGAACACATAAGGATTAAGATGATTGAGAATAACTTGAATAAAGCTGGTAAGGTAGGCAAAGGACAGATAACTTATAGCTTTATAAACCATGTTAATTTTAGAGCTTTGCTTGTTTCTCCCAAATGGAAAACCAACATAGGGCTTGATATGATTAGAATTCATTCTTAGAAAATCCATCTGCCAGTAGTAAGAATAGTGAATTTGGTGGTTATGTAAAGGTTGTGGTGATAGTGATGATAAGGTTATCACAAAGCTAAGTTTAGAAAGATTAGTGAGATTATTGCAGTAATTAAAATAAAAGATGGTGAAGGGTATAGAGTAATGACAGTAACTATGAGAAGAAGTAGGCAGATTAAAATACATGATATATTGGAAGTAGAATTAATGAAATCTAGAAATATGATTGTGGGAAGGTCAAGTAATGATAGAATAATTGGCATCTAGAGAATCTGAGATAATGGAATATTCTTAGAGAAGTATCGAGGGGGAAAGTGACCTCAGGCTAATGAAACAAACTCAAATCCTGTAATGGGAGCATTGCCTTAAAAACACAGCAGAAAGTTGACTCTTGAAATATAGTACCACAGAAGAGTAAGAAAATACTAAATTGCATTTAGCATGTGCTGTCTCTAAAATAAATGAAAAACATATGCTATCTGAAATAATAGAGAAAAAAAAGAAGAAATGAAATGGAGACAGACCAACATGATAAGAACTATTATGTCATTTAGAGCCTGAAAGCTTGCCTTCAAACCCAGGTTCTGCCACATTACTTATTAGAGCTAGGATTTCGGTTTGTTATTTAGTTTTACTATATGACAAGGTTCCTCATAGATAATAAATAAAAACTAAAATGATGCTAAAATTTTACAAAGATAGTACAAAAATACGGAAGTACAGGTTAATATTTATAATACAGATTTTAAAGCCTTAGTAAAAACTACAAGAATAAATCAATGCATGACACAGCTACAAATTTTTAGCAATTTGAAATGAAGTTATATCCTAATACCACACCATAAAATGTAAATAAATAAATAAGGGTGGGGCCTGAATCAAATAGGACTTGATGTTCTTATAAGAAGAGAGTGAGACACCAGGGTTGTATGTGCACAGAGTAACGGCCATGCAAGGACTTAGTGAGAAGGTGACCCTCTGCAAGCCAAGGGGAAAGGCCTCAGGAGAAACTAATCCTGCTGGCACCTTGAACTTCCACTCTTCGGAACTATTGAGAAAATAAATGCCTGTTGTTAAGCAGGTGTACCTCCCCTCCCAAAGAAAAAGAAACTATAAATATGTTTAAGTGATTCAAGAAAGAAAATATAGAAACCACAATAGAAGAACATAATAGGATGAAAAATGTATGGGCAAATCATTGGTTCCAGATTTGAAAACTTTACCTGCCCAGCAAGACCTTGGCATCAGGAACCACAGTAACAGTCAGTAGGTCACTTCACAGAATTTTCTTAAACAGAACAAGTTTTCACTGTGTGGTTCAAACATTGTTAACATTTTTTACCACCAGTCCATCCCCAGTCCCAGAATAGAAGTGCTTCTGATGGGATGTGTGTGTTAAGTTTTTATTTAATGAATGCAACCTAAATCTGTAAATGTTTCTGTTTTAAAATATAGAATTTAAAAGTTCCATTAAAAAAAAAGTCATATTGAACAGCAGATTGCCAGAAGTAGCTGAGACAACTTTGAAGGAAAAAAAGGAAGGATGAGGATTTATGCTACAGATAATAAGATTCTGAATAAAAGCTAAATGGTGTCATCAGTGGAAAGGAATAGAGAGCCCAGAAACCTCCCCACAAACATATGAGAGCTTGCTTGTGTGTGTGTGTGCATTCATGTGTATGCTTCAGTTCAGTTCAGTCACTCAGTCGTGTCCAACTCTTTGCAACCCCATGAATCACAGCACACCAGGCCTCCCTGTCCGTCACCAACTTGCAGAGTCCACCCAAACCCATGTCCATCAAATCAGTGATGCCATCCAACCATCTCATCCTCTGTCGTCCCCTTCTCCTGCCCTCAATCTTTCCCAGCATCAGGGTCTTTTCAAATGAGTCAACTCTTCACATCAGGTGGTCAAGGTATTGGAGTTTCAGCTTCAACATCAGTCCTTCCAACGAACACCCAGAACTGATCTCCTTCAGAATGGACTGGTTGGATCTCCTTGCAGTCCAAGGGACTCTCAAGAGTCTCCTCCAAAACCACAGTTCAAAAGCATCAATTCTTTGGCGCTCAGCTTTCTTTAGGGTCCAACTCTCACATCCATACATGGCCACTGGAAAAACTATAGCCTTGACTAGATGGACCTTTGTTGACAAAGTAATGTCTCTGCTTTTTACTGTACTGTCTAGGTTGGTCATAACTTTCCTTCCAAGGAGTAAGGGTCTTTTAATTTCATGGCTGCAGTCATCATCTGCAGTGATTTTGGAGCCCCCAAAAAATAAAGTCAGCCACTGTTTCCACTGTTTCCCCATGTTTGCCATGAAGTGATGGGACCGGATGCCATGATCTTAGTTTTCTGAATGTTGAGCTTTAAGCTAACTTTTTCACTCTCCTCTTTCACTTTCATCAAGAAGCTCTTTAGTTCTTCTTCACTTTCTGCCATAAGGGTGGTGTCATCTGCATATCTGAGGTTATTGATATTTCTCCCAGCACTCTTGATTCCAGCTTGTGCTTCCTCCAGCCCAGTGTTTCTCATGATGTACTCTGCATATAAGTTAAATAAGCAGGGTGACAATATACAGCCTTGACGTACTCCTTTTCCTATTTGGAACCAGTCTGTTGTTCCATGTCCAGTTTTAACTGTTGCTTCCTGACCTGCATACAAATTTCTCAAGAGGCAGGTCAGGTGGTCTGGTATGCCCATCTCTTTCAGAATTTTCCACAGTTTATTGTGATCCACACAGTCAAAGGCTTTGGCATAGTCAATAAAGCAGAAATAGATGTTTTTCTGGAACTCTCTTGCTTTTTTGATGATCTAGCAGATGTTGGCAATTTGATCTCTGGTTCCTCTGCCTTTTCTAAAACCAGCTTGAACATCTAGAAGTTCCCGGTTCACGTATTGCTGAAGCCTGGCTTGGAGAATTTTAAGCATTACTTTACTAGCGTGTGAGATGAGTGCCATTGTGCAGTAGTTTGAGCATTCTTTGCTTAGTTGTGTCCAACTGTTTGTGACCATATGTATTGTAACCTGCCTGGCTCCTCTGTCCATGTGATTTTCCAGGTCAGAATACTGGAGTGGGCTGCCATTTCCTTCTCCATGAGAGCTTGCTATTGCATACAAATGAGGGGTGGGTATTTTTTAAAAATATATGATATGTAATAGTACTGAAAGAATTGATTATTCATATGGAAATCTCAGAAAGCTTAAATGTAAAAAGTGAAATTTTAATACTTTTAGAAGAAAATGAAGATCAGATTTGCAGTCTAGGTATAAGAAAGGATTTCTTAAACAAAGTATTTAAATATTTAAAATTTAAAATACAGTAAAATCAGATACCTCTGATAAAAGGTACAATGAAGTCAAAAGATGTGCCACATACTGGGAGAACAAATGCAATGTATGTAATTGACAAATTGTTAACATATAGAATATGTAAGGTAACCTTTTAAATCCTATAAATCAATAAGAAAAAGATAAATAATCTTAAAGTAAAGTAGAACAAGGATAGAAGAAATTCTGAGGAGAGTAAACCATAGTGACCAGTTTTTGAAGAGAAAAATCTCTCTAGGAATCAGAGAACTCCATATATATATATAAAAAGAAAATGTCATTTCAGACCAGTTGGTTGTCAGAAATTAAGAAATCCAGCAACTCTAGAGATGATAACAAAAATATAGGGAAATAGGCATGATAAAATATTAACATCTATTACTTTGAATCCTGTAATACCTATATTATATATTATATTTACATCATATTATAATCTTTGTTTTTAATAGATTTGCAATATTATATTACTTATTACTTTTATTTTAAATTAAAATATCAAGTGAATTCAATTACATAGAGGTCAATGAAGAGCAGTTTGGTTGAGTGATAAAGTTAGAAGCCAGGTTGGAATATACTAGAGAGGACCAGTTATTCCTAAAGAAAATCACCCCTGAATATTCTTTGGAAGGACTGATGCGGAAGCTGAAGTTCCAGTGTTTTGGCCACGTGATGCGAAGAGCTGAATCCTTGGAAAGGACCTTGATGCTGGTGAAGATTGAGGGCAGGCGGAGAAGGGGATGACAGAAAATGAGATGGTTGGATGGCATCACCAACTCAATGGACATGCTGCTGCTGCTGCTAAGTCGCTTCAGTCGTGTCCAACTCTGTGGGACCCCATAGATGGCAGCCCACCAGGCTCCCCCGTCCCTGGGATTCTCCAGGCAAGAACACTGGAGTGGGTTACCATTTCCTTCTCCAATGCGTGAAAGTGAAGTCGCTCAGTCGTGTCTGACTGTTAGCGACCCTGTGGACTGCAGCCTACCAGGCTCCTCTGGCCATGGGATTTTCCAAGCAAGAGTATTGGAAAATCCCATGGCCAGAGGCTGCAGTCCATGGGGTTGCTAAGAGTCGGACACGACTGAGCGACTTCACTTTCACTTTTTACTTTCACGCATCGGAGAAGGAAATGGCAACCCACTCCAGTGTTCTTGCGATGGACATGAGTCTGAGCAAACTCCAGGAAATAGTGGGCTTCCCATGTAGCACTAGTGGTAAAGAACATGCCTGCCAGTGCAGGAGACATGAGATGTGGGTTAGTTCCCTGGGCTGGGAAGATTCCTGGAAGAAAATTGGCAACCCATGGGCAAAAGAGCCTGGCGCGCTATAGTCCATAGGGGTTGCAAAGAGTCAGACATGACTGAAGCGACTTAGCACACACGCACTGGGAGATATGAAGGACAGGGAAGCCTGGCATGCTGCAGTCTATGGGATCACAAAGAGCGAGACACAACTGCACAACAAGAAAATGAATGGTGCTGAAGAAGTGAGACGGAGTTTAGATAACTTCTTCAAAAAGTTTGTGTTTAAAGAGGGGAGTTCAAAGGACAGGGGTCTGGAATGAAAGGTCACAGCCTAGACTAATAACTATTAAACTTTGCTAAAAGACAAATGATTTAAACAAATGAAAACACATACTGTGCTCTCAGACAGGAGATTCAATATTATGAAGATTTCCATTTTCTTCAAAGTAATGCATTCATGGCTTTAGCAGTTATGCTAATCCTAATAGGATTGTGTTCATTATAGTTTTGGTTTGGAGGAGTTTGGGGAGATTTAACAAAAGTGATACTAAAATTTATTTAGAAGCCGAGTTTCATGAGTATAGCCAAAAACTTTAAAGTCATAATAGTGAGGTTGATAGGGCTTGACCAAAGAGTAAAATATATGTGTTACTAGTTTAGGAATCACCAGTCAAATCATTGAAACATTGTAGAGAGTTCAGAAAGAGATCAAATTACATGAGAAAATTTATAATATATAATAAATCAGTTTTTTTTATTTTTTGCTTATCCATATGTTTATATCATGTAAATGCATTTTAATTCTGCTTTTTGCATCTACTTTCCTATTATAGTGACTTTCCCAACATAATTTTATTTAGCTTAATTTTATTGACTGTATTTTGGTTTAGAAACACATTAGCCACTTACCTAGATGAATATATATTCATATAATTGCTTTTTGTTAAAATAATGCTTAATGAATATTTTCATGATTTTTTTTATTTTCAGCTTCTTTGACTTGCATTCTGAGTAGAATTATTATATCAAAGAGTATAAATTATTTTTGGTTCTTGAAATATACTGCTGTGTTTACCTCTGTGAAACCATAGCTGAGGAAGCAGTGAACATCATCTCCCATTTCAAACATTTTATTTCAAGTCTTTTTTTCCCCCCCTAGTCAGAATGATAGTATTATTTATTTTGCTTTGCTCTTGGAAAGGAGTCCAGCTCCCATTCTCAGTGTTGCATGTTTATGTCTAATAAACCTTCAGCCAGATTGTTTTAGCTATCTTCAGCCTACTGATGCCTTTGAAATGCCACCTCATTATAAACATATTAAGTGATAATGCATACCTGTTTGATCAATACAATAAACAACAACAACAAAAAAACTGAGTAGAAAATAACTTCATCCTCATCATTAAAGAGACAGAACTACCATTTCTGGGAAACAGTACTAAGGGAAAGTAGAGACTTTTCTGGGGTCAGATAATCTGGCCATGAATCCTGGCTTTATTGCTTAGAAAATGTGTAACCCCGAGTGCTGTGTTACACCTTATTGTGCATTTCAGTTTTCTTAACTGGTAAGTTAAGAAATAAAAACCATATAGGATTCTTGTGAGCACTGAATGAGTTAGTATTACATATTAAACATTTAGAAAGATATCTGACAAATTAAGGGGTGAATAAAATGTTGAATTGGCACCTAGCATTTATTCTGATGTTTTTGTAGCCTGCTTTTCTATACGGCAAACACTGGATAGCAGAAACTTATGTGTTCTAGAATTCTTTGCATCTAAGACTCCAGATATGAGTTAGGTTCCACCAGTTAAATCTATTCATGTGGGATTTTCAAAGCGAAAGTGGTATGGAGGCAATCTTTCTGCAGCTACAGTTGTGGAGACCTGGAGTACTTCTTCATTATTCCAGTGTTCCAGTGTGTCAGGTCACTACCTTTGTGCAAGCTGAGAGGCAGCTGTGGTAGTAGCTTCCTGAATTGTAGCTCTACTAAGATTTTCTTGAACTTCACAGTTCAAGTGCAAACTTCCTAATTTCTCAACATCCTGCCTGTGGTTGAGGGAGGTATTGATTTCAACATCATCCTGGGAAGCCTAACCCAGAGTCCATGCTTTCAGCCATTCCAGCAGTTATATAAGTTTCCCATATAAAATTCATTTGCTTCAAGTCTAGAAAATTCTATTTTGTGCAACTGTGATGATAATGGTGGTAATAGCAGCAGTAGTAGTAACAGTAGTAATGTGGTAGTAGAAATTATTGTTATTGAAACTTTTACATTATAGATCTTTCCAAAATGGAAAAACTTTAAAACCTGAGATGCCAGTCATTTGTAATTGATTATGGCGCCTTTCCACTCTGAACCTAGAGAACCAACAAAAGTTTCAAATTCAGAACCCAAGTCAGCCACTACCATTCAACTGGAGCTGGTTGGCCAGTCTTGGTTTATATTTGTGTTTTTCCTTGGAACTTAGCTTCTCTCCAGCTTCATATTATGTATTATACCTAATATATATGTTTTTTTCTTTAAAAAAAAAACTTTTTATTTTGTATTGGGGTGTAGCTGATTAGCAAACAATGTTGTGATAGTTTCAGATGAACAGTGGAGTGACCTAACCATATATTTACATGTCTCCATTCTCCTCCAAACTCCCCTCCCATCCAGGCTGCCACATAACATTGAGCAGAGTTCCATGTGCTATACAGCAGGTCCTTGTTGGTTATCCATTTTAAATATAGTACTGTGTACACGTCCATCCCCAAATCCCTATACAGTCCTTTCCTCTCGTCCTCCTGTCCACCCCTAGCAACCTTAAGCTCATTCTCAAAAAGTCTATGAGTCTGTTTATGTTTTGTAGGTAAGTTCATTTGTATCATTTCTTTTTAGATTCTGTATATAGGGGATGTCATACAATATTTCTCCTTCTCTGTCTGACTTACTTCATTCACTCAGTATGGCACTCTCTAGGTCCATCCATGTTGCAGTATTGGCATTATTTCATTCTTTTTAATGGCTGAGTAATATTATTTGTGCCACATCTTCTTTATCCATTTCTCTGTCCATGGAGATTTAGATGCTTCCATGTCTTGGCTATTGGGAAGAGTGCTGCAGTGAACACTGGGATGCGTGTGCCCTTTTGGGATATACTTTCCTAATGTGTATTATTGGTCAGGGTATATACTAACATTAGAGAAAGGAAAGGCACAGGATGGCGAGGGGAATGATGTTCAGACCACTATGAAGTCATTGGAACCATTCAGGAAAAATAAAATTCTGCTTTGGTTTAACCAGTATTTCTTTGACATCTATCGTTTAGCAGTTAGTCAGCACTGGTGAGATATAGATATGAATAAGATACATTCCAGATTCACATTACAGATGGAAGACAGACCTACACATAAATAAATTGTATTCTGTACTAGAGTATGAGCAAATTGAGACCAGTGTCTTGTTTACTGTTGTAACTTTACTACCTATCACAGTATATGGTATATAGCATCCATTCTGTCAGTTCAATTCAGTTGCTCAGTCATATCCGACTCTTTGCAACCCCATGGACTGCAGCATGCCAGGCCTCCCTGTCCATCACCAACTTCCGGAGTTTATTCAAACACATGTTCATTGAACCGGTGATTCCATCCAACCATCTCATCCTCTGTCATCCCCTTCCCCTCTCGCCTTCAGTCTTTCCCAGCATCAGGGTCTTTTCAAATGACTCAGTTCTTCGCATCAGGTGGCCAAAGTATTGGAGTTTCAAGTCAGTCCTTCCAATGAATATTCAGGACTGATTTCCTTCAGGATGGACTGGTTGGATCTTCTTGCAGTCCAAGGGACTCTCAAGAGTCTTCTCCAACAACACAGTTCAAAAGCATCAATTATTCGGCATTCAGCTTTCTTTATACTCCAATTCTCACATCATATATGACTACTGGAAAAACCATAGCTTTGACTAGATAGACGTTTTTTTGGTAAAGTAATGTCTCTGGTTTTTAAATGCTTTCTATGTTGGTCATAACTTTTTTTCCAACGAGTAAGTGTCTGTTAAATTCATGGCTGCAGTCACTATCTGCAGGGATTTTGGAGCCCCCAAAAATAAAGTCTGTTACCATTTCCACTGTTTCCCCATGTCATGAAGTGATGGGACCAGATGCCATGATCTTAGTTTTCTGAATGTTGAGCTTTAAGCCAACTTTTTCACTCTCCTCTTTCACTTTCATCAAGAGGCTCTTTAGTTCTTTTTCACTTTCTGCCATCAGGGTGGCATCATCTGCATATCTGAGGTTATTGATATTTCTCCTGGCGATCTTGATTGCAGCTTGTGCTTCATCCAGCCCAGCATTTCTCATGATGTACTCTGCATGTAAGTTAAATAAGCAGGGTGACAATATACAGCCTTGACGCATTCCTTTCCCTATTTGGAACCAATCTTGTTCCATGTCCAGTTCTAACTGTTGCTTCCTGACCTACACACAGATTTGTCAAGAGGCAGGTCAGGTGGTCTGGTATTCCCATCTCTTTCAGAATTTTCCACAGTTTATTGTGATCCACACAGTCAAAAGCTTTGGCATAGTCAATAAAACAGAAATAGATGTTTTCCTGGAACTCTCTTGCTTTTTCCATGATCCAGCATATGTCAGCAATTTGATCTCTGGTTCCTCTGCCTTTTCTAAAACCAGCTTGAACATCTAGAAGTTCACGGTTCATGTACTGTTGCAGCCTGGCTTGGAGAATTTTGAGCATTAGATGAGTGCAATTGTGTGGTAATTTAAGCATTCTTTAGCATTACCTTTCTTTGGGGTTAGAATGAAAACTTACCTTTTCCTGTCCTGTGGCCACTGTTGAATTTTCCAAATTTGCTGGCATATTGAGGGCAGCACTTTCACAGCATCATCTTTTAGGATTTGAAATAGCTCAACTGGAATTCTGTCACCTCCACTAGCTTTGTTGGTAGTGATACTTCCTAAGGCCCACTTGACTTTGCGTTCCAGGAATTCTGGCTCTAGATGAGTGATCATACCATCGTGATTACCTGGGTCGTTAAGATCTCTTTTGTATAGTTCTTCTGTGTATCCTTGCCACCTCTTCTTAATATCTTCTGCTTCTGTTAGGTCCAAACCATTTCTATCCTTTATTGAGCCCATCTTTGCATGAAATGTTCCCTTGATATCTCTAATTTTCTTGAAGAGATCTCTAGTCTTCCCCATTCTGTTGTTTCCTCTATTTCTTTGCACTGATCACTGAGGAAGGCTTTCTTAACTCTCCTTGCTATTCTTTGGAACTCTGCATTCAATTGGGTATATCTTTCCTTTTCTCCTTTGCCTTTCACTTCTCTTCTTTTCACAGCTATTTGTAAGGCCTCCTCAGCCAGCCATTTTGCTTTTTTGCATTTCTTTTTCTTGAGATGGTCTTGATCCCTGCCTCCTGTACAGTGTCACGAACCTCCGTCCATAGTTCTTCAGGGACTCTATCAGATTTAATCCCTTGAATCTATTTTTCACTTCCACTGTATAATTGTAAGAGATTTGATTTAGCTCATACCTGAACAGTCTAGTAGTTTTTCCTCCTTTTTTCAATTTAAGTCTGAATTTGGCAATAAGGAGTTCATGATCTGAGCCACAGTCAGCTCCGGGTCTTGTTTTTGCTTACCGTACAGAGCTTCTCCATCTTTGGCTGCAAAGAATATAACCAATCTGATATTGGTATTGACCATCTGGTGATGTCCATGTGTAGAGTCTTTCCTTGTGTTGTTGGAAGAGGGTGTTTGCTATGACCAGTTCGTTCTCTTGGCAGAACTCTATGAGCCTTTGCCCTGCTTCATTCTGTAACCCTAGGCCAAATTTGCCTATTACTCCAGGTGTTTCTAGACTTGCTACTTTAGCATTCCAGTTCCCTATAAAGAAAAGGACATCTTTTTTGGGTGCTAGTTCTAGGTCTTGTAAGTCTTCATAGATCCATTCAACTTCAGCTTCTTCAACAATTCTGGCCTGGGCATAGGCTTGGATTACTGTGGTATCGAATGGCTTGCCTTAGAGATGAACAAAGATCATTCGGTTGTTTTCGAGATTGCATCCAAGTACTACATTTTGGACTCTTTTGTTGACTACAAGGGCTACTCCATTTCTTCTAAGGGATTCTTGCCTACAGTAGTAGACATAACTGTCATCTGAGTTCAGTTCACCCATTCCAGTCCATTTTAGTTCGCTGATTCCTAAAATGTCGACGTTCACTCTTGCCATCTGTTTAACTTCCAATTTGCCTTGATTCATGGACCTAACATTTCCGTTTCCTATGCAGTGTTGCTCTTTACAGTATTCATACTTTGCTTCTATCACCAGTCCCATCCACAACTGGGTGTTGCTTTTGCTTTGGCTCTGTCCCTTCATTCTTTCTGGAGGTATTTCTCCACTCATCTCCTGTAGTATATTGGGCACCTACTGACCTGGGGAGTTCATCTTTTAGTGTCCTATCTTTTTGCCTTTTCATACTGTTCATGGAGTTCTCAAGGCAAGAAAACTGAAATGGTTTGCCAGTCCCTTCTCTAGTGCACTCAATAGACATATTTTAAATAAATAAGATATTTAAATAATAACTTTAGATCCATTGTGGACAGAGCAGATATAGTTCACCTGAGAAAGTTAGGAAGACCTTCTGTTGATAGTAATATTAAAATGGCTCCATAATGAAATAGTTTGAGACTCATCATTTTGTATCTCCCTCATAGACATAATACACATTAGCATATTATAGATTCTGATGACTTCTGAAGTAAAGAAATAGTTTAATTTTGCCCAACCAGATGTTTTCCAGATATATTTACAGAACCCTTTTAGTACCTCGTCTGGATCAGAGTTTGGGAACTGCTGTACCTGTTACTTCTTAAGGCTGATCTTTAATAAAAATCATTTTATGCTAGTACATTTTGACTTTGATAATAGCAATTAAAATCTTCATGTCATGAGATTGGTATTATAAGTAAATGTTTAAACAAATTATAGATAAATCAGCACAAAAACTATTGCTAGCAGAGCATTTCTTTAGTCTCTAGGTTAGCAACTAATAGGATTTTTCTATATTATAAAAGGCAGGACACTCCAAAGAACAAAGCATTTTAAACAATCCAGTTTTTCGTTTTATTAAAAAATACAACTATTTGTAGCTTTTAAAATGGAAATGAATTAAGTTTTCCTTACTTAGTTTTTTTGCTTGTTTCTGTTATTACACTAAATTTCTCTATCAACTTTCTGCCTCATATAACTAAGAGGTCCAGTACACCTCTTCTAAGACATTTATGGTACTTTTTTCACTGTTGGCCATTAAAATTTCAAATGGAATATTTTTTATCTAAATTGGCTCTATATAAGTCCACTTAGGAGGAAAAAATCTGCTCAATTCTAATGTAGATAAAATCGGCTTTAGAAATACTGCTTAATACTGAGAATTTTTATGTTATGTATTAATTTTCCCTTATATATTCATGTGTTATTAGCCTTAGTAAATTGTTTTGCTTCTGCAACATATATTAGATGACTGAAAATAACATCACAAAACATGTTTGTTATATTCTTAATTGTTTTGACCATAGAATTAATTTTAAAGTCAAAGGGGGCATTGCTTTTTCATCATTTTCAGTTCAGAATATTCAGCATGTCACAGATGTTCATGAATAATGTCCATTTAAAACTGTTGGCAAAGAGTGCTGGTGAGTTGGCTAGATGAATTAAATGTTGGGGGGATCTGACAGGCAGCACGCTGCTTTGTGATCATTCCAAAGTTCTAATAATCTCCCTCACCTTCTCTGCCTGCCACTAATGAAAGAGAATAGGTGATTGCACCTCCGGCTATGTTCTGCGCCTAATGACTCCTCCAAAGGCAGATTTATGAAGAAAAAATTAACTTTGAATGAGGATTGAATTGGCCCTGACAGTCTGATAGACTGTGACACAGATTCTGTGGCAAAACAGACGTAGCCCTAATTGATTATCAATATTTTAAGCAAAGTGATGAAAATAAGCATTAAGTGATGAGAAAGGCAGTCTTAATACAGTAGGCAGTAACCAGGACATAAGAGAGTCTTTGGGGAGGTTTGCTCTGATTGCTATTACTGAATTTTGTCTGTCAATTTTTACCTTTGCTTCCCAGCAGCCATTGTCCCTCCTTGGTGTACTTTTTTTTTTTTTCCCTGAAAGATCTATGACTAGAATGTTAATCTTTCTAAAGACACGGACAAAGCTATCTGCAGTCTCTTCCTCTAGAGAAGTTTGTTTAATATTTAACTTATTTTGAATTGAGATTAGCTTTCATAGTTTTGCACAACTGAGGCTTCTCATGATGGTTTTAGATTGATACAATTTTTTTTCATATACTGTTTCTAGATTTGTTGTTATTGTCCATAAAATATATACTAGCCTAAAATATTACATATCACATATTTCATAATACCAAACATTATATACTTTTTACATCCGTGACTGAACAGTGACTTTAACCTTAATCTTGGGAATAAGATGAAAACATTTTCCTAGAAATAATACACAAACCCACACACATAATGAGAGACTCTCTGTATTATATACGCTCTATAGTATAGTGCTTGCTCAGTCACATGTGACGCTTTGTGACCCCATGGACTGTGGCCCTCCAGGCTCCTCTGTCCATGGGATTCTTTAGGCAAGTATACTCGAGTGGGTTGCCATGTCCTCCTCCAGCTGATCTTCCTGACCCAGGGATTGAAGCCAAGTCTCCTGCATTGAGAGTGGATTCTATACTATTGAGCCACTAGGGAAGCTCATATATGCCACGGTTACTTACAAAATATAATTTCCACTAACAGCAAAAAGATCCAACCTGGTTAATTATATGTCCAAATGCATGCATGGTAAATCGCTTCAGTCGTGTCCGACTCTGCGATCCTATGGCCGTAACATGTAGGACAAGCTTCTCTATCCATGGGATTCTCCAAGCAAGAGTACTGGAGTTGGTTGCCATGCCCTCCTTCAGGGAATCTTCCCCATCCAGGGATGGCACACATAGCTCCTGTGGCTCCTGCATCGCAGGCAGATTCTTTACTGCTGAGCCACCAAAGAAGCTATGTCCAAATGGTTTTTCACAAATTAATTTAATAACTTGAAATTGTATACCCTAATTCTTACAGGTTATATTTAGTCCCATATATTATAAGCAGAGAAGAAAAACCACACATTAAAATCCGTGCTAGTTTAATTCAGTATTAAAATTGATGAGCCAAGAAATAGTGTATGACATACATAATGATATGTTTGTTTACAATTAAATAGGTTTTAGATAAATTAGCTTATTTAGTACAGAAGCTGTACATATTTTTCCATGTTAAAATACCCTCTTATTATTAGTCATCAGTATTCATATTGTTTTGTGAAATTAATTTCATTTCGAAATTATGTAATTATTGGAAACTTTATATAGGAGTCTCCAGGTTAACTCTGGGAAAGTTTAAAGGAGACATGTTAATGTTTTCCAAAGGTCTCTTAAGTAACTTACTGTAGATAAGATGAAGATAAACAAAGATGCTACTGTGCAGGGCTTCTCAGTCTTTATGCCATGACATGCAAAAGGATATTTGGTTGACACAAAGGGTTGAACACTTTTATCCAGAGGCCATTGGCTGTGAAACTCCAGTCACCTCAGACCCTGCCTTGAGAGCTAAGAGGATCAGTATTTTAGCACACTTATATAACCTGTTTGTGGCTCAGTGATTGAGAAACTTTGAATGTATCACAGTTATAGCACTACCATTATAAAATCTAGATTGAATAGTCACAGTTCGAAAATTAAATGTCTAAAATCTGTCAAAATATTTAAAAAATATTCTAAAAATTGGGCTTCCCAGATGGCTCATTGGTAAAGAATCCTCCTGCCAAGCAGTAGACACTGTTTCGATCCTGTTTCAGGAAGATCTCTTGGAAAAGGAAATGGCAACCCACTCCAGTATTCTTGCCTGGGAAATCCTTTGGATAGAGGAACCTGGCAGACTACAGTCTATAGGGTCGAAAAAGAGTCAAACATGACTGAGCAGCTAAACAACAACATTCTAAAAATTACTCTCTCCTAAAAGAGGAGAACAACTGTATCTCTAGATATAGTTTTTGCTAGATGGATTAATGATATTAAAATTCCTAACTGTTGGCTCGAATATCTGTTAAAATTATTCAGAATTTGATTTTTCGTTTGACCCTATTAAAGCAAAATATACATTTAAACTTTATTCTTAGGAAAATGTTAAAGTTATCTCTTGACAGAATATATTGTCACTCATTTTTAGAGTGTCTAGAATGATCTTCTTAAAAACTGAAAGGACCTTAAAACTAGGCAAATCCAACTCTGTCAGCTGACTGGGAAAATTCAGCCCAGGTCACAAATTCGATCATTGCTAAGCTAGAATTAGAATCTAATTCTCCTGATTCCTGTATTTGTTCCCTTTTAACTCTACTGTAGGATGCTTAAAAATCTCAATATGAAAACCTCTAACATGTTGTATGTTATAAGATTATATATTATGCTTTCACAGCTGTAAGATGTAATTTGTTAGCAGTTTTCACTTTTAAGCTACGTAATACTTTTGGCCAAGGTTTTACTAAAGCAGTACCATTTTATTTCCCTAAAAGACTGACACTATTTTCAGTATTCCAAATAGCCAATAGAAAAATAAAACAATATTATAAAAATAATAAAACAAATATGTACTGAAGTTTCCTTACGCTAAAAATTATTTTATTATTATAAACTAATACAATTCTAGTAAAAAATATATATAGTTTAGATAAGAATTCTGCAAATTCTGATGTTGAGTACTTTATCCTGTCATTAAGTTTGTTAACATTCCAGCAGACTGTAGAAGAAGCAGAAAGAAAAATTATTCTTGTTGCGCCACCTAGTGTCATTCAAGTGCTATTTGTGTTTGAGGGTTTGTTTTTTTTTTTGGAAAAGAAAATGGCAAGGCACTCCAGTATGAACTATAGTATATTTAATTTGCGGTAGGCTTCTACACTCAGTTCTGGTTTGTTACTCCTGTAATTTGCTGGTAAGAAATTCACAGAGAATAAGAATCCACAAATGTAAGTCCACAAAAATTGATTTATTCATTATATTTTGTTTTACAGAGTTTTTGAGACAAATAGTATTAGTAAAAACAAGTATTTCTGTTCACTTCATCTCTGAAACTATTACCTTGAACAACATACAATAAATGGGCAAAGTTTTTAAAACTATGCTCTTCTACTTGTTAACTTCACACATTACAAAATGATAGTATGTTCTACAGAAAAGTTCAAAGTATTGAAAATAGTATGAAATCAGAATGACTATTTTGTATAAGACTTTTAAATGTCTCAGGCTTACTTAACCATTTATGATAAAATATATCGATGGTTTTCTTTAATGAAATTATACTTCATCATAAATCAAAAATATTTGGAATATATATGCTGGCAGCAAAATTATATTGTTGTATATAAAAATGCTAGGCCTACTGATGTGTGGTGTGAAATAATGCCTTGTTAAAATATCTGCTTTTTAAAGTTGTATTTCAAGGATATGAAGTAAAAACTCTTAGTTTTATGTTTGTTTTCTAACACTACAAATGCACTCAGGTGCTTCACTTGTATGTGTTCATTTTTAATAGTGTTATTAAATTAATAATATTCTTTAATTCTAAGGCCATGTTGGCACAACATAAAATAATCCTGCTGCCAGTGTCATTGTTTTATGTTGATAATATAGTAATAAGTACCTAATATTTTACATGTTAATTTTAAGTTTAGTTCAATAAACAGTTATTTAGGTACTAACAATCTATGCCTTATACTACCCTATACTAAAATCAATAAGATATCTGACTTCAAGGAGTTGGCAGTCTAACATAGAAGACACATGTCCAACTGACTGTACTTGCAGAAATAAATGAAGTCCTTTCAGACCTAAGAAGAGGAATTAATATTAACTAGGTTAAGAGGCTAAAGGGTCATGGAGGAAGTTACAAAAGAGTTGAACAATTTGTATTTAGAATACTGTGAATATAAAGCAAATATACAGCTAAATTTGTAGGTGAGGACAGAATGTATCTAAGAACATTAAATATACACACATATATATACATATTCTTTGTCAGTTTAAATAGGCCCACTTTATATCCTATACAATTTCTCAGAAATATCAAAGAAACCACATTGCATGTACTTAATGCATATTTCTTTAAATGAGATTTTGTGACAAAGAAAGGATTTACTTTCTGAAAACTTGTAGAGTGGTAAAAATGTATAAATTACATCATAAACATACATGATAAACCTTAATTTTCAGGTGAATTAACTGAGGCACGGAGAAGCTAAGATGCTTGTCTTGGTCTCATAGCTAGTAACTGAGTAGAGCCAGAATTCAGACACAGTCTGGCTTTAGAATCCATTCCTATACCCCTCTGCTGGATACCTCTCAGCCACTCATTGTGTCCTGGTTTTAGCCATTTCACTAACAGATAATGGTGTTGAAGATATCATATTCTAATAAATGTCTTTCAGCCTTTTAATATATCTAAAAGCTTTTGGTTGGGGATCTGATGCAATACATTATTATACCAGATTCTTAGAGTAGTGTATTGTTATATGTAATCAGACATCAGTATAAATACTTTCTATTTTGAAGCTATAAATGACTTCAACTATTGTAGCTCATTGTCTTACCACTGTTTACTTTTTTGAAAAATTGACAATAGTCTGACAAAAGTTTAATTTAGTAAACATTCATTGGCACTGAACTGAATTTTGAGGATGCTAAGGTGAATAAGAAACAAATTCATTAAACACATGATTACAGTATAATGTGATTAATGCCAAAATAGAGGTGCTACCAGAGCAACTAACTCAGTCTATTGTTAGCAAGGGATTCTTGTAAAATGTAGCATTTAGAAAGTGAGTAAACAACCCTCCAAGCCTAGGGTACCCCAAAACAAGCAGCAACAACCCACAGAATGTAAGTGTGTGATATTATTAACAAATTGAATAAGTTCTTATTGTTTGGAAAAAAAGCATATGGGATGAAGTGGTGGCTAACTGGAAAATAAAGACTGGGACCACTTAGTGAAGGGTGCTGTAGGTCATGCTAAGGAAAATGAGGTTTTTCTGACCATTTTTTGAGAGCACATTCTAGGGAAGATGATAGCTTCCACTGAGCCTACGTTGCAGGCTTTTCCACATCAGATGCCCTCAGAAAAGTAGTCTGAATGTCCTTGCTTGGCTTCCAGCCCTCGGGGCATCTGAGACAAGGAAAAGCACCTGGTCCAGGAGTGCCTTCACTAAACAAACCAAAATTATTCAAGATTTAAGTTTTCATCATTAAGTCACTCTCTACGTCTCTCAGTTTCTGTGCTTCTCTAAATTGGGTTTGTTGGCAGTCCTCATTGAGTCATATATTTATTGAGCATCTACTATATAGCAGTATATTGAGTCCTGTGGTTCAAGTAATTGAGCTAAAGAAGAAAAGTCCATTCAAAATGTTTTTGAAGATGTACAATCTTAGAAATAACAGAAGAAAAAGAAGAAAATTTTCCCATAGCTTGTCCACATGGCAGTTCTTTCATATCTTGCTCTAAACAGAAGAGAAGGATTGGTAATATTATCTATATCTTGCTGATGGGATTTCTCAAGCATGTCTCCAAACTTGCTTAATAGGACAGTGGTTTCATTGGCATAAGAATGTGGCTTCTTGAATCCTGATTCAGCATATCCTTCACTGGGATGCTTCAATCTTTTGGTAAAGAAGCTTTCCATTTATAGATCATTTTGCTTTGTTTGATTCCTATGTTTACTTCATTAAGTTGTTAAGTCCCTTCCTCAGAATACACTGTCTTGGTAAGTTATTTGCATCAAGTTAGTGCATCTGGTTTCTGTGCATCTGATAACATGGTCTCAAAATATATAAAGCAAATATTGACACAATTACAAAGATAAACTTTGAACCTTGCCATCATTGATAGGAGATAAACTTAACGAAACAACAACAAATAGATTTGCTTGCTCTAATAAACACATGAGACTTCAAGAGTTAGGAAATATATATTCTTTTCAAGTGCTAATTAAACATTTAAAATATTGACCATATATGAGTTAGGAAAGTAAACCTAAACATGTATCAAAAGTTTTCATATGTGTTACATTCTTTGATGAGAATGAAATTAAAATAGACCTGAGTATAAGTGAAGTGAAGTCACATAGTCGTGTCTGACTCTGTGCGACCCTGTGGACTGTAGCCTACCAGGCTTCTCCGTCCATGGGATCCTCCAGGCAAGAATACTGGAGTGGGTTAACATTTCCTTCTCCAGGGGATCTTCCCAACCCAGGGATCAAACCCAGGTCTCCCGCATTGGAGGCAGACGCTTTAACCTCTAAGCCACCAGGGAAGCATGGAATTTTAAAAACATTATTTTAAGTAATTCTTAGGTCCACCAAAAAAAATTATATTTGGGATAAAATGAATTTTAAATTTTCTAAATAAAAATAAATCATATATTGAGACTTGTTTAAATGCAAAAAATCTCAGTCCACCTCAGGCCAGGAATCTGTTTTAACAACTTTCCATGTGATGCTTATACATGCTAAAGTTTCTCACTACCTTAAATAAAATTGCAGTAACTTGACACCACCCTTATGGCAGAAAGCAAAGAAGAACTAAAGAGCCTCATAAATAAAGGGAAAGAGGAGAGTGAAAAAGTTGGCTTAAAGCTCAACATTCAGAAAAATAAGATCATGGCATCTGGTCCCATCACTTCATGGCAAATAGATGGAAAAACAGTGATTTTGGGGGGCTCCAAAATCACTGAAGATGGTGACTGCAGCCATGAAATTAAAAGACTCTTACTCCTTGGAAGAAAAGCTATGACCAACCTAGACAGCATATTAAAAGCATATAGACATTACTTTACCAACAAAGGTCCGTCTAGCCAAAGCTATGGTTTTTCCAGTAGTCATGTATGGATGTGAGAGTTCAACTATAAAAAAAGTTGAGTGCCAAAAAACTGATGCTTTTGAACTGTGGTGTTGGAGAAGACTCTTGAGAGTCCCTTGGACTGCAAGGAGATCCAACCAGTCCATCCTAAAGGAGATCAGTCCTGGGTGTTCATTGGAAGGACTGATGCTGAAGCTGAAACTCCAGTACTTTGGCCACCTGATGTGAAGAACCGACTCATTTGAAAAGACCCTGATTCTGGGAAAGACTGAAGGCGGGAGGAGAAGGGGATGACAAAGGATGAGATGGTTGGATGGCATCACTGACGCAATGGACATGAGTTTAAGTAGGCTGCAGGAGTTGATGATGGACAGGGAAGCCTGGTGTGCTGCAGTCCATGGGTCGCAAAGAGTTGGACACAACTGAGTGACTGAACTGAATGCCTACTTGAAAATGCATACATGCATGCTCTGTTGCTTCAGTCATGTCCAACTCTTTGCAGCCCCATAGACTATAGCCCACCAGGCTCCTTTGTCCATGGGATTCTCCAGGCAAGAATGCTGGGGTGGGTTTCCATGCCCTCCTCCAAGGGATCTGACCCCAGGGATCGAACCTACATCTCTTATATCTCCTGCTTTGGCAGAGGGATTCTTTACCACTAGCGTCATGTGGGAAGCTGCCTAATTGAAAATATCTAGCAACAAAGTAGAGGTTGTTAAATATTGATAATGACTGATATTGAGACTAGAAAGTCACTAGTGGTGCCTGTTTTTAAATGCAGCATTCCAGTTTTGGAGGACAAATTCTCACCATCATAGACTGATAAAATGGCTCTAACTAAGACCTTCATTATAAATTTTTTTGATTTTACTTTTATATTGTAATATCATTGAAAGTATTTCTCTTGTTTCATACTGCCATGTAGAATTGAAATAAGAAAAGATTTTCAAAAGAGGTACTATGTTTCCATTTTCCTGAATATATGAATTTCTTCCATTTTATGTGTTTTATTTTACTACCTATAAAATATGTAGATATAATGTGTTTTATCAAACAATACAAAGAATGCTGAAGACCTTTATGTTTTTTGTATAGTATGCTCTGTTAATGAAGTACACCAACTTGCTAGTAGAAATTTGCCTATAATAGAAAGAAATGCTTTTGAAGTTTCTTATACTTAAATTTCTTGTATGATTTTTACATTTCTCATTCACTCCTAATCCAGGAAATTTCTGACCTATTACTTCTGTGATCTTCAGTTTGTTTATAGTCCCTTCTTTCTGTTTGGGACTGAATTTAGTTGCCTGAGTATTGGTATAGATCATGACTGTAATTTTTAAGGGATATGGTTTTCTTCTATCTTAAACTGTGCTGCTGTTGTTTAATTCACCTATCATGTGAGAGAAAAGAACATGCCTCTTAATTAACAGGCTGGTAAAGATTATGCATTGGTCATTTACAGTTCACCCTGGAGAGTAAATGCAAGAGTTTCATTATGTGCCCAGTTTTCACAGATCTGGGGAGTAGAAATCTCAGAGGCTGTTCCAAAACCAGGTCACACCTCCAGGGTGCTTCCAACAAAGTTTGTTATCCAACAAAATCTGTTTTATTAATTCTGAATTGAACTTGGGGCATTCTTTAGCATTATAGGGGCTTCTCAATTAGTAGGGCAGCCATACAACTTCCTCTATCAGAATATGGTATATAAAAGTGCATTTAAAACATGCTTTTAACAGGATAAATCAGGAAATGGCATAAAACTCCTTTGGGGAAAATTTGTGGACTCAGCAGTAATAGTGTGCATTTTATCAGAGATGTTAGCATTTTTAGTGTAGAGGTGTATGTATTACAGCACTGAAATCCAGCTTTTGGCCTCAGACTTAAATGATGAGTCTCTCAAGTTGAGGCAACCAAAATCATGGCATGCACTTAAATATCGAGCATTTCGTATTCCTGAAAGAAAACAGTCAACTTCAAAATATTTATTAATAGCACAGCAATTTCACCCTAAATTATTTGCTTTCATATTTTTATACAATTTCATTGCATTCATGACCCTTCTGACTTAATAATTTAACTAAAAAAGAACAAGACTATCCTTTATTAAGCAGCACTAGTAGGATTAGATTTGTTTTAGATAAGTTATTTCCATACTATTTTTACAAAGTCATTATAGTGTAATGAAAAGAAAAACATATAGACCTGTTTTAATTCTTGACTCACCTATTTATCAGGTTTGTAACATTTAGCAACATATTCAGCCCCTTTGAAACTCTTTGAGAATTCTGTGAAATAACTATATCTGAAAATACTTAGCATAGTGTCTGACACAGGGTAGGCTTGCCCAAGTTTTTGTTTCCCTTAAGAATTGAAGCCATGAAAACAAATGATATAAATGAAATATATATAATTCTATTTTTAAAAACACCCTTTGTAATGTAAGAGTAAAGTAAAAATTAGGAAAAGAAATAATGGCATCCATTTTTTTTATATGGAAACCTATTGCATCTCATCATTGATTTCTGACATGTACAGTTAAGCATTGGCATTTCTGGGCTTTGATCTTTATTTTTGAAAGGATTGCTTCCCTTAGTTACTCTTTAAAATATATATATTTTTAGGATATCTGAAGTTACTCAAAAGAATAGGCATTAGAAATCAATTAGCAAGTCTTGAATATAATTCCTCTCAAATGGAATAATTCTATTGCTCCAGACCCCAGGGTTTTTCTGAAATGCTGAAGCATCTTTCTTGGAATGGGAGTTATAATGGTAGCTCACTGACTTCAAACTGACATCCAGTTGATGGATGTGCGATAAGTTGAAGAAACACAGAATGATAAGTTATTTTTATCTTCCCTATCAGCATTCTGTAAAAAAGAAAAAAAAAAGATCTAGTACTGCTTTTCTTTGAGAGACTGGACATCACAGCAGTTCTGTATCCCCATTTTGTTATTGGACTGTTTTCATTTTTTAAAACTTGTCCTTAAGATTTTAGTAAAGGACATTCTAACTACCATGGCTAGGCAGTTTATTCAGGTTGCAGAATGGGAAGTTATGTAAACATCAGACATCAACACAACTGGAGAAGAGATGTATAAGCACAGCAGAAGGCTATCGGACTTCACACATTACAACAAAAACTATTTAAGATAAAAAACTCTTCTTTTACATCTTAGTATCCATAATTTTTCACCATCACCACCATGTATTACTACTACTGTTTTCACAATTTGTAGAAGTAAATATAAATGATCTTTTGAGATATTATACAGCTTAAAGTATGAGGTGTTACAGAATCATTTCTAGACTTCAGGATAATTATTATGCTCTGGAAGTAATAGTTCTGTCTCCAGATATTCAAATGGGAGGTTTTTTGAAAAAGAAAAAAATATTAAATGATAAAGCACTTCTATGCCTCAAAATTGGAGTTAGGGACAACTTAAAATAAGTTGGTGAAAGCACTGGACTAGATTAGCGTTTCCCAAAATATGTTCTTTGTTTATTTATATTACAGGAAAAGAATCATTCTTTAGTAAAATCAAGTTGGGGAAACACAGGCTAAACTAAGTTAAACAGATGTTTCAGCCTGCAGAATCTCTCTGAGCTTTGATTTTGTTGATGAGCACTATAGCTTTCCAGGAGGAGAGGTTCAGTACTGTGTCTAGTCTAAGGTCCAATGTTGTGAAACCTTATTTAAATGAAGAATCATGAGAAGTTAGTATGCCATGGAACATACTATGTGCCATCTTGAAGATTCCTTGTAGCTTCAGACATTGATGATTTTCTGAGAATATGCATCACATGTGATTTGTACTGTTATTTCATTCTTGACTTATGATCATTTTCAATTGATAGGGTCTTCCTGGCAGTAGACAGCACCGTTTATGAACATAGTCATATGTCCATTCGTGACTTTCTGACTTAATAATTTAACTTAAAAAGAACAAGCTATCCTTTATTAAGCAGTACTAGTAGGATTAGATTTGTTTTAGGTAACTAATACCTGGTCAAATGTCCCTCCTTGGATCCTATGACAGCATACCTCCTGGCTTTCTACTACTGTTTTTTCTAAGGCCCATCTGAACTGGATTGTAACCATAAAATGAAACATAAAATATACTTGAGCTGGTTCATTTAGATTTCATGAACCAAATGATTGTCCTGTCCTCCTGACTAAGTTATCCTACAATAGGCAGCCCAAGTATCGCCTCTTCCTGGAAGTCTTCCTCAACCATATCCTCTTTCTTCATTACTTCCAGAGTACCTGTACACAGGTGTGTGTGTTTGGTTTATGTTTCCCAGTCTGGATTTAAACTTCTTCATTTCTCAGTCTTCAGCACTTAGCCTAATGATTAGGGTACAGTATTCTGCTGAAGAATTTTCTCTGTCATCTGTTTTATCTTTTTTGTAAATCTGGACACTTGAAGGAACTAATAAAAAAACCTGTTTCTAAGGTGATCTAGCAAAAATTAATATTTTAGAGCATTTACTCATGTTGAAAGACGGAGCTTTTTTTGCAATATCTATGTAATAATTGAAATTTCATGTTTGTAAAATAGTTTTCCAGTTGTAGTCACTATTGACCCTGATGCTATCTGAGGCAGATTCAGAATAATCATTTCAAATATGGGAAATGACTAAACGTTTTTACATGGATACTTTTTTGGTTGTTCTAAGCCACGCAAGACAGTATGTCTGTCTCTGCCACCATTTGAGTTGGAAATGTTTAAGTCTATTTATTCACTTCTGGCTGCTCTGGGTCTTCATTTCCGTGTGTGGGCTTTCTCTGGTTGTGGCAGGTGGGGGCTCCTCTAGTTGCAGCGCACTGGCTTCTCGTTGAGGTGGCTTCTCTTGCTGTGGAGCGTGGGCTTAGCTGTCCCATGCTTGTGGGGTCCTCCTGGACCAGAGATTGAACCTGTGTTCCCTGCTCTGGCAGGTGGGTTTTTAACCACTGGAACATCAGAGAAGTGCCTAGCAGTGTTTACTAATAGTGCAGCTTGGTAAGGAATAAGAATGCATATTAATGAATCTCTTTCCTATGCTATGTCTGCAAAGGAGGCAGAGGCACTGTAAAAGCTAGTATTATAACCATAATTACATAAGCTTTTCAAATATGCAGAAGCAGCAGCTGTGTTCATTTGTAAAGCTATAAATGAATTCGATAGTATTAACTAATGAGTTTTTAGATTATTCTACTGTGCTATGGTCTAGATAAGTACAAAACCTAGAGGTAAAACCCAGCAAAAACATCTGAAGAAGTCTTGAAGATAACAGCCTATTAGGATTCTTTTAACATTACATTTTTATATTATAATTTTTCTCTCTGAAAGTCATCCTTAACCATTTATTATCTAATACAAATATACTATGGTCTAAATATGTTTTTCTTTTCTCATATTTAAATTACTATTTCTAGACTTTAGAAACCTCTAGGGGTTGCTGTTTTCAAATATGGTGACAAAGAATAAGGTTTTTCCAAGTGTGGTATTACTAGTAATATCATTTCCTTGAATTCAAAACTTTCATCCTCTTCAACCAAGTTGTTAGATTTATAATTATTTATTTTGAGGTATATATGCCACCCTTGATCCAAAACTAATATAATTTGTCTCATATATTTATAAACTTCTCATGAAATACCAACCACCACCATTTTTAAAAGCTAATAATTAAAAGTTGTTTCCTTCCTACTAACAATGATACTTTTCTCATCAGTTCATTTCAGTCACTCATTCGTGTCCGACTCTTTCTGACCCCATGAACCACAGCACGCCAGGCCTCTCTGTCCATCACCAACTCCCAGAGTTCACCCAAACCATGTCCATTGAGTCGGTGATGCCATGCAACCATCTCCTCCTCTGTCTTCCCTTTCTCCTCCTGCCCTCAATCTTTCCCAGCATCAGAGTCTTCAAATGAATCAGCTCTTTGCATCAGGTGGCCAATGTATTGGAGTTTCAGTTTCAACATCAGTCCTTCCAATGAATACCCAGGACTGATCTCCTTTAGGATGTACTGGTTGGATCTCCTTACAGTCCAAAGGACTCTCAACAGTCTTCTCCAACACCACAGTTCAAAAGCATCAATTCTTTGGTGCCCAGCTTTTTTTTCTTTTTTTAAATATAAATTTATTTATTTTAATTGGAGGCTGATTACAGTATTGTATTGGTTTTCCTCAGCTTTCTTTTTTTTTTAATTTTATTTATTTATTTTTTTCCTCAGCTTTCTTCACAGTCCAACTCTCACATCCATACATGATCACTGGATAAACCATAGTCTTGACTAGACAGACCTTTGTTGGCAGTTATGTCTCTACTTTTTAATATGCTGTCTAGATTGTTCATAACTTTCCTTCCAAGGAGTAAGCGTCTTTTAATTTCACAGCTACAATCACCATCTGCAGTGATTTTGCAGCCCCCCAAAATAAAGTCAACCACTGTTTCCACTGTTTCCCTATCTATTCGCCATGAAGTGATGGGACCAGATGCCATGATCTTAGTTTTCTGAATGTTGAGCTTTAAGCCAACGTTTTCACTCTCCTCTTTCAATTTCATCAAGAGGCTCTTTAGTTCTTCTTCACTTTCTGCCATAAGGGTGGTGTCATCTGCATATCTGAGGTTACTGATATTTCTCCCAGCAATCTTGATTCCAACTTGTGCTTCCTTCAGCCCAGCGTTTCTCGTGATGTACTCTCAGTTCAGTTCAGTTCAGTCACTCAGTCGTGTCCGACTCTTTGCGACCCCATGAATCGCAGCACGCCAGGCCTCCCTGTCCATCACCAACTCCCGGAGTTCACTCAGACTCACGTCCATTGAGTCAGTGATGCCGTCCAGCCATCTCATCCTCTGTCGTCCCCTTCTCCTCCTGCCCCCAATCCCTCCCAGCATCAAAGTCTTTTCCAATGAGTCAACTCTTCACATGAGGTGGCCAAAGTACTGGAATTTCAGCTTCAGCATCATTCCTTCCAAAGGAATCCCAGGTCTGATCTCCTTCAGAATAGACTGGTTGCATCTCCTTGCAGTCCGAGGGACTCTCAAGTCTTCTCCAACAACACAGTTCGAAGGCATCGATTGTTCGGTGCTCAGCCTCCTTCACAGTCCAACTGTCACATCCATACAGGACTATTGGAAAAACCATAGCCTTGACTAGATGGACCTTAGTCGGCAAAGTAATATCTCTGCTTTTGAATATGCTATCTAGATTGGTCATAACTTTCCATTCCAAAGAGTAAGCATCTTTTAATTTCATGGCTGCAATCACCATCTGCAGTGATTTTGGAGCCCCCCAAAATAAAGTCACCCACTGTTTCCTCATCTATTTTCCATGAAGTGATGGGACCGGATGCCATGATCTTCGTTTTCTGAATGTTGAGCTTTAAGCCAACTTTTTCACTCTCCTCTTTCACTTTCATCAAGAGGCTTTTTAGCTCCTCTTCACTTTCTGCCATAAGGGTGGTGTCATCTGCATATCTGAGGTTAATGATATTTCTCCCGGCAATCTTGATTCCAGCTTGTGTTTCATCCAGTCCAGCATTTCTCATGATGTACTCTGCATAGAAGTTAAATAAGCAGGGTGACAATATAAAGCCTTGATGTACTCCTTTTCCTATTTGGAACCAGTCTGTTGTTCCATGTCCAATTCTAACTGTTGCTTCCTGACCTACATACAGATTTCTCAAGAGGCAGGTCAGGTGGTCTGGTATTCCCATCTCTTTCAGAATTTTCCACAGTTTATTATGACTCACACAGTCAAAGGCTTTGGCATAGTCAATAAAGCAGAAATAGATGTGTTTCTGGAACTCTCTTGCTTTTTCCATGATCCAGCGGATGTTGGCAATTTGATCTCTGGTTCCTCTGCCTTTTCTAAATCCAGCTTGAACATTAGGAAGTTCACAGTTCACATATTGCTGAAGCCTGGCTTGGAGAATTTTGAGCATTACTTTACTAGCATGTGAGATGAGTGCAATTGTTCGGTAGTTTGAGCATTCTTTGGCATTGTCTTTCTTTGGGATTGGAATGAAAACTGACCTTTTGCATATAAGTTAAATAAACAAGGTGAAAATATACAGCCTTGATGTACTCCCTGTTTGGAACCAGTCTGTTGTTCCATGTCCAGTTCTAACTGTTGCTTCCTGACCTGCATACAGGTTTCTCAAGAGGCAGGTCAGGTAGTCTGGTATTCCCATCTCTTTCAGAATTTTCCACAGTTTATTGTGACTCACACAGTCAAAGGCTTTATAAAAATAGTAGTTCTTGCTAACAGATGAGCTGATAGATTTGAAAATCTATTTCAGCATTTTACACCTTTATACCTCTTCCAACAGAGGCTTATTATCACTCTCCCCTTTCTGTCAAACCTGGAAAGAAACCCTGGATTAGCCGAGCTAAACTGTACCATCACCTGGTTTTTCTTCTCTACATTAAAATGAAAACTGAATAACCATCAACAGGGGAAATTAAATTCTAAATGTAAATGTCACTTTTCACTCTTTGCTAATTGTCTCTCTCACAGACACATAGCATGAAAATTAGTAATGCCTTTACTTAGGTGTTTCTTACTTAGAGCCATCATTTACTGCAGTGACACTAAAATTTGTGAAACACAAGAGACACTAGAAAAATGTGTCACAAAAAGACAAAAAAAGACAAGAAAAGACACAAGAAAAAAGACAAAAGAAAATAATTGAAAAATGGTACTATAACACTTTGGAATCAGAACCATACTTAATAGATAGAACTAATCACTGTATCACTTTAGAAGATCTACCTATTTCCTATTTTGGTAGAAGGACATGTGGATGGAATCTCAGAATTACTGAAATTTGCTCCAGCCTCAAATGCTTATGAGATTTAACATAGTACTATGAGGAGAAACTCTAGGTATATTTTTTAACCACCTTAAATATATGAAACAGATAAGGCAAACAAATATTAATGGTTATTACAAAGCAAAAGACCTCTTCAGATTTTGCATGTGATTTTGAATAAAGTATATTCAGATAAACGTTTCTCCATAGACAGTTTCTCCGTAAACAGCATGGAAGCAGTTCATTATTCTCTAATTTTGGTTACTTTGCTTCAAGGTGAGTGAAGAGGTAAGAAATAGACTTTTAAAAAGCATTTTGCTGGCATTCACAGGCTCTGAATCTTAGTCATTCTGACCTTTGGCTAGTTATTTAACTTTCTTGGACCTTTTATTTCTTCATCAATAAAATATGTACAGTAATAACTTACCTGGATAAAATACCTTACTGTACTTAGAATTTGGGGAGAAATGACACAATTGTTTATTTACATCATGTCTCTTTTACTCACACTTTTTTTGTAAGCATGTGAAAAATGTTTAAACTGAGTAAGTATGTGCCATGGTAAATCTAGTAGAAATAATAAATTATTTGAAAACTTTCTCAAATGTGTGTTAATAGCTAATTCAGAAAAGTCTATATACATGTGAAGGCTGGGATGGACAATGCCAGATATAATACTAGTATCCTGATTATAAACCATCATGTATTGCAATAGGTGCTTAAGATATTTTGACATGGCCGTGCCTGGGAAATACCTAGTGTCGTGGTCATTTACTTACCGGTAGTGTAAGAAGCACCAAAAATTATTTTAAACTGAAATAAGCAGGAAAATACATTTTGCTAGGTGTTTTTATTTGCAGTTCATTAGAACATTTCTCTCTGGCTCCCAAAACTGATATTACAACATCAAAAAATTTCACTATCTTGAGAAAATAATTTTTTTCACTTTGTAGATGGAATATTATGGTACAGAGATCAAACTGCCACATCCATTGGATCCTAGAAAAAGAGAATTCCAGAAAAACATCTACTTCTGCTTAATTGACTATGCTAAAGCCTTTGACTGTGTGGATCAGAACAAACTGTGGAAAGTTCTTAAAGAGATAAGAACACCAGACTACCTTACCTGCCTCCTGAGAAACGGGTATGCAAGTCAAGAAGCAACAGTTAGAACCAGACATGGAACTGTGGACTGGTTCATAACTGGAAAAGGAGTACATCAAGGCTGTATGTTGTCAACCTACTTATTTAACTTATATGTAGAGTATATAATGCAAAATACCAGGCTGGATGAAGCACAAGCTGGAATCAAGATTGCAGGGAGAAAGATCAACAACCTCAGATATGCAGATAACACCACCCTATGGCAGAAAGTGAAGAGGAGCTAAGGAACCACTATAAGAAGGTAAAAGACAAGAGTGGAAAAGCTGGCTTAAAAGTCAACATTCAAAAACTGAAGATCATGGCATCCAGTCCCATCACTTCATGACAAATAGATGGGGGAAGTGGAGTGACAGACTTTATTTTCTTGGGCTCCAAACTCACTATTGACGGTGACTGCAGCCATGAAATTAAAAGATGCTTCCTCCTTAGAAGAAAAGCAATGACAGTCCTACACAGTGTTTAAGAAGCAGAGACATCACTTTGCTAACAAAGTCCATAGTGTCATAGCTAGTTTTTCCAGTAGTCATATATAGATGTGAATTCAGTTCAGTTCAGTCACTCAGTCATGTCCAACAGTTTGCGACCCCATGAACTGGAGCACGCCAGGCCTCCCTGTCCATCACCAACTCCTAGAGCCTCCTCAAACTCATGTCCAATGAATTGGTGATGCCATCCAACCATCTCATCCTCTGTCATCACCTAATCCTCCTGCCTTCAATCTTTCTCAGCATCAGGGTCTTTTCAAATCACTCAGTTCTTTGCATCAGGTGGCCAAAGTACTGGAGTTTCAGTTTCAGCATCAGTCCTTCCAGTGAATTTTCAGGACTGATTTCCTTTAGGATTGACTGGTTGGATCTCCTTGCAGTCCAAGGGACTCTCAAGAGTCTTCTCCAACACCACAGTTTAAAAGCATCAATTCTTCGGTGCTCAGCTTTCTTTAGAGTCCAACTGTCACATCTATACATGACCACGGGAAAAACCATAGCTTTGGTTAGACGGACCTTTGTTGGTAAGGTAATGTTTCTGTTTTTTAATATGCTATCTACATTAGTCATAACTTTTCTTCCAGGGAGCAAGCATCTTTTAATTTCATGGCTGCAGTTACCATCTGTAGTGATTTTAGACTCCCAAAAAATAAAGTCTGTCACTTTTTCCACTGTTCCCCATCTAATTGCCATGAAGTGATGGGACCAGATGCCATGATCTTAGTTTTCTGAATGTTGAGTTTCAAGTCAACTTTTTCACTCTCTTCTTTCACTTTTGTCAAGAGGCTCTTTAGTTCTTCTTCACTTTCTGCCATAAGGGTGGTGTCATCTGCATATCTGAGGTTATTGTTATTTCTCCTGGCAATCTTGATTTTAGCTTGTGCTTCATTCAGCCCCGGAAAAGGCAATGGCAGCCCACTCCAGTACTCTTGCCTGGAGAATCCCAGGGACGGCATAGCCTGGTGGGCTGCTGTCTTTGGGGTCGCACAGAGTCAGAACACAACTGAAGCGACTTAGCAGCAGCACCCAGCCCAGCGTTTCTCATGATGTATTCTGCATATAAATTAAATAACCAGGGTGATAGTGTACAACCTTGATGTACTCCTTTTCCTCTTTGGGACCACTCTTGTTCCATGTCCAGTTCTAACTGTTGCTTCCTGACTTGCATACAGGTTTCTCAAGAGGCAGGTCAGGTGATATTCCCATCTGGTATTCCCATCTCTTTGAGAATTTTCCACAGTTTATTGTGATCCACACAGTCAAAGGCTTTGGCATAGTCAATAAAGCAGAAGTAGATGTTTTTCTGGAACTCTCTTGCTTTTTCGATGATCCAGCAGACGTTGGCAATTTGATCTCTGGTTCCTCTCCCTTTTCTAAATCCAGCTTCAACATCTGGAAGTTCATGGTTCGTGTACTGTTGAAGCCTGGCTTGGAGAATTTTGAGCATTACTTTACTAGCATGTGAGATGAGTGCAATTGTGTAGTAGTTTGAGCATTCTTTGGCATTGCCTTTCTTTGGGATTGGAATGAAAACTGACCTTTTCCAGTTCTGTGGCCACTGCTGAGTTTTCCAAATTTGCTGGCATATTGAGTGCAGCACTTTCACAGCTTCATCTGTTAGGGTTTGAAACAGTTCAACTGGAATTCCATCACTTCCGCTAGCTTTGTTGGTAGTGATGCTTCCTAAGGCTCCCTTGACTTCGCATTCCAAGATTTCTGGCTCTAAGTGAGTGATCAGTTAGGTCTGTACCATTTCTGTCCTTTATCGAGCCCATCTTTGTGATTGGGCCCTCTCTAATTTTCTTGAAGAGATATCTAGTCTTTCCCATTCTGTTGTTTTCCTCTATTTCTTTGCATTGATCACTGAGGAAGGCTTTCTTATCTCTCCTTGCTATTCTTTGGAACTCTGCATTTAAATGGGTATAGCTTTCCTTTTCTCCTTTGCCTTTTGCTTCTCATCTTTTCACAGTTATTTGTAAGCAGATGTGAGAGTTGGACCATAAAGAAGGCTGAACACCGAAGAATTGACTATTTCAAACTGTGGTGCTAGCGAAGACTCTAGGGAGTCCCTGGGACAGCAAGGAGATCAAACCAGTCAATCCTAAAGAAAATCAACCCTAAATATTCATTGGAAGACTGATGCTGAAGCTGAAGCTCCAGTACTTTGGCCACCTGATGCAAAGAGCTAACTCATTGGAAGAGACCCTGATCCTGGGAAAGATTGAAGGCAGGAGGAGAATGGGATGACAGAGGATGAGATGATTAGATGGCATCATCGACCCAATGGACATAAGCTTGAGCAAACTCGGGGATGGTGAAGGACAGGGAAGCCTGTCATGCTGCAGTTCACGGGGATCACAAACAGTTGGACACGACTTACCAACTAAACAACAGCAAATATAATAAAGAGCACATCTGTTGGATTTGGGTAGAAACCCTGCTCTGCCACATTGAGGCTTAGAGTAGTAAATTAAATGTTTTCCATGCATACTCCTGACCTCTTTTTATTCATTTACAAGTATATTCGTGTTCTTTGTTTTGTTGAGTAAATGGGATCATTTCTTCAAAGGAGAAACAGATAGGAGAGTACTGCTCCTTGCAGAAATTTGGTGACGAGATCTCTTTTATCTTGTGGTTGTCCTTCTGCTGGTCCTCTGTTCAGCCAATGGATAGGGCAAGAGACTGAGGATTGTGTGAGAGTTTTTTATGGGCCAGGTATGGAAACATGATACACTTCCACTTATACTCACATTTCGTTGGCTTGAATGAAAGTAAATTCTCCCAAAAAGATTAGAAAAATGTAGTCCAAGTAAAGACTCATGAAGAAAGATTTCTTTCACACTTTGTGCCCTGCACGCAAAGAGAAGAATATTTTCTCTCCTGTAGGAATAAAGTATTGTTCATTCCGTTAAGGAAGGTAGTGAAGTGCCTAAGAAGAAAGTAGAGAGCAGTCAGATCTGTTTGAAGACAAGGAGTATTAATCAGGGAAGGATTCACAGAAGAGGGTGACATTTGAACTAAAACTTTCTGATAAGATTTTCTCAATGAGACAATGAGGTGAGCACCCCAGCAAGAACAAGTCATGGTAATACAAATAAAACGCAGTGTGCATGCATCCTTGAAGTGGTGAAAGAGAATTGGTGAATGATGAACTTCCTTGGGTCCAGTGGTTAAGACTTTGCACTTCCACAGCAGGGTACATAGGTTCAGTCCTTAGGGAAGTAAGTCAGCATGGTGTGGCCAAGAGGAAATGCCAGGGTCCAGCCCTGGTGGATCCAGGGTGATTCGAAGGTGGGGACGGAGTCGGCGTCTTTGGAAAAATACATATTTAATCACAGACATAGAGAGATTAGAAATGGATAGTGTAGTAGGAAGATTAGTGGAGAAAAAGAGGCTGAATAACTTGGATTACGTGGAATAGCATCCATGCTCCAGATGGGAATTCAGCCAGAAAAATGGGAGCAAGAAAGAAGCGACATGGGGGAATCAGTCTTTCCGGAAACTGATCCGATTTCTTTATTTTTGGGTTTGCTTATATACCTTTTGTTACACATAGGGATGAATACAGAGTCACGTGGGGGTCAGCAGTCCTGACCTTTATCAAAATCAGGTGCTTCACATAAATGTATAAAAAAAAGGTCTTAGGAATATTACATCATCTTCTGGCCATGAGTGAGACCTGCTGACATTTTATGATCCTTTCTTTCTGATAACCAAAAAACTTATTTCTTCCAAGGGTGTTTTTTCTTAAACCAGGCACCACCCTCCAAATAAAGTTACATTCCTATAGGGTGAGGGTGTAGTGAGTTACAATCAAGAAAGGAATTTATTCAACCCAAGGTTAACATGATTAGTCTTAAAGGTTAATACTTATTTCTCCTATATGCTTAAAGGTTAATACTTATTTCTTCCTATATGCTAGTTATATTCATTATAAGGGTAGGGAACATGGAGATTTAGCAGCAAACATCAACCCAACAAATGAAAATCCTTTCACCAATGCTCCCCTTAAGATCTATTTAGTCTTAAGATATGATAAAGTTACATTCTTACACAGCAAGGACACAGTGATATATAACAAAGTACAGTGATCTATTACAAAAGAGAAAATCCATTAACTCAAAAAGTCTAGTATTGCTAACATCAAAAACTACCATATTTCCTTTGCTATATTCCAAATACATTGATTAATATATTCCCAGGTGCCTAAGGATATGGAGGCCTGGCGGCAATCATTGACTCAACAAGAAGAAAAAGCCCTATGCTAATTAAGACTCTCAAAATACTCCAAAACTCTCTGTGCTGTTTATGGTTGAGAGGTAGTAAACAATCATGTGCCTAGTGGCGGCAGTAAGGATAATCCTGTCACACAAGCTAGTCTGTCAGCAGAGAGGTTTGACCTGAGACATCCTTGTCCCACCCAGAGCAGGGAATTAGCAGCAATTATTGACACAACAAATGAAGAGACCCTTCACCAATATAATTCCTAACCAACTATACTAATAATTTTAACTCCCCAAAATAATTTGCCTTTAGTAAGTCTAAAACATCTCGTGCCTCTCAGGTTGGGAGGCTGTAAGCAATCACATGTGGCTGGACAAACCTATACAGGTGGGCTAGATAACCTTCAGAGGAGTCTGTAAGCTGAAACACTCTTGTCACACCCAGGAATTTTTATTGCCTTGGAGCTGCACGTTTACTCCTTCTCCGAGAGAAACAGTTATGGGGGAGAGCCCCCCGTAAAGTCAGAGGTGTAGGTGAGAGCATAAAACAGACTCTGGTTTTGGGGTTAGATGCTCGGGAACAGGGGGTTTCCTGAGGCTTGATCACGCCTTTGCGTATGCCAAGCCTCCTTCCTCATGACCTTTGCCATGGGCGGAATTCCTCACGCTGGCCCCCGGCAAGGAAAAAAAAGAAATTGGTGAATGATAAGGCTAGAAAGTTCATTGAGATTAGACTTTGACCGGCCTTAGATGGTATGCTAAGGAGATTGGATTTACATAGATATGCACAACAGGTTACCTTCAGAGGTAGTGTGATATAATTGTATTTAGAATGCTAGATTTATTTATTTTGTAATTATTGAACATTTTATGTTCTAGATATTACTGTGCTTGCTGCTGGAGATGCATAAAAGGAACACATTCCTTGCTCTGGTCATAATATAAAGGGTTCATTAAAGGGACAGTATTAAAAGTGCATAGATGAAATAGGAGCTCCTTTTTTATTCAGTGTAAAAAGAGATGAGGCCTAAATGTGAATATTGGTAATGAAAATGCAAAGGACCGGATGAATTCTGGAGATAATCCGTGGAGTGGAATCTGATGGAACTCCTGGTCAGTCTGTACTGCATGAGGATATGATTTGGAGGATAGTGGCACAAAGGTTTCTAATCTGAGAGAGAAAACAGCTATTTGCTAGGAAAGAGGATCAAGTTTGAGGGAAAGATTATGAGTTCAGTTGTGGACACAATTTTGAAATATCTCTGTGGAGGTATTCAGGAAGTAGTTGGGAAAAATGTTCCGATTGTCTGAAAAGAGGCCAGAACTGGAATTATGACAAACACATAGAGTACATGTTAGATGACCTACAAGACTGCGTAACAACAGAACTCCAAGAAATGAAAGGTGGGTAAAAGAGACAGCAGCCAGAAAAGGCTGACAAAGAATTGTTAGAATTAGGAAATCATTTTAATAAAGATGTGGTTGGTTAGCTGTTTAAAAAAAGATGGAGACATGATAGGATAAAGCTGAAATAACCATTAGATTTGGCTATGATAGAGTTTGTGGGGACCATTACAAAAGCTTTGGGGCAAAAATCTAATAGGAACAAGAAAAGGTAGTAACTTGGTTGATAGAAGAGTAAATATTGTACAGGATTTGTGAAACTTGAATGTATTTATAGTCTGAGGATAGAGAAGAGTGATTTTGAACCTTGAGAAGCAGAAAGAACCCTAAAGGAAACAAAGAAATAGGTTCTAAAGCATAAGTGGATGGATTTACTTTTTGAAACAAGGCAAAAAAAGAAATAAGGAATGATGCACATTAAAGTAGGGGTGAATGGGAGTGAAGCTGAGACAATATAAGGGAGTCAGGGGAGCTGGTGTGAGATTATTGGCACTTCCAGTGGAGAAAGCTTAGTAAATTATAGGAAACAAGAACAGAAATCAGCTGTGGATGCTGATTAAGAAGGAGCAACGTGGAAGGATCCAGATAATTTCTAAATCATTATAGGCAATAACATTTATATACCAGTTTGTAGGGAGCTTATATGGCAGAAGTAAAAATGGTCAGATATGTTGATAGCAGCTTAGCACAGCAACAAAGTAATCAGGGAAATGAGGTTGTTTATAAATGTGGAATTGAAATGATTATCTTGGACTTCAGGTTGGGTAGGGAAGGAAGCAAAAACAGGAGGGCACCAATAGCCTGCAGAGTTTGGAAGAGCCAAGGCATTGGAAGTTATGTGCAAGACTAGTGAAAAATATAAGTACTTTTGGTAAATACTCTGCTGTAAAATCCAAAAGGACTGATCATTAGTTATAAGAATAACTCTTACCACTTACCAGTTGTGTTCTTTGGTATCAAAATTTTGTGGTACAGCTAATGATATTCCATACCTGCCATCTGTTAAATGGGATTGCCACCTTTAGAGAATATTAGAAATTTCAGGATAAACTAAGTCATGTCTTGAATGACCATATATTCTTCCCTCTTCACATATACACAATAATACCATAAAGCAGTGAGGAAGGAAGAAAATAATTTGGAATTACTTCCAAATTCCCTTAGTAATCGAGGAGGAGTTTGATCTTAATGACTCAGTTTGAATAAATAAATTTTATTCAAGTGAATTCATTGATATCCCTTGTAGAGAACATACCTATATTGATTATTGATAAAATTTTTCAAATGTGTTTTTAATATTTTTCCATTATTCAAAAAGTTTTTTAATTTATACACACAAGCACATACCTGAGAATCTTGATTGACAATGTGAAGCTCAATTACATAAAATATTTAACCACAGCACAACAGCCATTTGCAGTTTAAAGAAAACCATATAAAACAATATTCCAATGAATTGCCCAACAAATCAGTAAGAAAGGACAGACCAGCCTAGTCAAATAGATAAATCAGATTTAGGCAGGGTAGTTTATTGAATTTAAATTGTGCCCAGTTGGCCCAAGAGCTATATATAAGCAATCCATCTTACGTTGTTAATGGAGGTTCTTGAAATCCACCTGATGTTTGCATTATTAAATTTCAGTCTAATGAGCTCTGCTAATACATATTGAAGATGGTTGTAAGGAGTAGAATGTGAATCTGAGCGGGATAATTTGAAAGAAACATAAGCTGAGCATTTTACATGACTCAAGGGGTATATCTACAATTACACATATAACCAAAATTGAATTTAAATGGAATTTCTATTATCCTTGTCCTTCTACCAGGGAGAATAAAGTGTAAATGAAGTAAAAGTCTTTAGAGTTACTGGTGGTTTGTTTTTATTATCTAATTTAATAGATTCTTGCAATGATACCGAGTGGCATAAAAGTTTTAATATTTCATGACTTTAAATGCAGTCTAAGTATGTATTAAAGCTTGTAAATGGAAACAGATGTCTGTGTAATTGGATATAGCACTTCACAACACCATTATATAAGTTTTATATTTTAAGAAAGTGTCAGTGTTGACAGTGAAGAAAAGTCAAATTTTTTAAGAAAAATAGTCAAGTATGTGCTGTGTATTTTCTTTAAATTACTCTTTTAAGCCAGGTTTTATACTTCAAAAGGATATGTTGATTTTGCATAGGAAAAATATATGCAGCAAAAAATTGAAAAGTAAGTGTGTTTAATTTTTAAATCACTGTTTACATGGCTGTTATCATTATAATAAAGGCTCATCCAAAGTTTAATGCTGGCACAGTTTGATTTCTTTTTCTTTTGACGAGGCAATACTTTTTTTAACTTAATATTTCATCAACTATAATGCTATTAGAGACTTATTTTCACTTAGTTCACTCATCAGGCAGTAAGCCGGCAATAAAGGAGAATCGCTCCTTTGAGACGTTAATGCTTTGGAATAAATGATGTGCTGGAACAGAAATTTAATTAATTTACAGAGTATATTGATAGTCCCTTGTTACTGTGCTGTATATTTTTAATCTTCTCTAACATCTGTAGTAAAATGTTTGAAAACCCCTGCAGTTGAGCAACTAGTAGATAATTAAGTAATAAGGGAAGAGGTTTCTAGAGGGAAAAAGATTCTTTTTACCAAATGCTGTCATAACATGAATAAAGAACTGCTACTATGATATGCAGTGAAAAAAATAATACACTACCTAATTTGATACTGTTCCAAAGATATAGCAAGCTTCTTATATTTAAAATGTGGATTGTAGCTTAACTTTTCTCCAAAGTTTAAAACAAATGCATTTCAGTGACAAGTCAGATGACTTTTAATGACCAACAGTTTTTCCCAGTTTTTATGCCATCATTAGATGTATGTTGCTTAAATTCATTTTCTTTTTGGTGCAGAGATTATGTTGAACTGAGCCTCAAAGATTCTAAATAAATATTGTAAATAATCTGAATAAAGATTGTAAAAGGTATATTTCAGATTTTCAGCCATTTTTTTTCCTTCTGGCTACTGCACAAAAAATATGTAATAAATTTATTTCTCCTCCCAGTATTTTCATTCACAATATAGGCATAAAATAAACACAGAAATTTTATTTTTATTTTTTTTTTCAGCAAAAGCTGATGAAGCATTGAAAGCCAAAGAAAGAAATGAAGAAGAAGCAAAGAGAAGAAAGGAGGAAGGTAAAGACATGTATTCATTTTGTTTCAAAGCAGTCACAGTGAAGAGTCACTATTCGGCGTGATTCTCTTCATTCTCTGAATAAAACATAAAACATCATTAAGTGCTTTAGGGGGTACCTCCTGCTACTTTACGAACCTAAACTATGACACAATATTACACTATATTCAGTGTCTTGGACACTGATGTTTGCAGGATAAGGTTAGTTTAGAAGCATCCTAGTGATAAGTATCTGGGGAAACAGAGAAGATACAAAATCATACAGTGGAACTAGTGTTAGTTTCTTCCTTCTAACTTTTATCTTAAATTATCAAAATCAGTCATAAAAATGGATTGATCTTATGGGTACGTTTTGAAATATTTTAGCAGTGATGAAGGAAAGTCTTCTTGCCAATAAGATTTTAAATTAAAATGCTGTTAAGATAGAACAATAAATTAGGAAATGTCAGTCATAATTCAGATTAAGAAATTCATAATTTTTGTAATTATTTCTTTAAATAACATTGAAGCCACCCCCTAAAAATACTACACACAGAAATCTAACACATTTTTATCTCCCCTAACAAATTGTGTTTATCCTTCAGTTTGCTGTGATGTATGTAAGTGAAAATTTTGCATTTTTCATTCTCAGAGGCTTTATATATACTGTCGTAAATCTCAGTGCTTAAAGCAAGATCCAGGCAACTCTTTCTCTGTCAGTTAAGTTGATGATCCACTTGGACTGGTAATCATATCACTCTGTTGGCTAATTAGCAGAGTTTTAACTAATTCTTCTGTGAGCTTTTAAGGAGTTGAAGCCTGATAATGTGTTCCATAATACTGTCTTTGAGTCAGTTCAGTTCAGTCGCTTAGTTGTGTCCAACTCTTTGCAACCCCATGAACCGCAGCACGCCAAGCCCTCCAAGTCCATCACCAACTTCCGGAGTCCACCCAAACATTGAGTCGGTGATGCCCTCTAACCATCTCATCCTCTGCCATCCCCTTCTCCTGCCCTCAATCTTTCCCAGCTATTGTCTTTGAGTGCTGTTGTCTAAATCTGAAAATTGAGAATTTATCCATAATGCCTTTCTTTTAATATGACAACCACAAAAAATTTTACACCCTCAACTTAAAATTAGAAGCTGAGACATTATAGAACCTAAAATGTTTTAGTATGATGATGTAGAATTCTTAAAAGCACCATTCCATCAGAATCAAGCCCTCAAAGCAGGGAGGGGGGAGGTGGAAAAATTGTAGATTCAAGTGACAGAACCCTACAGATTTAGGAGATTCAAACTAAATGTGTATATAGAGTTCTTACCTTGATTCCTGTAAGTCCTGACTTTATGCTCTTGTCCTAGATCAACTAATTTTATGGTATATTGAAAAAAAATGAATGAATTCTGCTAGTAAAATTCCTCAGTAGAACTCTCTTCTTTTGGCTTTCTAAAATGCACATTTTGGTTTTGTTCATGGAAGCAATCTGATTTCAGTTATGCTTATGGTCATACATAGTACAAATAGATATAATACTAAATGTAAAATAGTCTAAGCAAATTGTAATATTTTAGTACTGCTGTGTTATGTGGTATTCTGATCAATGTAACTAATTAATGACATAATAGCCCTTATAAAACATTGTGGTGCTATAAATTACAAGTGTGTCACTTATTATCAACCAACACAGTAAATATATATTGCAATAGTTATTAGTCTGATTCCATTAATTCAAATCTTAATTGGAGTTATAACCAGTTGAAAGCAGATGATATTGATATGGTAACCACGGATATTGAAATTGTTGGGTAATTTATTGTTATGAAAAATATATATAAAATGAATGCTTCCTCTAGTAACTGTTTCTTCTGGAAGCTTTCAAGGAATTGAAGCCTGATAATGTGCTCCAAAATACTGCTTTTAAATACTGAAAGAAATTTTTCAAAATTTCAGAGCCCTTTGTGTACACGATGACAATCGATATTTCTAAGAGTCTGTCCTTTTTTTTCCCCCATTAAATTAGCTCTAAACATCTTTTAAAAGATTTTTTTTAAGAATATGCCAATGGAAATTTGCTGTATGACTCAGGGAATTCAAACCAGGGCTCTATAACAACCTAGAGGGATGGAATGAGGAGGGAGGTGGGAGAGATGTTTAAGAGGGAGGGAACATAGGTATACCTATGGCTGCTTCATGTTGATGTATGGCAGAAACCAACACAATACTATAAAGCAATTATCCTTCAATTAAAAATAAATAAATTTAATTAAAAGAATTTAAGTAACTGTAGATACTTGAAGGTAATATTGTAATTCTTTTGAAAATACTTTTTCACTTTGATTTTTACTAAGTCAGTTGACCTTGCACTTAGCCTTTCCCATTTCAATACCAGCCAATTGTTAGAAAAGCACCTCCCACCATTCATAGCTGTTTTAATTGGCATCGTTATAAGCCTGTCATTCTAACCAGAGTATAAATTCTAGGATTGTGGAGGATTTAGTATCCACAGTGCTTAACATGTAGTAGATACACAGTTTCTTAATTACTGCATAAATTAGTGAATGACCAGTTTATCTTTCCTTCTTTTAAATCCTGCTTAAATAACATCCTGAGCTTGAAGTTGATCCCAAATAACATCATGGAAAGTGTAATCTAACCCTGTTAGGTCTTTATGCTAAGACAGGACTTCACTCGGACTGTTTCTCTAAAGAGTTACAACTAATCAAAAAGAAATCAATGAATTTCAAAATACTATCAATATTTGCTAGTATGGACTTGCCAAGTTTTTACCTGAGCTAACTGAATTTTCTGTGTATCCAAAAAAATGTGGGAAAATTATTACCACAAATGTTGAAGAAAAATTCTACTGGTAAGGCAACCTATATGACACTACTGTTAAAAGATTAAAGGTGTGTTTCATTTAGTATGTTTCCTTTGCCTGTATTTTGTGAATGAAAATAAATTTTTAGCCAGATTTTTGTTGTTGTTTCCAGAATTTTTTTCTTGTGGGTTGTCTAGATGCTTGAATGCTATCAAATTAAACTTCCCTGAAAATGATTAATGCATAAGCTACATTTATTTTATTTCATATAATTAGTCCAACTGCAAATTGAAACCTGAGATGCATCTGTATATGTATGTGTGTATATTTCTGCATCTGAAAGAATAATAATCTTTTATTTCTAACCTATAAGCCTCTAATAATTCAGTCTATCACATCACTTATACAAGTCATCCCTTAATTTCTCAGCATGCTGATACGCAGCACATGGTTCAAAGCATTCTTAAAATGTAGATAAATGTGATCCGCCCAGCTCCCTTTATCCATTCTCTGTCATCTCAAAAAATGATTGTATTAGCATAGCAAGATCTGTGCCTTGCAAATACATTCTGACTATTATGCAATCCTTTTCTTTGAGTGTTCTTAAATCAATATCATAATTATGTTTGCAAGTACTGTATCCAAGATGAAAGTCAGGCTACTCACCGAAACTTGTCCAGGGTAACTACTTTGTCTTCCACTCTTTAAACAGTGAGACCCCATTTAAACTGCCCTTTGTGGTCCTTACACAGCCCAGTTGATTTTCCATGTATCGAATATCACTGCATATTTACATAAACTCTCTTTTTTTTAACATTTACTCTCCAACTCTTTCCATTTTTGTTGAATTATGTAAAGGTTACATTACTTCATTCAACAATAAAGTTTGGCTTTATAGTTTCCTTCTTTAAAAATAAGCACTTTTTTCCTAATTATGTATTATATTTTAGGAAAAATGAAATCTTTCAGTTCACTTTTCCTGCTTATTCTTTGACCTAATAAATTTTTGACCTTCTTTTTCTCTCTCTGTGTTTGAAAATGTTTCAACTAATATATAATTTAAAATCATTTCAACTTTTCTCCTTTTGATTTCTTTCTGTATTATTGAATGCTGGAGTATAACTGCCCAGGTTTTCTGTATTTTATCTTTAGTATGCACTTAAGGGTTCTAATTATGTTTTAAATCCATTTATAAGCATTATTGTTTTTCTGTGCATTTTGACTTCTAACATGAATTTCTTATTTATGGCATAAGTATGAGTGCATGCACACTCAGTCCCTTCAGTCGTGTCTGACTCCTTGCAACCCAATGAACTGTAGCCCACCAGGTTCCGCTGTCCATGGGATTCTCCAGACAAGAATGCTAGAGTGGTTTGCCATGCCCTTCTCCAGGGGATCTTCCCAGTCCAGAGATTAAACCCACGTCTCTTATGTCTCCTGCATTGTAGGTGGGTTCTTTACCCACTGAGCCAACTTGGAGGCCTGGCATAAGTATATTGATTTTTAAATTGCACCTCCTGCCCCCCCTTTTTGTGTTTATTCAAAATAACTCTATCCATTTGTTAGTTTTCTACTTAAAATATTTTTGTTGTTGAAAGTGTTAGGCAACCCATTCTAAATTATTTGTGGAAATGGTAGATAGTGATAATACAAACATAATATTAAGTAATTCAGGTGAAGACTTAGAAGAATCTTCAATTCTCATTTGTTTAAGTTGAAATCCATCAAACCTTTTCCATGTCTACTTGACAAAAAGTAAAATAGATTAGCCTTAATTTCTTCTTTTCTGTTGTTGTTAATCCTTTAGCAAAGCTGGAGTTAAAAAGTACTAGTAATACAAAAGAAAAAAGGGGGTGCCAGGCAATGTTCATATACTTTACATATTTTAACTCTCTTAATCCTTGTGAACTCTGTGAGATTTGTGCCATTATCCCTGTATTGTAGGGAAGATAGGCTTGATATCTTGCTCTATAGCTAGTAAGTAGTGAAAACAGTACACAAACCCATTCCCCCTCTTTAAACATCCTGCATCCTTACAATCAGTCTTCAAATATAGTATGATTTATTTTTTTAATTTTTTTTAATTTTATTTTTACTTTATTTTACTTTACAGTACTGTATTAGTTTTGCCATACATTGACATGAATCCACCATGGGTGTATACAAGCTCCCAATCCTGAATCCCCCTCCCACCTCCCACCCCATATCATCTCTCTGGATCATCCCCATGCACCAGCCCCAAGCATCCTATATCCTGTATCGAACATAGACTGGCACTTCATTTCTTACATGATAGTATGCATGTTTCAATGCCGTTCTCCCGAATCATCCCACCCTCTCCCTCTCCCTCAGAGTCCAAAAGTCCGTTCTATACATCTGTGTCTCTTATGCTGTCTCGCATCCAGGATCATCATTACCATCTTTCTAAATTCCGTATATATGTGTCAGTATACTGTATTGGTGTTTATCTTTCTGGCTTACTTCACTCTGTATAATCAGCTCCAGTTTCATCCGTCTCATTAGAACTGATTCAAATGTATTCTTTTTAATGGCTGGGTAATACTCCATTGTGTATATGTACCACAGCTTTCTTATCCATTCATCTGCTATAGTATGATTTAAATTGCTCGCCCTCTATCCTTTGCCTTCTTCTCTGGATCTCACCCTCTAACTCTTAAGTGCTTGCTTACTGTTTTTCGTATGTCCCCAGATAGATCTGTACCCATTTTATGTTGCCTCATTTGGGTTTCTGGGACCCCAGAAGGTGAAGTTCTCCAGTTTGAGGCACGTTTTGTCACAGCATCTATGTACTTTTCCCATCGACTCTACTTGCTTTTCTCCCCAGTGACTGGCTGGTCAGTGGGAGACAATCATTTGTCAAGTCCACACCATCCTTCAGAGCCTGGACCCAGAGCTAAACCTCCTCTTTCTCAGAGGTCCTGGCTCCCCTATGCTTTGAGGTCCCTAGCACAAAGCACACTTGGTACCATATCTTGTGACACCCTGAGAGAGAACTGTTACAATCCCTCTTTCCCTCCACTGTGATGCCTTGCCTAAGACCAGAGAAGATAAATGTTTGGGGTTCTGAGGCACCCTTTATTCCTTCTGGACACCCATTATAAGAAGGTTGGAGTGAAGTTAGAAGGGTCAACAGGCACAAGGGTATCATTTAGCAGTCAGTGTTTATACAGTTGGCATGTTGACATAAGTAGGTTAGACAGAAATAGCGATTGTCCTTTCTAACTCTCTCCTGAATTGGCTGCACGTTGTAATAATACACAGTATGATTTTCTTCTTCGGTGCAAAGAAGAATTTGAAAGTTTACCACCCCCCACCCCCGTCTTACTTTATTAGATAGTTATTATTTATATATTAGATATTACTTACTACTTACTTATTTATTAGATACTTCCATTCCAAGATTTTAAATATTCCTTTAGGAGATTTGTACTCCCATGTATCAGATTTAATAATTCTACATAGTTCATAATGTATTTTCTATATATCTGTATAGCCTTTTAACACATTAGCTCTATTGTTAAAGAACTGCTTTCTTTAAGAAGAAAATTAATCTGCTTAGCTAGGATCCATTGCTTTATTCCATATTTTTATCCCTCAAGTTCTTATTTCCTCTAAAAATCACTCAAGAACAGTCTGTTACTTAGCTGAGCCATCTGTCTTATTTCCCTCGGAAGTGATTTGTCCTTTCTTGTCTACTTGATTCCTTGTCTGCAAGAACTGGATTGTTAAATATTTTTAACCTTTCTTTTGCATATAGTTTTATCTGTCATGTTTACATGACATCAGCTATTTATTCCTCAGTTTTGACATGTCCAATAAATGTATGATGTGTGCTAGTTCATTTTTAACTAACTTTTTAGCAGTGAAAACTGTCCTTCCTTATATTATAGCTCACTAACTCAAAAGCAGAGGCATTACTTTGCCAACAAAGGTCCGTCTAGTCAAGGCTGTGGTTTTTCCAGTGGTCATGTATGGATGTGAGAGTTGGACTGTGAAGAAAGCTGAGCACCGAAGAATTGATGCTTTTGAACTGTGGTGTTGGAGAAGACTCTGGAGAGTCCCTTGGACTGCAAGGAGATCCAACCAGTCCATTCTAAAGGAGATCAGTCCTGGGTGTTCTTTGGAAGGAATGATGCTAAAGCTGAAACTCCAGTACTTTGGCCTCTGACGGGACTACATCATCGTCCGCCGATGTAGCTCCGTGCTATGAGTCGGAGGCTACATCATCATCGCCGACACCGTCCATCTCTTCAGGTTGAATCCCTGGCTGCTGGAGCTGGACTCCGGCAGGTGATGGACAGGGAGGCCTGGCGTGCTGCAGTTCATGGGGTCACAAAGAGTCGGACACGACTGAGCGATTGAACTGAACTGAACTGAATAATGTTTGTGCTTCATATGCACAGCTGTACTCTGTACAGGCTTGGAAGCCAATCTAGATAACATTTTACTTATTTTCAGTAAGGCGTTCGTGTATACGAATGCAGACTCGTATACTGCCTTCCTATTTAACCATCAGGTAAATATTGACACATACTTAACCATGTTTAGACCTCCAATGAATGACCATCATGTGTTAGCTTACCAATTTAAATATTTTCTGTGCTCTAGATACACAAATTTCAAGACCAAATGAAAGCTACAGCTTTCTTTTCAACCAGCTATTTCCACTATAAATTAAACGTTGGAAAGCTGATATACATATTGAATGTCCACAGGTGTGTAGTCTGGAAGAAACCTGAGGAAGCCATTGCAATATAAGGAGTCAATTATACTGTAGTGGAAAGAGCCCCATCTTTTTGTAGCTGAAGTAAGAGAATGAGGTTCAGAGTCCTAGACCTGCCATTTACTGGTTCTATGACTGAGTCTCTTAACTTCACTGTGACTCTAAAGTGGTAAAGATAATAAAAATCTATCTAGAATTGTTATAAACAGAAATTTATAAATTGTTTAAAAATCATTTCATAACTCCATGAAGTGAAGTGAAGTGAAGTCGCTCAGTCGTGTTCGAGTCTTTGCGACCCCGGGGACTGTAGTCCACCAGGCTCCTCCATCCATGGGATTCTCCAGGTGAAAATGCTGGAGTGGGTTGCCATTTCCTTCTCCAGGGGATATTCCTGACCCAGGAATCGAACCCAGGCCTCCCACATTGCGGGCAGATGTTTTAACCTCTGAGCCACCAGGGAATCCCTATCATAACTCCATAGGACTGTAAAAATATACATTTTCATTACTCAGAACTGCAATACAAAGAGTATCATTCTTTTACTATTCATTTCTTTTATACTTTTTATCAGTTTAAAAAATATACTGACTGTCTGGTACATGCTGGGTACTGTTTAAATCATATGAAGAGAGCAGTGAAAAAAGAAATTGAGGCCCCTACATTGGAAGAGCTCACACTGTAGAGGAGGAAGACACAAACATGACAGTGATAAAATAAAGTAAATTCAAACAAGGATAGTAATGTTTTCTCATCCTCTGTATGATCTTAAGTGGTCCCTTTAAGCCCACTTTCCCTGTCTCTTAATAAATAAGGATGAAAAAATAAATAAGAATGATAATCTCTCTACCATCTAAGGATGTGGTTGTGATACAGTAGATATGAAACCATTTTATAGACATTATAAAATGGTAGTAATTGCTCTTTTAGTATTAATTTTTAAAATACTTTAACTAGCTCTCTTCAGTGATCCATAAGTGAAAAAAGGAAATCACAGTGGAAAATATAAGATCACATATCAAGATTTATAGGATAAAGATGATGTAGTAGGATGAGCTTATTTGAACTCACCTTCCTCTGAGAACACAGAAAATCTGGTCAAAATATTAAAAGATATGTTTGAAGGTATGAGAGAGAGCCTAGAGGACAAGTATGGGTCCCTCTTTTAAAGAAAATAATGTGAGCACAACCATTGGAGCTAGTTTTCCCCTAGAAATTATTCCAGTAGTAGCATTCTTAAAAAGGTGATGTTGATTCTTATAAAGACCACTGAAAAGCTAAGAATCTGAGCAGAGATTTTGAGAGCTTTATGAAGCTATGGAGCTAAAATCTAGAGTTCAGGACCCATCAGGGAAGGGAAGACTCTGATAAAACCACCAGGCTTTGGGTTAGGATTTTAATAGATTATTCCCTAAAAGTAAGGATGAACCAGAAATAGTCAGGCACCCATGGGAGCTGAAGCCCAATTTTGAATCATCTCAATTCCTGATTGAATTAAGATGAGTCAAGTTTGCCAGTTCAGTTCAGTCACTCAGTCGTGTCTGACGCTTTGTGACCCCATGAATCGCAGCACACCAGGCCTCCCTGTCCATCACCAACTCCCGGAGTTCACTCAAACTCACGTCCATCGAGTCAGTGATGCCCGCCAGCCATCTCATCCTCTGCCATCCCCTTCTCCTCCTGCTCCCAATCCCTCCCAGTATCAGAGTCTTTTCCAGTGAGTCAACTCTTCACATGAGGTGGCCAAAGTACTGGAGTTTCAGCTTCAGCATCATTCTTTCCAAAGAAATCCCACAGCTGATCTCCTTCAGAATGGACTGGTTGGATCTTCTTGCAGTCCAAGGGACTCTCAAGAATCTTCTCCAACACCATAGTTCAAAAGCATCAATTCTTCGGTGCTCAGCTTTCTTCACAGTCCAACTCTCACATCCATACATGACCACTGGAAAAACCATAGCCTTGACTAGACAGATCTTTGTTAGCAAAGTAATGTCTCTGCTTTTAAATATGCTATCTAGGTTGGTCATAACTTTTCTTCCAAGGAGTAAGCGTCTTTTAATTTCATGGCTGCAGTCACCATCTGCAGTGATTTTGGAGCCCACCCAAAAATAAAGTCTGACGCTGTTTCCACTGTTTCCCCGTCTATTTCCCATGAAGTGATGGGACCGGATGCCATGATCTTCATTTTCTGAATGTTGAGCATTAAGCCAACTTTTTCAATCTCCACTTTCACTTTCACTAGGGGTTGCCAGTACCCCTAGCTAATTACCAAACCATATATAAACCTTTTCTGGAAGAAGGTAGCATTATCCTAATCCTCAAATTATCTTTACAATTGTTTCTGTATGACATCCATTAAGAATCACCAGGCATATGAAAACACAAGACAAGGTGAAGAACAATGAGAAACAAGAAGACAGAGAAACAGCAGTCAATAGGGACAGATTTATGGAGGATCAAGATAATTGAGTTGTTGATGCAGATTTTAACATTACTCTGCTTAATATATTCATGGAAATAAAAAATGATACTGAAAATTTTAGGTGAGAAATGGAAACTAAAAAAGTAAAAAGTATAAACTGAAAAATACATTAATTGAAATCAAGAACTTAATGAAGACTTAAGCTTCATCTAGGCAGAGAAGAAAAAAGGAATTAAAGAACTGGAAGATAGATTAGAAGAAAAACACTGGAATGAACACTGTTTATTATGGAACTTATTTGTCTACTAGTTGCAAGATTGTACCCTTATAACATCTCCCAACCCAAGCCCCTTGTAACCACTATTTTTATGAGTTTGGCTCTTTGGGGTCTTCCCTGGTGGCTCAGAGGATAAGTATCCACCTGCCAATGCAGGGAATGTGGCTTTGATCCCTGATTTGGGAAGATTCCACATGTTGCATAACAACTCAGCCTGTGCACCACATTACTGAGCCTGAGCTCTAGAGCCTAAAAGCTGCAACTACTGAACCCACAGGCTATAACTACTGAAGCCCGTGCACCTACAACATGTGCTCCACAGCAAGAGAAGCTACTACAATGAGGAGCTCAGACACTGCAACTAAAGAGTAACTGCTACTTGCTGCAACTAGAGAAAGCCCATGCAAAGCAACAAAGACCCAAAAATGAATAAATAAATAATTGAGTTTTGTATTTCACATATAAATGATATCATATAGCTTTTGTCTTTCTCTATTTGACTTATCTCAGTCAAATAGTAATGAACTCAAGGTGCTTCCATGTTGTCACAAATGGCAGGATTTCTCTCTTTCTCGTGGCTGAATAGTATTTCATTGCATGTATATAAATCACATCTCTTTTATCTATTCATTCATTAACAGGCACTTAGGGTGTTTGTGTATCTTGGCTATCAGGAATAATGCTGCAATAAAAATGGAAATAAGATACCTTTTCAGTACTCAGTTTTCATTTATTTTGGATATGTGCTCAGAAGTGGAATTTCTGGATTATATGTACTATTTTTAATTTTTTGAGGAACCTCCTTACTATTCTCCATAGTGGCTGGACCAATTTACATTCTCACCGTGCACAAAAAAGTTCTTTTTTCTCCCCATTCTTGCCAACACTTGTTATCTCTTGTGTTCTTGATTGTCACCATTCTGACAGGTTTGAGGTGCTACTTCAGTATGGTTTTGGTTTTCATTTCCCTAATGATTAGTGATGTTAAGCATCTTTTCATGTACCTATTGGCTATTTGGGTGTCTTCTTTGGAGAAATGTCTATTGAGTTCCTCAACAGACTCACTGAGGAACTCATTGACTCATTTTTAAATCAGATTGTTTTTCTCTTACTAAGTTATATGATTTCCTTATTATATATACTGGATATTAATCCCTTAGCCAATATATGGCTTGCAGATAGTTTCTCCCATTTTGTAAGTTGCCTTTTCATTTTGATTATTTCTTTTGTTGTATAGAAACTTTTTAGTTTGTTACATTCCCACTTGATTTTTGCTTTTATTATTTGTGCTTTTGGCATCATATCAAAAAAAAAAAATTGTTGTCATGACTGTATATATTTGTCATATATATTTAGGATTGTTATATCTTCTTGACCCATTGATACATTAGTTAACATTATGCTCTTTGTTTCTTGTTATTGTTTTTTTGCTTAAAGTATTTTATTTGATATAAGTATAACCACTCTTGTTTTCTTCTGGTTTTTATTTGCATGGAATATCTTTTCTATCCCTTTACTTTGAGCTTGTGTGTGTCCTTAGATCGGAAGTGAGTCTCCTGTAGACCTGTAGTGTATAATTGGGTCTTCTTTTTTTTTTTAATCCATCCATCCACTCTGTGCTTTTTGATTGGTGAATTCAATCTATTTACATTTAGAGTAATTATTGATATGTGCAGACTTTCTAAAGACTTTCCCGGTGGCTCAGCAATAAAGAATCCTCCTGCAATGCAGGAGACGCAGGTTTGATCCCTGGGTTGCGAAGATCCCCTGGAGGAGGACATGGCAACCTACTCCAGTTTTCTTGCCTGAAGAATCCCATGGACAGAGAAGCCTGGTGGGCTAAGGTCCATGTGGTTGCAAAGAGTTGGACAGGACTGAGCAGGTATGCATGCATAGACTTACTAATGCCAGTTGTTCTCTGGTTGTTTTGTAGTTGCATTGTTTCTTTTTCCCTATGTTTGTGATTTTCCATGATGGTTTATTCTGTTTCCCATTCCTTTCAGTTCAGTTCAGTCACTCAGTCGTGTCTGCGTCTTTGCAACCCCATGAACCACAGCACGCCAGGCCTCTCTGTCCATCACCAACTCCCAGAGTCTACCCAAACCCATGTCCATTGAATCAGTGATGCCATCCACCCATCTCATCCTCTGTCGTCCCATTCTCCCCCTGCCCCCAATCCCTCCCAGCATCAGGATCTTTCCAAATGAGTCAGCTCTTCAGATCAGGTGGCCAAAGTACTGGAGTTGCAGCTTCAACATCAGTCCTTCCAACGAACACCCAGGACTGATCTCCTTTAGGATGGACTGGTTGGATATCCTTGCAGTCCAAGGGCCTCTCAGGAATCTTCTCCAACACCACAGTTCAAAAGCATCAGTTCTTCGGTGCTCAACTTTCTTCACAGTCCAACTCTCACATCCATACGTGACCACTGGAAAAACCATAGCCTTGACTAGACGGACCTTTGTTGGCAAAGTAATGTCTCTGCTTTTTAACATGCTGTCTAGGTTGGTCATAACTTTCCTTAAAAGGAGTAAGTGTATTTTAATTTCATGGCTGCAATAACCGTCTGCAGTGATTTTGGAGCCCCAAAAAATAAAGTCAGCCACTGTTTCCACTGTTTCCCCATCTATTTGCCATGAAGTGATGGGACTGGATGCCGTGATCTTAGTTTTCTGAATGTTGAGCTTTAAGCCAACCTTTCACTCTCCTCTTTCACTTTCATCAGGACGCTCTTTAGTTCTTCTTCACTTTCTGCCATAAGCATGGTATCATCTGCATATCTGTGGTTATTGATATTTCTCCCGGCAGTCTTGATTCCAGCTTGTGCTTCCTCCAACCCAGCGTTCCTCATGATGTACTCCACATATAAATGAAATAAGCAGGTGACAATATACAGCCTTGATGTACTCTTTTTCCTATTTGGAACCAGTCCTGTTCCATATCCAGTTCTAAATGTTGCTTCCTGACCTGTATACAGGTTTCTCAAGAGGCAGGTCAGGTGGTCTGGTATTCTCATCTCTTGAAGAATTTTCCACAGTTTATTGTGATCCCCACAGTCAAAGGCTTTGGCATAGTCAATAAAGCAGAAGTAGATGTTTTTCTGGAATTCCATTGCTTTTTTGATGATCTAGTGGATGTTGGCAATTTGATCTCTGGTTCCTCTGCCTTTCCTAAAACCAGCTTGAACATCTGGAAGTTCACGGTTCTTGTGTTACTGAAGCCTGACTTGGAGAATTTTGAGCATTACTTTACTAGCGTGTGAGATCTGTGCAATTGTGCAGTAGTTTGAGCATTCTTTGGCATTGCCTTTCTTTGTGATTGGAATGAAAACTGACCTTTTCCAGTCCTGTGGCCACTGCTGAGTTTTCCAAATTTGCTCGCATATTGAGTGCAGCACTTCCACAGCATCAACTTTCAGGATTTGAAATAGCCCAACTGGAATTCCATCACCTCCACTAGCTTTGTTCATATGGATGATTCCTAAGGCCCATTTCACATTCCAGGATATCTGGCTCTAGGTGAGTGTGAGTGATCACACCATCATCATTATCTGAACCCCATGAACAGTATAAAAAAGCAAAAAGATAGGACACTGAAAGGTGAACTCCCCAGGTTAGTAGGTGCCCAACATGCTACTGGAGATCAGTGGAGAAATAACTCCAGAAAGAATGAAGGGTTGGAGCCAAAGCAAAAACAACACCCAGTTGTGGATGGAACTGGTGATAGAATCATGGTTTGATGCTGTAAAGAGCAATATGGCATAGGAACCTGGAATATTAGGTCCATGAATCAAGGCAAATTGGAAGTGGTGAAACAGGAGATGGCCAAGAGTGAACATCGACATTCTAGGAATCAGTGAACTAAGATGGACTGGAATGGGTGAATTTAACTCAAATGACCATTATATCTATTACTGTGGGCAGGAATCCCTTAGAAGAAATGGAGTAGCCCTTGTAGTCAACAAAGAGTCCGAAATGCAGTACTTGGATGCAGTCTCAATAATGACAAAATTATCTCTGTTCATTTACAAGGCAAACCATTCAGTATTACAATAATCCAAGTCTGTGCCCCAACCAGTAATGCTGAAGAAGCTGAAGTTGAATGGTTCTATGAAGACCTACAAGACCTTCTAGAACTAACACCCCAAAAAGATGTCCTTTTCATTATAGGGGACTGGAATGCAAAAGTAGGAAGTCGGGAAACACCTGGAATAGTAGGCAAATTTGGCCTTGGAGTACAGAATGAAGCTGCGCAAAAGCTAATACAGTTTTGCCAAGAGAACGCACTCGTCATAGCAAACACTCTCTTCCAACAACACAAGAGAAGATGCTACACATGGATATCACCAAATGGTCAAGACTGAAATCAGATTGATTATATTCTTTGCAGCCAAAGATGGAGAAGCTCTATACAGTCAGCAAAAACAAGACCAGGAGCTGACTGTGGCTCAGGTCATGAACTCTTTATTGCCAAATTCAGACTTAAATTGAAGAAAGTGGGGAAAACCAGTAGACCATTCAGGTATGACCTAAATCAAATCCCTTATCACTATACAGTGGAAGTGAGAAATAGATTTAAGGGACTAGATCTGATAGATAGAGTGCCTGATGAACTGTGGACGGAGGTTCGTGACATTGTACAGGAGACAGGGATCAAGACCATCCCCAAGAAAAAGAAATGGAAAAAGCCAAAATGGTTTCTGAGAATGCCTTACAAACAGCTATGAAAAGAAGAGAAGTGAAAGGCAAAGGAGAAAAAGAAAGATATACTCATTTGAATGCAGAGTTCCAAAGAATAGCAAGGAGAGATAAGAAAGCCTTCCTCAGCTATCAATGCAAAGAAATAGAGGAAAAGAACAGAATGGGAAAGACTAGAGATCTCTTCAAGAAAATTAGAGATACCAAGGGAACATTTCATGCAAAGATGAGCTCAATAAAGGACAGAAATGGTGTGAACCTAACAGAAGCAGAAGATATTAAGAAGAGGTGGCAAGAATACACAGAAGAACTGTACAAAAAAGATCTTCACGACCCAGATCATCATGATGGTGTGATCACTCACACTCACCTAGAGCCAGACATCCCCTTCCTTTACCTTTTATGAATCTACTCTAGTTTTTTTACTTTATGGTCACCACGAGGCTTATATAAAACATCTTATAGCAAACCAATCCACTTTAAACTGATAGCAACTTAACCCTCATTGGAAAAGACCCTGGTGCTGGGAAAGACTAAAGGCAGGAGAAGGGGATAACAGAAGATGAGATGGTTGCATGGCATCACCCACTCAATGGACATGAGTTTGACCAGACTCAGGGAGATAGTGAAGGACAGCAAAGCCTGGTGCGCTGTAGTTCATGAGGTTGCAAAGAGTGGGACATGACTTAGCAACTGAACAACTTAACACTGATCACATACTAAAGCTTCACTGTTTTAATCTCCCCTGTTGTAAATTTGATGTTACAATTTACCTCTTTTTATATTATGTATTTTAACAAGTTATACTGTAGTAATCTTTAATACTTATTTCCTTTGACCTTTATATTTAATATAGTTAAATGCTTAATATACCACCCTACTACAAAATTAGGTTTCTGAAATCTCACTATTTACCTTTACCATTATGTTGAATATATTTATATGTCTTCATGTCACTAATTAACATCCTTTTTTTTTTTTCATCTTGAAAAGCTCCTTTCAGCGTATTTTGCAAGGCAGATCTAGTGGTGATATACTTCCTTAGCTTTTGTTTCTCTCGGCAAGTCTATTCCTTCTTTGCATCTGAAGGATAACTTTTCTGTGTAGAGTATTCTTGGCTGGCAGGGTTTTGTTTTGTTTTGTTTTTTTCCCTTCAACACCTTGAATATGCCCATCTACTCTTTCCTGGCCTGTAGAGTTTCTGCTGACAACTCTACTGATAGCCTGATGGGACATTCCTTTGTAGGTTATAATGTTTGGTGTTTTGTTTTGTTTTTTCTCTCCTCTCTGGCTGCCTTCAGAATTCTCTTAATCTTTGATTTTGACAATTTCATTGTACTATGTCTCGGATACATAGTATAATTTCACTGTACTATGTCTTTCTTTATGGAGGATGGGGTAATCTGTTCACTTCATAAATGTAAATACCTAAGTCTCTCCCCAAGTAGGGGGCAGTTCTCAGCTATTATTACTTTAAACTTTCTACCCTCTTTTTCCTCTGGAACCCTAATTACTCTAGCACTTGTGCATTTGATGGAGTTCCATGTCATGTAGGCTGTCTTTGCTCTTTTTCATTCTATTTTCTTTGTTCTCCAATAACTGTTGTTTCAAAGTTCCTAACCTCTAACTCACTTATTCTATCTTCTGTTTGGTCTACTGTAATATGGATGCTTTCTATAGTATTTTTTTTTTCATTTCATCCATTTAATTCTTCGGCTCCAGAATTTTTGTCTGTTTCTTTTTTTAATGATTTCTATTTTGTTGAATTGTGTTTCTTTGTTTTCATGTAGCTCATTGAATTTTTTCAAAACAACTGTTTTGAATTCCATATCAGATCATGAAATTCCAATGTGCTCAGTTATTGGAGGATTCTTTTTACCTTTTGGTGGTATGTTTCATTGATTTTTCACTTTTATTTTAGTTTTGCGTTACTGCTTTTGCATTTAAAGTAGCAGACACCTTCCAAATCTTTACTAGTTGCCTTCAGATGGAATATACTGGGTTTTGGTCCTACTATATCTGGGATTTTCTCTGATCTCCTATGGATACTCCTGCTCCTTACTCTCTCTTGTGGTAGAATCCTTAAGCTTTTATGTTTTCTCTCATTCTTACTATTCACCAGGCTGGTTGCTGGAAACTTCCCTTTTGTTTTTCAAAGATTGTGCTATAGCTCGTTTGTGATTTCTCCCTTGTTCACAGATTTGGTCTATTTTTCTGAGAGCACTTCGTATACCAATGAATGAGCACACTTGGGAGTGCACACAAGGAACTTAGCCCTGAACTCCTGAATGGAATAACCCATAACTGTATCCCTCTCATGCTCTCTGACATTCTTATCTGCCTCTTTCCTGATTTCCTTCCTCCAATGAGTCATGGAGTTCCTACCTCAGTCATCTGGGTGCTGCTGCTGAGATACAGGTTTCTACAACAGCATCCCACACAGCTGTGGATGCTGAACATTCACTTACTGCTCTCCCTCTCCAACACAAGAGAAGTTGTTCCAGTTCAGTGGTGCAGTGTTGCCTTGAGTAAGGGATAGCACTAGCAAGCTCCTCTCTCTGTCTCCAGTGCATCCAAACTCTTTTGTTGTTTTTACAGCAACATGCTGAAATCTCCCCTTGGGAAAGCTGAACTTCTACAGAATCTCTCTCCGTGGGTTTCTGTTCAAGTCTCCAGGTTTTCCCAGGCTATGGCCTGGAGTAGTTATGGTGGATTTTCCAGCTTCTGTTAGTTTCACATCCATAATGAAGTCTGTCTATTACCAGATACACAAGTGGGTAAGAGTCTTCCCAGGCCCTTTGGCATATGGTGCTGGATTCTATACCTCCCATTAAGGTGCTTTCATTCATGGATAGATGCCTGATTAGTTGTTAGACAAAATGGAAGGACATCTTATGCTGCTGATATCATTCCTCAGCCCAACAGTTAATGTTTATTTAGCCCAAGGCTAAATAGTGAAATATTGGATAACATTTCCAGTGAGTTATTTTGATGAGTTTTTCTCTAAATAATGAGAAAAATACCCAAAAATATATAGGTCACAATTATTACTTGTAAATTACAACTTTCCTTTTTATTTTAAAATTTTCTGCAAATCACCTTTTGTGTATCAGTTTCGTTGTATGAAGGGTAGTGATACTACAGAATTAAGTGATTTTATCCACCTGTTCCTTCCTATAGTTATTATCCAAAAGATTTAGCTTCTTTTTACAGTTCTTGGCCATGATAGTAGTATGTTATCTACACAAAAGATGTTTGTCCAGCTGAAGATGGATCGATTAATACTGTGCTGTGTTGAGTCTTATACTACATCTTCTCAGGGAAATGAAACAGTATGGAAACAATCTATAAATAATTATAAATATAAGCCTGCTTTTACACCAAGTTTGAAAGATCTTGACTTTATTGAGGGGAAAACTGATGTTTATTTGCATAAGCTGGCAACATTATCTACATGTCAAGTTACCTTACATTTAATTTTTAGCAGTAATAATGAGACATGTCTATTTGCTGAAGATCAAACATAAGCCAGTGTTCACACAGGAAGAGAAATTAGCAAGTTAGCAGATTAGCAGGAATCAGGTTGTATTTAATGTAAGAATGATGATGGCTTAGCCTAAGTAAGAACTCTGCCTTGATTATAGTATTAGTATTTGAAAACAGTAATTACCTATTAACAGAAAACAGATGAAATGCAAATAATTTTTGCAACTTACAATTGTTAATGTTAGTAAGGCTCAAGTTTTTTTCTTGGGGAAGAGGATACCACACTCAGCAGCATGTGGAATCTTGGTTCCCTGATCGGGGATCAAACCCATGTCCCCTTGCAGTGACAGCTTGGAGTCCTACCACTGGACCACAAGGGAATTCCCTCAAGTCTTATTAATACCTTTAATGATATCAGTATATGTTTACTATAGAAAAATATTTGCTCTAATAGAAGAAATATGGATAAAATCCAATTAGAGTATGTAAATGTTTATCTCCTACAGCATATCTTATAATCTGCCTTTGACCATAAGATGTATGGCTATAATATATTCAGAGATAAATATTTTAAGGGCATTAAATTATTGATTACACGTTAATCAATATGTATAATAAATAATGAAGTCAGACCTAGTTTCTAAATAGAGTATTTTATCCTCCGTATATTTTATTTCCCAAAACATATTTTTAGGCTTACTGGCAGACTAGCAAGCTGTAATCCTGCTCTTAGAAGTTTGGAATGGACATCCAAGAATAATTCTATTACCAAAAAGTTTTACAGAAAATCGACCTTCTTTTTCTCTACTACTAGAAATATATTTATGTGATATTTTTACTGTAATTGACCTTTTCTGAAAGTATATGTATGTTTATTTTATTTTTTTGGGATTAATAGGGCTATGCCCTTCATTTTCTAAATCATGTTGCTAACAGGAAAATTAGAGGATTAATATAACATATGATGAAAATGTTTTCTAAATTACAGTTATTACTTGATGTAAGAAGAAGAAATGGAATAGAGAATAGTTTTCAAAGCAAACAGTTTATGTAAACCCTGATTAAACTTGTGCACGGTTAGTATGATTAGATAAGTAGCCACTGGTTTTGAATAGAAAAAGCTAAGTCTGTTTACACCAAATCATGATCTGGCCAATCCTGGACATTTGCACCTTACTATGCACTATTACTAATCCAGGATGATCAGCAAGACCCAATGAAAATCATCTCTGATGTCAAGAAAAAAAGAATCATTGTCAGATTGGATATTAGGCATTACATAAAGCAAGTAGGGTTGAAGTAGAACCAAACTTTAGAGGAGAGTTGAGGTTCAAGAAGGTCATGTAACAAGAATCAGAATCCTAAACTGGAAAACCAAGCAGTTGTTTAGTCAGTCAGTCACATCCAACTCTTGGTGACCCCGTGAACTACAGCACACCAGGCTTCCTTGTCCTTCACTATCTCCCCGGGTTTGCTCAAACTTACGTCTGTTGAGTCAGTGATGCCATCCAACCATCTCATCCTGTTTTGTTCTCTTCTCCTCCTTCCTTCAATCTTTTCCAGCATCAGAGTCTTTTCCAGTGAGTCAGCTCTTCACATCAGTAGCCAAACTGTTGGAGCTTCAGCTTCAGCATCAGTTCTTCCAATGAATACTCAGGGTTGATTTCCTTTTAGATTGGCTGGTTTGACCCTTTGCTTGTCCAAGGGACTCTCAAGAGTTTTCTCCAGCATCACAATTTAAAAGCATCAATTCTTCACACTCAGTCTTTTTTATTGTCCAGCTCTCACATCCATACATGACTACTGAAAAAACCATAGCTCTGACTATACGAACCTTTGTTGGTTAAAGTGGTGTCTCTGCTTTTTAATACACCATCTAGGTTTGTCATAGCTTTTCTTCCAAAAATCAAGTATCTTTTAATTTCATGGCTGCAGTCACCGTCCACAGTGATTTTGGAGCCCAAGGAAAAGAAATCTGTCACTCTTCCTACTTTTTCTCCATCTATTTGCCATGAAGTAATGGGTCTGGATGCCATGATCTTTTGTTTTGTGAATGTTGAGTTTTAAGCCAGCTTTTCCGCGCTCCTCTTTCACCTTCATCAAGAGGCTCTTTACTTTCTGCCATTAAAGTGGTATCATCTGCATATCTGAGGTTGTTGATATTTCTCCTGGCAATCTTGATTCCAGCTTGTGAATCATCCAGCCCGTCATTTTGCATGATGTACTCTGCATAAAAGTTAAATAAACAAAGTGACAGTATACAGCCTTGACTTTCTCCTTTCCCAATTTTGAACCAGTCCAGCACAGATTACTAACTGCTAATGGAATTCATCTTAATATGAATTTGATAACTGAGCCAAATCTGACTTCATGATGATTCAGATTATAAACTTGAATCCAATTTATGGAAATGGCCTGAATTCATCTAATTATGTGTTAGGTGCCTTTGTATATTCAGTTATTTCTTTGCATGCAACTGTTTCCATTTATGAATAAAAATTTAAAATAAAATTATCTCAGAAATGAAAATCCACATCTGGAACAACTAAACTTTTGAAAGGAAAGAAAATAGAAGAGATGTGGTTTTCTTTCGAGCGATATTATTTAAAGTATATGTCCTTTGAAATAAAAATGACATTTTAATTCCAGGGGAATAAGTGGTGATAGTAAGTCACACAGTCATTAAACTGGTGAAGCCAGTATTTAAGTACAAATCTAATACCAGAGCCCAGGAGCTTAATATAATCTTCCACTGTTCTATCCTATGGTGGTACCTTTTTTGAAAAGGATTTTACTGTATTACCTCCCTCCCCACAAAACTAGTTTACATTCATATATCTTTTGGGGATGTGAAACATCAAGCTAAAGAGATTTAAATTGCCAAATTTTAAATGTTAATTTTTCAAATTAATTAGGAGATTGATTTTACTACTTGGAATGTATTTTGTAAATCTGTTTCTTAAAATTTTGTATATTGCATTTTGTTTTACCTAGAGACATCCTTTTAAATACAATTACATTTTTATAATAGTAATATGAACTTATTGTAGAAAATATATAAAATATAAAGGAGGAAATCAATACACGTAATCCCATCACCCAGAGAGAGAATTTAGGCTGATATTTTTTATACTCTCCTAATGTTTGTTTCTTTATAATGAGATCATGTAGCATGTACAGTGTTAGTTTAATGTATCAACTATGTATTGTAAGAAATAAGAGGAAAGAGATCTCACTGTGCAGAGGAGGCCACATTCTGTAGACCTCCAAATTTTTACATAGTAAAAAGTTGCCAGTGAAGTATAAGCACACCTTACCCTGCCTCCCACTCCACAAATCCATCTCTCTTTTCAGTCTCCAGACCCAGATATATACAATTCTATATTCTACATAATTCACTAACCTATATAGCTATTTCCTCATGCTATTAATAGCTCTTTGAAAACATTTGAATAGTTATATAATATTCCAGATTTACAGATATGCTATGACTTAAGAATTTCTCTGTCTGGGGATATTTAGATTGTTAGACTATTTTGTCAGAGATATATACTCAGCAATAGGAAGCAATCCAGGTGTGGGAGCTTAGTGCTAGACCCATACAGGTTCTTACTACCGCTACTACGTACATGGAAAGTCATTCCTTTTGTTTATAAAGAGCTTCCCTGTGCAGTCTTAAAGAATTAGTATTTCCAGAGCTATAAACCATGATGAAAAGGGGGCAGTTTAGGCCAGAGAGGGAATCAGTGAACTTTTACAAGTGTATATTATTTAACTTACTCTACTCAATTCCACAAGGTAGAAAGTATTAATCCCATTTTATAATTGAGAAATTAATGTTTATGCTTAAGCAGATGGCTCAGATGGCAAAGCATCTGCCTACAATGCGGGAGACCCAGGTTCAATCCCTAGGTCAGGAAGATCTCCTGGAGAAGGAAATGGCAACCCACTCCAGTACCCTTTGCCTGGAAAATCCGATGGATGGAGAAGCCTGGTAGGCTACAGTCCATAGCGTCACAAAGAGTTGGACACGACTGAGCAGTTTAGGCCAGAGAGGGAATCAGTGAACTTTTACAAGTATATGTTATTTAACTTTCTCTACTCAATTCCACAAGGTAGAAAGTATTAATCCCATTTTATAATTGAGAAATTAATGTCTAAAATGAACTCCAAAAAAAAATTTTCCTAATGGACAGTAGTTGCTTCTGTACAAGTTTCAATAACTGACTCTGCTGTAGTAGACAATACTTTGCTTGTTTTTTCAGCTAATGGAACAGAGTGAAAATATACCCTGAAGTTGGATCTACTCAGGGTTGAAATGTAACCCTTTTTGGTATTTTAACAACCAGCAAATTGCCCCGTCTTACTTTTTTTGTAACTTCTGGAAATGTTTAGAACTTTCCTTTAGATATGTTACAGAGAAAACAGAATGTTTTCCTGAAGTAGTATTAATTCATTAATCTGAACACAAATTCAGAACAGTCACGTTTTTTAACTGGTTCATATTTTTGTCAAAACATGAGGTCTCTCTTTTAAATGGCGATCTATTTCCAAAATTGTATTTTCTTTAGGAATCCTTCACCAGAATATATATAATGTTTCATGGCTGCCTTCAGCCTATGATATGAACTGAAGTTTGGAGAAACTTTTTGATTTGCTCTTAGTTCATCCTAGTTAATTCATATACTTCAGGAATGGTAAAAAACACTCGAAGAATGGCTCATATATAATCATAAAGCATTAGAATTGATGTTGTTCATCTGAAAATACACCTGTCTGAAAACCAAGTTCTACTGAAAAAAATGGACTAGGGGAAAAAAAAAGAATTCATTTATACACCCACAAATTGCAGTTGTGGGAGTCATCTATTAATCCTTAATAAAAGAAGGTTTATCTGAGTGGTTTTCCTCATTTTAATTTTTTTGTAAAAAGATAAATTAGTGCTTTATTTTGTAGCCTCAATGTAAATTTGTACTACAGTGAGATACCACTTCACATGCACTATATGGCTATAATCAGTAAGACAATAACAAGTACTATCTGTGATATGGAGAAACTGGAGAGAATGTAAAACAATGCTTATGAGAATATAAAATGGTACCCTTTGGAAAACAATGTGTGGTGGTTTCTTAAAAAGTTAAACACACATTTACTATATGACTCAGCCCTTTCACTCATGGAGATATTTAATCCAAGAGAAATGAAACATGTCTATACAAAAATAATAGAATATAAATATTTGTAGCAGCATTATTCACAATAGCCCCAAAGAAGAAACAATTCAAATATCCATCAACTAGTAAATGGGTAAATAAGATATTTTCACATCCATCTCAGAGGATGCTGTTTAGTAACAAAAAGGGAATAAACTAATGATACATGTTACAACATGAACACAAGAGACTACATTTCTGTGAAATGGAATTTTTTACCTTTGAAGATGTAAGTGTCCAGACATTAGGCTGGGAGACAGGAAATGTTTGCTGTTACAGTTGGACATCTGGCGTTCAAAAAAGAAAGGAAAAGAGACTGTCCCTCTTTAGGACCTCCACCTATGCTCTTCCCTGTACCAGAAAAGCTGAAAAGTTCTGCCTCTTCTTTACCTGGCTAACACATGCCAGCACTTCAGGTATTAACTTAAAAGTATCTCCAGAGGAACTGTGTCCTTACCTCACAGTTTAATCAAGTCTCATTGTCATATTATCTTCTACAACCCCTTGCTGTCTTTTAGTAGCATTTATCACAACTGTAAATCATTAATTTATTCAACAAGCATATGCTGTTGAGCCGCCTCCTACATGCCAGGCACTATTCTTGTCTCAGACTACAGAAGAAAGCAAAGCATGGAGCACATCCTAGTGGGGAGAGACAGATAATGAACAATTAAGCAAATATGAAATACATGAAGATATGATAAGTGGTAGGGAGTATAGTAGAACATGGTGAGAGAAAAGTTTGGGGAGGGATGTCTTTATTTATATAGTATCTTCAAGAAAATTATAATAAGGTGACATTTGAGCAGAATTTAAATGAAGAATACACATTTCAAAGAGTATACCTTTCAAAGTTACTACTTTCTTGGTTTCTTCTTTTTCTTGATAAATCCAAGTCCTATAAATCAATATTCTTAAATTTTGAATGATTTGCATTGTATCTGATAATTCTTCAAAATAAGAGATACAGAAAATGCAGACAATTTAATCTCTTGCCAGATAATATTTGTGAATTTGTATTCTGTAGCATGTTATTACAATCGCATTGCCAAGTTAGAAAACATTAGCGTTTTCTCCAAAATGTCAGAATCATTTTACATTGTTACCAAATTCCATCTGACCACTATAAACTTACCAAAAAAAAAAAAACAGTGGTAATTTCTTTGGCAGAGGTGGCAAGGAATAAGAAAAAAGCCTAATTTATTAAAACTGAAAAAGTTAGTTTTTAGCCATAATGAATATTGAGACTTTCTTAAACATCATAAAACACAGTTGTCACTAATCCCCTTCCCTTCCTCCCAGATACTTAAGTTTCCGGTCCATTTGTTTTGATGTTTAGTTTTTATATCTGTAGAGAGCCATATATTACCTGTCTAGAGTTATTTTTTAATTGGTAAGGACATTCTTGTATATCTTCAGAGATAGGAGAACACTTTTATGACCTCTCTCTCCCTTACCCTCAGTTATTTCCTTTTTTAATTTATTTGTATTTGTTTAAATTTATTTATTTTTAATTGAAGGATAATTGCTTTACAATATTGTGTTGGTTTCTGCCATACATCAAGATGAATCAGCCATAGGCATACATGTGTCCCCTCCCTCTTGAAGCTCTCTCTCACCTCCCTTCCCATCCTACTCCTGTCACAGAGCACCAGCTTGAGCTCCCTGCCTCATACAGCAAATCCCTACTGGCTATCTATTTTACTTATAGTAATGTATATGTTTCCATGCTACTCTCTCCATTCATCCCCCTGCCCTTTTCCCACTGTATCCACAAGTCTGCATCTCCATTGCTGCCGTGCAAATAGGTTCATCAGTACCATCTTTCTATATTCCATATATATACGACAATATGCATTATTTGGTTTTCACTTTCTGATTTACTTCACTCTGTATAATAGGCTCTAGGTTCATCCACCTCATTAGAACTGACTCAAACGCATTCCTTTTTATGGCTAGTAATCATGGCATCTGGTCCCATCACTTCATGGCAAATAGATGGGGAAACAATAGAAACAGGAGAGACTGTTTTTCTTGGGCTCCAAAATCACTGCAGATGGTGACTGCAGCCTTGAAATTAAAAGACTCTCTTTGGAAGAAAAGCTATGACCAACCTAGACAGCATAATAAAAAGCAGAGACGTTACTTTGCCAACTAAGAATCATCTAGTCAAGGCTATGGTTTTTCCCGTGGTCATGTATGGATGTGAGAGTTGGACTGTGAAGAAAGCTGAGCGCCGAAGAATTGATGCTTTTGAACTACGGTGTTGGATAAGACTCTTGAGAGTCCCTTGGACTTCAAGGAGATCCAGCCAGTCCATTCTAAAGGAGATCAGTCCTGGGTGTTCATTGGAAGGACTGATGCTGAAGATGAAACTCCAGTAGTTTGGCCACCTCATGTGAAGAGTTGACACATTGGAAAAGACCCTGATGCTGGGAGAGATTGAGGGCAGGAGGAGAAGGGGATGACAGAGGATGAGATGGCTGGATGGCATCACCAACTCGATGGACATGAGTTTGAGTAAACTCCGGGAGTTGGTGATGGACAGGGAGGCCTGGCGTGCTGCGATTCATGGAATCGCAAAGTGTCAGACACGACTGAGCGACTGAACTGAAACTGGATAGATCAGTTGGCAGTGAGTCCACCTGCAATGCAGGAGACCCCAGTTTGTTTCCTGGGTCAGAAAAATCTGCTGGAGAAGGGATCGGCTACTCACTTTAGTATTCTTGGGCTTCCCTTGTGGCTCAGCTGGTAAAGAATCCCCCTGCAGTGTGGAAGACCTGGGTTTGATCCCTGGGTTGGGAAGATCCCCTGGAGAAGTGGAACGCTACTCACTCCAGTATTCTGGCCTGGAGAATTCCATGAACTGTATAGTCCATGGGGTCGCAAAGAGTAAGACACTACTGAGCGACTTTCACTTTCATAGCCTGTTTATTGCTAGCTGACATTTGGGCATAACTGCAGTATGCTGAAACCCATATTCAATTTATGCATTTAACATGAATTTGTCCATGAACTGTTTTACCTGGGAAGGTATCAATCAGAAAAACAAAAAATGCATATGTATTGTTTTGGTTTGGTTTCATTTTTGTTTCCTGACAAATACTACCTTAATTTTATTTCTTCAGAATAAAATTTGTAGGCACTTTTATAATAGAAACTCTCTTTAAAATCTGTGACTAATTACAGAGCCTTATTTTGCCGTTTGGAGAAGGAAATGGCAACCTACTCCAGTATTCTTCCCTAGAGAATCCTAGGGATGGAGGAGCCTGGTTGGCTACCATCTATGGGGTCACACAGAGTCGGACACTACTGAGGCAACTTAGCATGCATGCATGTGTTGGAGAAGGAAATGGCAACCCACTCCAGTATTCTTGCCTGGAGAATCCTAGGGACAGGGAAGCCTGGTTGGCTGCCATCTGTGGGGTCACACAGAGTTAGACACAACTGAAGCGACTTAGCAGCAGCAGCATTTTGCCTTTAAACATGGCTTAATTCATTATTATGAAGTGATTCCAGGGATGTTGTAATCTGCATAATCCAGAGCATATAATCACAGGTATGTTTAAGTAGGAACTCCATGAATCTCTGGGGAAATGTGCTTCAGTGCAGTTCAGTTCAGTCGCTCAGTTGTGTCCGACTCTTTGCGACCCCATGAATCGCAGCACGCCAGGCCTCCCTGTCCATCACCATCTCCCGGAGTTCACTCAGACTCACATCCATCAAGTCCGTGATGCCATCCAGCCATCTCATCCTGGGTCGTCCCCTTCTCCTCCTGCCCCCAATCTCTCCCAGCAGCAGAGTCTTTTCCAATGAGTCAACTCTTCGCATGAGGTGTCCAAAGTACTGGAGCTTCAGCTTCAGCATCATTCCTTCCAAAGAAATCCCAGGGTTGATCTCCTTCAGAATGGACTGGTTGGATCTCCTTGCAGTCCACTGGACTCTCAAGAGTCTTCTCCAACACCACAGTTCAAAAGCATCAATTCCTCGGTGCTCAACCTTCTTCACAGTCCAACTCTCACATCGATACATGACCACGGGAAAAACCATAGCCTTGACTAGACGGACCTTAGTCGGCAAAGTAATGTCTCTGCTTTTGAATATACTATATAGGTTGATCATAACTTTTCTTCCAAGGAGTAAGCGTCTTTTCATTTCACGGCTGCAGTCACCATCTACAGTGATTTTGGAGCCCCCCAAAATAAAGTCTGACACTGTTTCTACTGTTTCCCCATCTATTTCCCATGAAGTGATGGGACCAGATGCCATGATCTTCGTTTTCTGAATGTTGAGCTTTAAGCCAACTTTTTTACTCTCCTGTTTCACTTTCATCAAGAGGCTTTTTAGCCCCTCTTCACTTTCTGCCATAAGGGTGGTGTCATCTACATATCTGAGGTTATTGCTATTTCTCCTGGCAATCTTGATTCCAGCTTGTGTTTCTTCCAGTCCAGTGTTTCTCATGATGTACTCTGCATATAAGTTAAATAAACAGGGTGAGAATATACAGCCTTGACGTACTCCTTTTCCTATTTGGAACCAGTCTGTTACTACAGACCCTTAAAACTGCTAATTTGAATCTAATTCAACAAGTCAAGATTTTCAAACAAAAATTTAGAGGGAAGGACAGTTCTAACTCTTAGAAATAGCCTTTAGAAACAGAAAACCTCCTTGCTATCTGAGGAAGGAGGTGTTTGACCTTTTTTCTCATAGGCTGGTTTGTGGACTTTTAGAAAGCAGTATCATGTTGTCCTCTTGACTCAGCCCCAGAGAAAGTTTTCACAATACCCGTCGTCATCATCATAGATCGCTCTTTCTGAAAGTGAAAGAAACTGAATGTTAAGTCACTCAGTCTTGTCCGATTCTTTGCGACCCCATGGACTGTAGCCCACCAGGCTCCTCCATCCATGGGATTCTCCAGGCAATAATACTGGAGTGGGTTGCCATTTCCTCTGTCTAAATCATGTTAGGTGTTGGGTAAAACTGTCCTATTGGTTACCACCACTCCCTAATCCTCATCAAACTACAGTAGGTGATCTTGCTGTATGCAGCCCTGGTACCTGTATTGTTCCATTCACATAGCAGGACAATAAGACAAATCATAGTTGCTTATTCAAAGCTTAGTAAATGTTGATGATTTTCTAGTCCAGTCCTCTCATCTCACACATTGGGAAATTGAGTCCCAAATGGTTGTTATTTGCACAAATCACATAACAGAACAGAAACTAAATCACACGGTTCAGAAAAGTCTGTGAGTTTGGAACTCAGATTGGTTGACAGCATTGAAAGTTTTTTGTTTTTGTTTTGTCCTTATCCGTATCAGCTGCACTGAAGTTTCCAGTCCCTAAAAGAAGTGAGGCAAAGCTGCCCACAGAACTACTAGGTCATGAACTAAAGAAAGACAACAATCAAGCCAAAATAACTTAAAAAAAAAAAGATTGATAGTATTTTAAATGTGAATCTGTATACAAATGTTAAAAGTTTCATGAAATTATAAACAGGTCCTATTTTTCTTTCTGTACTTTTTCCATTTTATAATTGGATCAGTTCCCTGATTTTCATCATTTTAATATTAATAGTGAGGATAACGATGACGTTTGTTCCACTAGAATGTGAGCCGCAAGAGAACAGAGACCATGCTTGTTTGTTGGCTTTGGTCTGCCCAGCACCCAGCACAGGGCAATTAGTGTAATAATTAAAAATGATGACTCCTCAAGGAATTCCAAAAACTCTAAAGAGTTCAGTTTTTTAAAATAACATTGAATCTTATCAATCTAGAAGATCAACTTAATAAAACCTTTAGTGTTTTTATTTCCTGTTTGTTGCCTGAGTAAGCTTATGTTTATTTTTCTCCTCAGTTTCATTGAAATATTCTTTTTCAATAGTGAATTAACAAATTAGTATGATAAAATTCACTCTGATGAAGAGAAAGCTGCCACTCAGTAGAAGAAAAACCAAATAGATCAAATATAGTTGCAGAAGATCGTATCCAAAGAATAAACCTTCCAACCAAAAGGTTAAAAACTATAAAATCAAATGTATTGCATTTCTGTATATTTTCATATGATTAGTAAGTCTAATAATCTTTGTTTTGCCTATGTGATGTAAATCTTAATCCAGCAAATATTGCTCTTTAATTCAATTTTATATGTTACTTTATAATCAAATCCATGATGTTATAAAGACATTGAGTTTTCAACTTCTAGTTTCCCACTTAATTGTTTTTCTCTTATCCAGTAGTGAGAAGCAGCAGTTCTCCTAAAACAGCTCTTGGATTTTTTTCAACAGATGGAAGTTTATCTTAGATCAAAACAAAGCTTCTGTTTCAGTGTAGTCCTGCCTAAAGGCAGGGGAAGGGACTCAAGACTTCTTAAAGTCCCCTCCATATCCCTATATTTTATTTGCAAATGTCACTGCTTTTTAGTGAGTTAAAATAGATGGAGTCTACAGTGCCCATATAAAAGAAGATAGAATATACTTTTCTCAACTATCATGCTTTGTTAAGTCATTTTTGCCTTTGTTTTTGAAAACTTGGGGCTTAGGAATATAATAAACAAATGTAATACTTCAAGTAAACTTACTGTTTCTCAACCCTTTAGAAAAAAGTTCTTATTTCTCCACTGTATAGTTGTATTGTTCCTATGTTATTTTTATTGTAATTGTATTGCCAAATCAGGTGTGAGATTAGATGTTGGATGTTACATGTAATCTGCACAGAAATCAAATTATTTAACCTCTAAGCCCACAATACCCCCTCCTGCTGGTTTGCTGTTAAATATTCAGTATGTTCTTGTCATGAATACAAATGGAGGACAAATTAGAATCTACAGACAGCTGACCTGAGCTTCAGATTAGAGACTGGGGGGCTTGTGCTGTTTTAAATGTTTTAATTATCATAGTCCCAGTAGCCAGTTGAAGGACACACATAAAATCATTTTTTAACAAAAGAAAAAGAGAAAGAAAAGCTTCATCTTCCTTCTTCTTAGTATGAATGTTTGAGTATGATTACATTTGCACTTCCATTGGAACTATGCTAATTTGCTGCATTAAATTAGGTCTATTAGTAGTAAGAATTTTTTAAACCTTTAAACATTTACAGTTTTATTTTCAGTTGGCATGTGTCTTCCATATAGGGAAGATGATATATATTCCTCAGTTTATTTCAAACAGTAGATCTGTGTTTACTTGTAAAGCCTAATTTAGACAACAGGTCTGGCAGTTCACAATTAATATGGTGAAAATGTGTAAGAATAATGGACCAGTTTAGATTTGATTACATGTATTTGTACAGTAAAGCACAGAGCACTGAAGTAAAATGAGCTAGAAAGATTGTTCTTGGAATTTAAAATATTTAATGTTTCATTAAATATTTTTAAGATTTATTTTTAAGTATTACTGCTTAATTAAAAACATTTCCAATTTAGAGTTGAAAAGGTATGAAGTAAGTAGAATGTTGTATTGGATGATGAAATAAAATTATGGCCGTTTATATAGCAAAGAAATACACTTTGAATCTTTAAAAAGAAATACAAGTAAATTTTTTATCTTAAGAGTAACTTTATATTAATATTCATTCTCAAGGTTACATTATTCTGATGTCTACAGTCTTGAATTTGCAATTTTTGTTTCTTGTATATGTTTGTCTAATGTTGATTTGATTAGTTATGGCTGACTAGTAAGCAGTGAAACATTTTTATATACTCTTGGGAAATAAATTTGGCAGAAAATCAGCATGAATAGATTTAATTATCACTCTGAGACCTTTTCCTTTTCTAGCTTAGTGATCCTGAAACTCCATGTGTCTCACTGAAATCTGTGTGGACGCTAAGCTTCGCTTCCCAATTTGTTCCTCCATGCAATGATAAGCCAAGCAATTACTGGTTTATTGATTTTTCATCATGGTAAATTTAAAGTTGATTTTTTCCTGAAAAGGCAGGGGTGATTAAGTGTTTCCCCTCGGTTTAGTACAAGAGAGCTATGTGGCAGAATCTAATATCCTGAGGTCAACCTCTGCAGGCAGATAATACGGTGTCTTGGCCACGTGTTAAAGAGAGAAATCAGGGCTACAAATGTGATAGGATATATGTGGAGACAGTTTAATTTGCTCCATTTATATGAACAAGTCATGTGGCACATGCTTGGAAAACATCATTTTGAATGAGCTTAGAAGTGAGGGCCACGTGGGCAGAAAGAATGAGTGAGTACAAACAAAAATGATGTTATTGGCTATTAGGGGAATTTCACTGTCATTTTTAAATGAAAATAAGTAAACCATTGGTATATAAGATGTTCAAAATATAGAGTGAAATCTACATATACCATTATGAAGATTTGCTGGTTTGTAAAATGTAAAAATAGATAGGCTGTCATGTAAGAGAATCATGATTAAGCTCTGCATACTAGTTTAAAAAATATATAGTACATTCTGATCTCTTCAGGCAGTTTTCTAGCAGCAGTATATTTTTGTGTTTTTCAAAGGTAGCAATGTTTTAATCAGATATTCAATGCTTGATTCCAAAATAATCTACAAAATTATTTAGCAACATTTGGAAAAATACTAGTTCATAAACATTGTTAATTACTAGTTGTAAATAGGAGTATAGATAAATAAACAAGTAAACATTGTTGTGGGAAACCTTAAATGGGAGAATGGCAAGAAAACTCATCAATAACTGGATTGAATATTTACTATAATTCTTATGAGAAATGGTAGTGTTCCAGTTTTAGCTTTTCCAGTTACAGCAAGCAAATGCATTCACTAGAATATAAAACAGAAGATGCAGTTTTCTATGTGGTAGTTTTTCTTAATCTAGTATTGAAAGCTAAATATTTTACAAAAATGTTGAACAAATTTAACCCGGTCCTAAATCTACAGAGCCCATTTTTCAACTGGTTTTATTATTTTGCAGTTTAATTCCTCAATATTTACTCATTACCAATCCATGTTATTATATGTATATTTTATCAGTGTGATTCAGAAAGATTTTAATTGTGTTCCCCTGATAACCTAAGAATGATGATTGTTGGCTGCTTTGTGTATCTTGTTTACTAAAAAGTCCGCTTGTTTGTGTCATCACAACAAGTGTCATTACCTGAAGTTAATTGTAGATCGTACTTTTGGTGAATAACTGAAATTCCTCATTTTTAATATTCAGATGCTTTTATTTATAAAAGCTAATGAACATTTAAATTCCTTTGAAACAATGGTGCTAAAGGCAAATATTTTATGTTAAGCGAAGCTTACTTCTGATTCTAATACATCTTTTACAATCTTCCACAAAGGATATAATATAAATATATTAAGATCATGAATACCATCTGTTCTCTCACTAAGCACTAAAGCTACACATGCCACCAGAGGTCTGCTTCTGATTGTGTCCTTTCCTATGGATTAAAACTCATGTGGCTAGAAAGAGATTACACTTTCCAATCAGGAACCCCCTTACTTCCTCAGTGTATGAGCTCTGAAGTTTTGTAGATTTTTTTCCCCCCTCACATCTGACAGTAACTGTTTGGCTACTTTTTGAAACTGGTGACTCTTCCACCTCAAAGTTACATTAGAAAGATTTGTGAATTATTTCTAGTCATGTGGTAGATTTACGTGAGCTCATCATTTTCCAGTACAGGTTGACTCTTTTAAGTTAGATGAGCATGAGCTTCACTATTCTGAAGTTTTTATTTAAAGACATTTTCCTATGAAACAATAAAATTTACAATAAAAAATTCTAGCTTCAATAAAAACGTTTTCTACCTGGGTTGATGTGACGTCTACATGTGTGTAAATTATCCATACAGTACTTAAACAAAGGCTTCGCTGGTAGCTTAGCTGGTAAAAAATCTGCCTGCAATGTGGGAGACCTGGGTTTGATCCCTGGGTTGGGAAGATCCCCTGGAGAAGGGAACAGCTACCCACTCCAGTATTCTGGCCTGGAGAATTCCATGGACTTAAAGAAACTTAGGACATGATCTTAAAAAGCTTATTTTTAAGCATAAAAGAAAGAATTAATTTTTCTTTCATCCAATGAAAAATGGACCATTAGTCAACCATACAGATGGTTATTTCTTCAGGTATTACGCAGTCCTGTACTACATCCTCATCCCTTCCCCAGAACAATTACAGATATTTTTGGACTAAGAAAATGGCAGTACATTACCCTTTCTTTAAATGTCTTTGTCTGCTAACCTTCAAGTGAATGTTAGTTGATTTTCTAATGACTAATTGATAAATCACATTCTGATGCTCCTTCACCTGACTTCTAGTGTTGACTTCACAGCAGTGACCACTTACACTTAATAGCTGTTTAAAGGGAAAGGTCAGTATGGAAACTGGATCACCACCTTCCTATTTCATACATATCCTTCCATTAGCAAAACCCCAAGTCTGTTTCAAGCACCAGGCTTAATGCTAGGGCTCTAAAGATAAATAAGACATGGTTCTTGCTCTAATAAGGTTTGCAGCCTATTAGAGATGATATGTCGTGTGCATAAATTAGTGTAAAGCAAAGTAGAAATAAGCTTCAGTAAAGGAATACAGGTAGACTGCCTGTGAGAAGCGGGGAGATTACTTGCAGCTGAGAGAATTGGGGAATGCCTTGAGGAAATTGCTTACATTTTTCAAATCTGTCAATATGAACAAGCCTGCAGTAAACATGTAGGTGGTGGGGGAGCTGAGAGAACAGTTTTTGAGTTTATACCCAGTGCTGTTACCAGTGCTAGTACCTAAACATAAGTTATCTAATTTCAGCCCCACAGCAACCCTATGAATTATGTATTTTCACTTTATAAATAAGGAAACATGACAATTTAGTGACTTACTCAAGGTCCTACAACTAGTAAGTAGTAACTAGCTGGAATTTGAAAATTCATATCCTAACTTTATATCTAGAGCTCTTTTTACTGTTACAGTCAACTAGCCCACCTAGCAACTGGACCTTAATCTTGACTTCCACAGCAACATGCTCTAAACTGTACCAGTGCTTCCCAAGCCTGGCATACATCAGAATCACCTGAGAGTAATTTTTAAAATATTTCAAGTCCAAGCACTTTATATTTTTTCTGAATTTTGAGACAGTCAAACCAAGAGCCTATATATTTTCTTAAAGTTTCCCTAGTGCTTCTGATTTTTAACCAGCACTGCTGCACAAACAAGCATTTGGACACAACAGCTCTATGCAGTTGAACTAACTAGTCACCATCATGATTTACCCCAGACAAGAATGGATAGATAGTCATGTGTTCATATTTATTCATATGTCTTTTCAACTAGTCACTGATTATTTAAATATTCAATGGCACAAATTTGAAAGTGCCAAAATTTCCAATTTTTAAAATAAATTTTCCAAAAAAACTTACACAATGAATGTCAGTAATTTGGAGGAAAACCCAGAGACAATAGTGGAGTACCCTCTTAAGAAAGGCTACCTCACAAATATCTTTGATAGCAGAGAGAACATTATTTTAAGCAAACATATAGGCATCTACAATTCTTAAGTTGAAAGATTCAGAAAAGTTGTATTTTGAATATGGAACACTTTTGAGAATACCGTAGCCAGTTTGTTTCTCTTTGTCTTTTTGTGTATGTGCAAGAGTCATAGATAATTTTTTTAATAAATGTATTTGTTTTAATTGGAGGCTAATTACTTTACAATATTGTAGTGGTAGTGTAGTGGGTTTTGCCATATATTGACATGACTCAACCATGGGTGTACATCTGTCCCCCATCCTGAAGCCCTCTCCCACCTCCCTCCCCATCCCATCCCTCAGGGTCATCCCAGTGCACGGGCCCTGAGCGCCCTGTCTCATGCATCGAACCTGGACTGGCGATCTATTTCGCATATTGTAATATACATGTTTCAGTGCTATTTTCAATCTAAAAGAGCTCTTTTAATAAGTAGAGATAAACAATTCTAAGTATTAAGAAAGCATAGTGCCATAGATGGACAGCTTTTTCTTTCTTACTGAGGTATAAGAGAATTGTGTACTACATACACAATGATATCTTAGATTTGATGAAATATATTAGTACCTGTATCACATTATTTTATTGTACAGTTTTATCATTTAATTTCTCTGTTGTGACCTGCCATGGTCAGCTCAGCAGTACTTGGTGATGATGACTAACAAGAGCCTATTTCTCAGCCCATGCATAGCATGTTAGAAATTGTAGACATTAAAGAGGACTTGCTTAAGTATGAGATATTAGAGTATATTAAGATGTTATTTGAAACTTTAGTACCTCTAGCAAGCTATCTCTTATAGAAATAAAATTCCCTGATAATTTTGAAACTAAAATTAATTTTGTTTTTGACAGGTGAAAGAGTCCATTCCCACATTAACCTCTACTGCTAAATGAGTAGTTTATTTCTAACTAAGTTAAGTCTGGAGATGAGTCTCTTTGTTTAACACTTCTTAAAGTAAAAGTTAACATCCTACCTTTATCTAATTGCTATCAAAGACATTAGCCTATTTGGCTCTAGCATGATTCGATTGCATGAGGTCATGCAGCCTAGCTGTAATAACTTAAAGTGCTTCACTTGGTGATAAGAAAATATATTAAAATGCTCTCAGGTTCATTAGTTATTGCCTAAGGTCATGCTTTATGGTCTGTCCATTTACTAAAGTTAGTTGAAATAGCACTGACCTGAAATCACATTTTTAAGTCTTTCAATATAAGAAACATTAAATTTTAAGAAATGGTGTTTGTATTTTAATCCACTTAAAGAAAAGTTATTTATCTTCATATGGTATCTTGTCACTAGAATATACTTAAAACCTTTAACAACAACAGCAACAAAAACTACTGTATAAATGAGTGGCTTTGATTTAATTTCATTTTTACTATGATTTGAAATCCTTCTCTATACTTTCATAAATAACCAAATGAGAACAGGTCCCTCCAAGTCCACCCTTTGTGTCCCTCATGACCATGTGCTGCTTCATTAGGCTGGCTCAACCACCTGGTATGGAATCTTTGGTCTCGGGAGACTGTCTCAACATCTGGCATTAGCTATGATCTTTGTATATGTATACTTAATCTTTTTATTGACATTTTATAAGAAAAAAAAGTGGGACAAATTAGGAAGATGTATAGAACAATATAAAATAAAGCTGTAGTGTATCCATGATGCCATAATATTTTACAGTGTATAGAAGAAACACAGCAATAGAAGATCAGTAAGTATGTAAAGTTAATTTAGAACTTAGCATGATATATATGACATAAAATATATATATATTATGCAAGATATTGTGGTTGAGTTATTCTAGGGTTAAACTCCATTCATCCTTAAAAAGAAATTATATATTCATATTTCAATCAGCATTAAACTGTTACAGCTTTTTAGTACCATTTATAATAGGTTAAAACAATTAAGATGATTTCATGGTAAAATAGGAAAAGGGTTTGGCATCTTATTAACTTTCTGAAAGATAATGTAGTTGAGTTTCTGAACTAGGAAATATGGAGATAATGTATAAAAGTGTTTTCTTATCACAAAAAAAAACTAAGAACAGTGTCTATTATGTCCTGAAAAAAAGTAAAAGGAGTTAGTGGGTAACTATTAATATAACTGAACTAGTTACAATTAAAGTGAAAGTGCTGTGGCTTGTTTTTAATTGAAAATCTATTTCTTTATTAGTTTAAGAATTGTTAATAAATAGAACAAAGAAGAACAAATACTCTATGTTATCACGTAGGTAGAATCTAAAAACTAAATTTATATAACAAAACACAAACAGACTCACACATATAAAGACAAGCTAGTGATTACCAGTTGGGAGAGGGAAGGTCAAAGGGATGAGATAGGGCTATGGAATAAGATGCACAAAGTGCCATGTTTAAAATAAATAAGCAGCAAGGATATAGTATACAGTGCAGGAAATCATAGTCATTGTTTTATAATAACTTGAAATGGAGTATAATCTGTAAAAATATTGAATGACTGTTGTACACTTGAAGCTAATGCAATATTGTAAATCAACTATACAACAAAAACATTTTGAATAATAAAAACTGAAATTACTTTTAGTATAATTTTTAAAATTATCCTATGTATTTGAAATGAGACAAAACAGGCACTTTGTGCACAAAATAAAGCAGCTTGTGTGATGTGTTGTTCTTTTGTTTGTATATTTTACAGTCCTTCTTTGTAGTAGTATTTAATATTTTTATTAGAAGCAAATGAGTGAATTATCAAACAAGGTATGGGTGTCATCTGTAACTATTTAATTTAGATAAAGTAAACATTCGACTCCATAATGTATATACTTACAGTATGGGACAATGTTGAGATCATATGTAATAGACCTGTAGGTGAATAGAGAGAAATTTCTTCCTGGAGCCCAGGAGATGGAGAGTGACTCTGATCTCAGTCTGCTGACCTGCTGAGTGATCTTGATTAGTGTTCATATTATACATGTACAGCTAAGATTGTGAAGATTGTGCAGCTATTAAACGCATTGCATTTTTAACTTAATGGGACAAAGATTAACAGCAGCATTGAGCACTAATTTAATATAACAGATTCACTAAGCGTAATTTTAGCAGTTGAAGACAAACCTCTCTAATAATTGGTGGGGGGGAGTGGAGACATCATTTATTATTCTGATACTTAAGTGAGGTCAGCACATTAAATTATATAAAACTTTTATTTTTCAATTATTATCTTTTGCTGCCCTATTTTGAGATCAGCTGAAACTGGTAATTTTATCATGGTTTTCTCAGTAATGTGATTTATATAATAAATATCTCATTTCCTGTTGTCTGCTAGGAGATGGGCCAGAAGAAAGACCTCTAAAAGAAATAAATAATAGCTATAGCAGCACTTTTACTGCAAACTTCTTTACCTATTAGACTTTTTTTATGGTAAATTCAAAATTGAGAAGTGTTCTTAATGTAGGTTCCTAATTAAGTAGGTATAGAATACCATATTGGAGAAGGCAATGGCACCCCACTGCAATACTCTTGCCTGGAGAATCCCATGGACAGGGGAGCCTGGTGGGCTGCAGTCCATGGGGTCGCTAGGAGTCGGACACGACTGAGCGACTTCACTTTCACTTTTCACTTTCATGTATTAGAGAAGGAAATGGCAACCCACTCCAGTGTTCTTGCCTGGAGAATCCCAGGGACGGCGGAGCCTGGTGGGCTGCCGTCTATGGGGTCGCACAGAGTCAGACACGACTGAAGCGACTTAGCAGCAACAGCAGCATACCATATTTGTGGGGTAACTTAAACTGGCTTTTTCACAGCCACATAGTTCAGGTAATTTCAGAATTATCCAGGATTATGAGAATGCCAGGGTTTTTGTTTTGGGTTTTGTTTTGATTTTCTTTGCTCTTTAGATCCCAGTGAAGAATGTTAAGGATTTCAATATGTGACCATGTTAAAATTGTATGTTTTTAACTGATTAGCAACAGAAATGGGATGTTATAGATTAAAAGTTTAGATTGATTTAGTTAACCACTTTGAGTGTATAACAATTTTAACATTACTAGACAAATACTGTCATCTTTAATTGTCAAATTACATGCCGAAATAATGAAAGTGAAGATAAGTTTGTAATTTTCACATATGATCAAAGAGGGACTTCCCTGATGGCTCAGATGGTACAGATCTGCCTGTAATACAGGAGACCCAGGTTCAATCCCCTGGAGAAGGAAATGACAACCCACTCCAGTATTCTTGCCTGGAGAATTCCATGGACAGAGGAGCCTGGTGGGCTGTAGTCCATGGGGGTCACAAAGAGTCAGACATGACTGAGCGACTAACACACACACACACACACACACACACACACACACACCTGAGATCACAGAACATGCCAACAGTGGAAACCTTTAGTACTTTGACACCTGGTGATATGAGTTGGAACATTTTTAATAAAACGTTCTTATGTTCTTTATGCAGGAGTTTTGCTTTCTTTGTATAATACAAAAATAAGGGTGCTATATTGATATGGTGAAGAGAATTTTTCGTATCTCAGTAGTATTTCTTCATGAAGTTTGCTTTTTTAAAGAAAAAAGCTTTTAAGCTGTATTTATTTAATACAAGCCTTTCCTAGTAGTGTTAAATAATGTAGTGTTATTGCTGCTGCTACTAAGTCGCATTAGTCGTGTCCAATTCAGTGCGACCCCATGGACAGAAGCCCACCAGGCTTCTCTGTCCCTGGGATTCTCCAGGCAAGAATACTGGAATGGGTTGCCATTTCCTTCTCTAAGGCGTGAAAGTGAAGTCGCTCAGTCGTGTCCAACTCTTAGCGACCCCATGGACTGTAGCCTATGAGGCTCCTCCATCCATGGGATTTCCCAGGCAAGAGTACTGGAGTGGGGTGCCATTGCCTTCTTCCAATGTAGTGTTAAATAGTGCTAAATAAATAAGTGTGTTTTCAGTCAAATAGTACTCTCATTCTGAAACTGGACAATTCTGAACAAATTTAGCCAGAGCTGCTCTTGGGTAGTTTTCATTACAGGATGCTCTCTAGATAGCTGCAAATGGTATAGGAAATTGATCTAAATGTGTTCTGCTCCAGGACATACTCCAGAAACAGGCTATGGGGGAGATGGGGCTGGGAGGTGTTTGCTTGTTATTTTCCCTTCCTTTTTTTTTTCCTCTAAGTAAATTGCCAGTGAATGACTTCTATTCTTAGATACTTTTCAAGTTACCCTTTTCTTCCAAGTGCCATTTTTTTTCATCTCTTTACCTTTAGAAATAAATCACAAAATTATAGATCTAGGAGAAAACTTAAAAATATCTAGTTCCGCTATCTCATTGCTGTCTTACTTTACAACTAAGAATTCATTTTGCCCCATCTCCTCAAACCCCCATCCCAACTCAACAGAAATGTGCTGTGGCGAAGGGGAAGAAGTGAAACTAGGTCAAGGGGTGGAAGATGTTTCAAAGAATATGATTCAGAGAAGGAAGTTCTAAAGATCACCTTGCTTTAAAGAGTGGCCATTTCTAACAAGAAAACTTCTGGAGAAACAACCCTTACTATTGCAATAGGCAGAAAAGGGCAGTCTAGTATTGTATGTTAATTCACTCTACTCAGTGGTTCCCGACCTGACTCCCAGGGTTTTACAACAGTCACACCTTCAGTTATCTTTAGCAGAGTCAGGGAATTCTGGGAAGCAGATTAAAGTAACAAAAGACTTGTTAAATCCCTTTCAACAAATGCCACAAGAAGCCCTAATCATCACCTACTGTGCTGAAGCAGTAGGTCTTTGTTCAGAGCTAAGCACTTGCTGAGTGAGTACCTTGCATTGGAAGAGCCAATAAACTTTCGTTCTCTCAGCCCAGGAGTAGAAGCCTTTGAAGCAGTTTTAGTCAAGTCCTGTATTCATATTTTGAAGTTTGGACTTCTAATTTGTTTTCTGTTAGGGGTGAGGGGGTGCTGGTAAAAATGGAAAGAGAGGTCCAAGCAGAGAATATAGGAAATAGTTTTATCCCATACCTCCCTTTTGGAATTCCTACACAAACAACTTTCTTTTTTAAAGAGATGCTCTGTATATGGGTCAGGTTAGAGAAAATAGACTTTTTGATCTATCTGGAGAAGTCATTAAGAAAGATTTTATACTGGAATGAAAATCATACCTGAGATGGTAAAAATAAAGGGTGAAGAGGGCTTATTTAAAAGTTTTAGCAGTGGAATTCTTGAAATTATTTTATGACTTCAGTATTATGATATTCTCCCTTGTCTTGAATGCAGTTAGGGAACAATTAAAATTTTTGTATTCTCAAAGCCTACTCAGCTAACAGGGGAGCAAGATGACCCAATCAAGGCAAAGAAACCTATAATATGCCAAGCTCTGTGCCTTACCTGTGTTCTCTCATTTAGTTTTATGTTCACAAGAATCTGCTCAAGGAGATAACAGTTTACAGGTAAGGAAACTGAGTCTTGGAAAGGTTGAATAATTCTTCTATAGTCACTATACTAACAGGACAAGAACCAGGATTAATACTCCGTTTATATATCCCAAACCCATGATTTTTTATATGTTGTCTAAGTAACCATTATAAAAGAATAAAGTTAGCTCTAAATAGCAGTAGTTGATGAAAGTAGAATATTTATCGTCACAAAGCCCACTAGTCATTAAATCAACAGATATTAATGAATACTTATTAAGTATATAACACTTTATTAGGTACAAACAGACATTTCTAAGCTCTTTCCCCTCCAAGAGTATCCATCTTTGAAATTGAATTTTGTGGCTACCTTTAAACGTATATGTATAATCTTAATTTCTCTCACATTATATGTATTTTCTTCATATAAAGCCGTATCTCCAGTGTGAATTATTCATGTAGTGTTTGGTTCCTGATTATGCACACACTGCCCTCAGTCACTCAGGAAGCTCAGGTAATGGAAATGTGTTTTAATGACAGTTTAAATCAGAGGTGAGCACATTGCAGCCGACCTGCCAAATCCAGCCCACCACCTGGTTTTGTAAATAAAGTACAGTAAGAACAAAAGCCATACTCACAGTTTACATATTATCTGTGACTGCTTTTGTCCTCAGTTCAGTTCAGTTGCTCAGTCGTGTCCGACTCTTGGTGACCCCATGGACTGCAGCGCACCAGGCTTCCTTGTCCATCACCAACTCCCGGAGTTTACTCAAACTCATGTCCATTGAGTTGGTGATGCCATCCAGCATCTCATCCTCTGTCATCCCCTTCTCCTCCTGCCTTCAATCTTTCCCAGCATCAGAGTCTTTTCCAATGAGTCAGCTCTTTGCATCAGGTGGCCAAAGAATTGGAGTTTCAGCTTCAACATCAGTCCTTCCAATGAACACCCAGGACTGATCTCCTTTAGGGTGGACTGGTTGGATCTCCTTGCAGTCCAAGGGACTCTCAAGAGCCTTCCCCAACACCACAGTTCAAAAGCATCAATTCTTCGGCACACAGCTTTCTTTATAGTCTTTCTTTTGTCCTACAACACCAGAATCTAGTAGTATGACAGAGCCATATGGCCTGCAAAGCCTAGTATATTTACTGTCTGGCCCTTTATAGAAAATGGGTGCTGACTGCTGGCTTAAATCATAAACCAGCACAATAAAGTAATTCTAATAGCAAAATATAGTTACAAACATAATTCACACACATATATATACTATCTATATCTGCACACAAACACATGTATATATATATACATATATATATGTTATAAAGACAAAGTAAACATGAAAGAAAAATTATCTGGGATTAGTTTTTTTGTGTTTGTGTGATATCTGTGCCCCTAATGCTCCTGTCACCTAGCTTCTTTGTCCTGGATGTTAAATATTAGTGTCATAATCCTCATAATATATATATATCTCAAGGTACACTTGGGGCTTAAACTTTGTTTCATGAATTCTGTTCTTCCTATGAATAAGAACTTAGCTTTGATTTTTAGGTATCTGTCATATTTTTGTGTACTTGAGAGATCAGGTTCCTATTTGAATATATCAGTTGTCCTCAAATTTTCATGTGCCTCGAAATCAGCTGGAAATTTATAGCACCACCCCCAGAGCTTCTGATTCAGTAGGTCTGGGATGGGCACTGATTACTGCATTTCTAAAAACTTTCCAGGTGTTGCTGATGCTTTTGCCCTTAAGACTACACTTTAAAAAGCCCACTGGAATAAGCATTGGAAGATAGTATGAGGGCAACAAGAACCCATGAAAGCATTCAGTGAGATAGCCTGAGTCTTTGGGAAATTTACCACACTTTGCCAGAGAGGGTCTGTAACATTAAGAGGATTTGTTAAGTAAGAATGAAAAAGCAGAATACAAAATAGAATACATACTATAAAATTGGTAATTGTACAGTCAACAAATGTAATATGCAGTGAAAAAAGTGGTGTTAAACAATGAAAGGTTCTTTGCTATTTTATTTTGCTACATTTGCTTACTGGCCTTCCTACTTAATAATTTAATGACTTTGGCCATATTATTTAATCACACTGAACTTCAGTTCTCTATGTAAAAATAAAAGCAAAACAATTCCTGTCTCACAAGAATTTTGTAAGGATTAACTATATGAAAGCACTTAGTAAAGTCTATTTTGGTGTTAGCTGGAGGCTATGGACCTTCAAAATGTTGATTGTGGAATGAAATAGAGATTATATTTACTAGGAAATGATCCCATCATTAGGGTAAAAGAAACCTTTAAAATGTATTAGAGGAAAAAGTTATCAACACTGACTTCACTGTTATTAAGTGTATTAGATTCATTTGTTAGATATTTCATTTAAATTCTGAGGTTCAGTCTTCAAATTTCCATTAATTTGGACTCTTCAGACTTTTGATGTTTTCATTTGTAAAAACTGTTTAGCTCTTGGGTATTACTAACACAAATATCGATGTGTAGCTTTGGCCTGTTAGCTATCAATGGAAATCAGAAAATCAATAAACTTAATAGCTGTTCATTACATAGTTGATGCATTTGCAGGACTATGTTGAGTACTGTCAGTGAGTAATCAATTCAGTCAAAATCTATTACCAGATTACTGCCAGAAATTTCTTATATTATTTCATCATGACTGTATAGCTACTACAGCATATTTTTATGATGCAGTTTTTGTCTTGTGGGATTCATATTGCTTATAATTTGTGGTATTTCCATTCAGTTGGAAGCACGTACTACCTAGGAAGTATTGTTCCTAGATTAGCTGCCTCATTACTCAACGCTATACAGGACTCCAGCTCAGCGGTCAGCTTCTGCCCTAGGATTAATTTCATCTTATCCATTCCTTTAGCCAGCTTATATTGTCTGAATCTGCCCTGTGTGCTAAATACCATATAGGGACATATATCTGGACTCCTTTGTAGTATATCAGCTAGTGTAAAGCAGTAATATAAGGAGAATATTAACTACTGTACAATTGCACTCATCTCACACACTAGTAAACTAATGCTCAAAATTCTCCAAGCCAGGCTTCAGCAATATGTGAACCGTGAACTTCCAGATGTTCAAGCTGGTTTCAGAAAAGGCAGAGGAACCAGAGATCAAATTGCCAACATCTGCTGGATCATTGAAAAGGCAAGAGAGTTCCAGAAAAACATCTGTTTCTGCTCTATTGTATATGCCAAAGCCTTTGACTGTGTGGATCACAGTAAACTGTGGAAAATTCTGAAAGAGATGGGAATACCAGACCACCTGACTTGCCTCTTGAGAAACCTGTATACAGGTCAGGAAGCAACAGTTAGAACTGGACATGGAACAGCAGACTGGTTCCAAATAGGAAAAGGAATATGTCAAGGCTGTATATTGTCACCCTGCTTATTTAACTTATATGCAGAGTACATCATGAGAAACACTGGGCTGGAGGAAGCACAAGCTGGAATCAAGATTGCCGGGAAAAATATCAATAAACTCAGATATGGAGATGACACCACCCTTATAGCAGAAAGTGAAGAGGAACTAAAAAGCCTCTTGATGAAAGTGAAAGAGGAGAGTGAAAAAGTTGACTTAAAGCTCAACATTCAGAAAATGAAGATCATGGCATCCGGTCCCATCACTTCATGGCAAATAGATGGGGAAACAGTGGCTGACTTTATTTTTGGGGTCTCCAAAATCACTGTGGATGGTGATTGAAATTAAAGCCATAAAATTAAAAAATGCTTGCTCCTTGGAAGGAAAGTTATGACCAACCTAGACAGCATATTAAAAAGCAGAGACATTACTTTGCCAACAAAGGTCCATCTAGTCAAGATTATGGTTTTTCCAGTAATCATGTATGGATGTGAGAGTTGAACTCTAAAGAAGGCTGAGCGCCAAAGAACTGTGGTGTTGGAGAAGACTCTCGAGAGTCCCTTGGACTGCAAGGAGATCCAACCAGTCTATCCTAAAGGAGATCAGTCCTGGGTGTTCATTGGAGGGACTGATGTTGAAGCTGAAACTCCAATACTTTGGCCACCTGATGCATAGAGCTGACTCATTTGGAAAGACCCTGATGCTGGGAAAGATTGAGGGCAGGAGGAAAAGGGGACGACAGAGGAGGAGATGGTTGGATGGCATCACCAATAAAATGGACATGGGTTTGGGTGGACTCCAGGAGTTGGTGATGGACAGGGAGGCCTGGCGTGCTGTGGTTCACGGGGTCACAAAGAGTCAGACACAACTGAGCGACTAAACTGAACTGAATAAGAATAAAATCAGTGCTGTGTTGGGGGTTCAAAGAAACAATTCACTTTTATCAGTAGGGATTGGGGAAGGCTTCATAGGAAGTGGCATTTGAGCTGAATTTTGCAAAAGTAAAATTTACTTTAACCTGAGGGAAGAACTTGAAAAGATGTAGAAGCTTGTAGGAATCAGACTTACAGGCAAAGGGAGGGGTTTTGGATAAGGTAAATTCTGTGCTGAGAGTTAAAGAATAAGTAAGATGAAATGGGGAAACATTAGGAGTGTTCCAGATAGAGGACAGCATTTGTGAAACCTAGAGACAAGAGAACATGGTTTCTCAAATAACTGAGAACTGAATAAAGCTTAACATGGCTGAAACCAAATGATTTATGTAGGGAAATGGTGTGCTTGAGGAATGGAGGCCTTATCATGCAGAGATTTACAAACCCCTTCTTAACAAAGAAAAACCCTCTAGAAATTTTTTAGGGCTAGAGGTTTACCCACAGCAGAGTTTTTTTGTTTGTTTGTTTTGTTTTTTAGGTGATACTATGAATGTCTGTTCTAAAGCAAACATTTTATGGTCTTGAAAGTCCATAAAAGAATAATGGTACTTGGTGAAAGTAGATGTCCTTTTTTGTATACAAAGTAAAGTATGATAGTTCTTGCTTTGTAGCAGGACTAGGATTATTCTCTATTCAGAAAAAAAAAAAAAAAGGAATGGAAATATTTCAAGAATGCTAGAATTTCCTCATCTTAATCAAAAACTTGTTTAACATTCGTACATTTATTTTTATGTTTGGCTGTGCTGGGTCTTCCCTGCTGTGCAGACTTTTCTCTAGTTGCACTAAATGGGGACTGCTCTCTAGCTGCTGTGCACGGGCTTCTCGTGGCAGTGGCTTCACTTGTTGTACAGCACAGGCTCCAGGGCGTGCAGGCTTCAGTGCTTGTGGCTGCCAGGCTCTAGAGCACAGGCTCAGTAGTTGTGGCACATTGGCTTAGTTGCCCCACAGCATGTGGGATCCTCCTGGATCAGGGATCGAACTCGTGTCTCTTACATTAGCAGGCAGATTCTTTACCACTGAACCACCAGGTAGTGGTATTAAAAAAAATTTTTTTTAATAAGAATTCTTATAATATCTTTTTTTAATCCAGTACATTAAGGATATTTGTATTGGTGCTTTGCTTGTTTGTTTTAAACGCTGGTCTTCCTGTAAGGACTTTGTGTCCTAGATCTTTGCCCAGCTTTGCATACTGATCAAGCTCTGCTTTACATATTGGTCAAGCTATACTTGACCCATCCATCTGATACCCTGTCATAAGGTCAAGAATCTTTCCTCTCTCCCCATCCTATTTACTTTCTTTCTTCTCTCTTTCTCATCTTTTTATTTCTCTTTTCTGTTTTTTTCTTGCCTTTTTTTTTTTTTGGTTTGTGTCACATTTGCCTTCTCACCCTCCTTCTGTATCTCTTTCTCCCCATTCCTCATTTTTCTTACTCATCTCTCCACAGCATATAACTAAAGTCTGTGCTATATTTGTTATACTTAATAAATATCATTTTGTTTCCCTCTGCGTTTAAAACTATATATATGTAAGATATTTTACATTTCTCTCCAGATATGTTCTCTATTCATATATGTAAATATATATGATTTGCTTACTTATGTATTATATTTCTCCCCACTATGGATCAATGATATTTAACTGACAAATATTAATCTCTCCTCATTGATTATATACAACAAGCCAGGAGAAAGCTGCTGGGGTAATATTGTAAAGTTGAACCAAATCTCTAATCCCACATGATTTGGGTATATATTTTTTTATAGTCCTTGATTAAATCTGTTTATATATTAAACATTCACATGGATATATATTTCTGTACAAGTTCCTCTCTTACCCTTTTTGCATCTGCATTCATGACTTGCTTCTACGATTTCTTTTTTGTACTGTTCTTGACTGTTTTTGAAAACATGTTTGTGCTAGCCTAATAAAATGAGTTAGTTAGTCAGTTGGTATAACATCAAAATTATCTTTTCCTTGAAAGTTTGGTAGAATTTTTCTGTAAAACCTTCTCAGCCTAGTGTTTATAAAAATTTTTTCACAAATGATTCAGTTTCTCTAGGAATTAGAGGACTGCTAAGATTGTAAACTTCCTTTTGGATCTTTGTGGATTGCTTACTTCACATGATCTCAGCAATTCATTTAATTTAATTTTTTTTAATATTTTATCCATTATTATTTGTTCCTGGGTTTAGCAGAGGTATCATTTAGAGAATCTTGTTATAGCAGAAAGTGAAGAAGAATTAAAACAGCCTCTTGATGAAAGTGAAAGAGGAGAGTGAAAAAGTTGGCTTAAAACTCAACATTCAGAAAACTAAGATCATGGCAGCCAGTCCCATTACTTCATGGCAGATAGATGGGGAAACAATGGAAACAGTGACAGACTTTATTTTCTTGGGCTCCAAAACCTCTGCAGATGGTGACTGCAGCCATGAAATTAAAAGACGCTTGCTCCTTGGAAGAAAAGCTATGACCAACCTAGACAGCATATTAAAAAGCAGAGACATTACTTTGCTGACAAAGGTCTGTCTAGTCAAAGCTATAGTTTTGCCAGTTGTCATGTATGGATGTGAGAGTTGGACTATAAAGAAAGCTGAGTGCCGAAAAATTGATGCTTTTGAACTGTGGTGTTGGGGAAGACTCTTGAAAGTCTCTTGGACTGCAAGGAGATCCAGCCAGTCCATCCTAAAGGAGATCAGTCCTGAATATTCATTGGAAGGACTGATGCTGAAACTGGAACTCCAATACACTGGCCACCTGATGTGAAGAACTGACTCATTTGAAAAGACCCAGATGCTGGGAAAAATTGAAGGCAGGAGGAGAAGGGAATGACAAAGGATGAGATGGTTGGATGGCATCCCCCGGAGTTTGAGCAAGCTCCAGGAGTTGGTGATGGACAGGGAAGCCTGGCGTGCTGCAGTCCATGGGGTCGCAAAGAGTCGGACGCAACTGAGTGAACTGAACTGAACTGAACTGTCCTCTATTATCTAAGAAACAGAAATCTTCATTTAAACGTCTTCTCTCTCCACTGTGACTTACCACATCACTCAATTAAAACTGCTGTTTTTAAAATCACCAAAGCTATCTAGATAATTTGCCAAGTCTAGTGAGACTTTTCTCCACTAGACCCTGTAGCAGCTTTTAATGCAGCCCACCACACTTCTTGAAACATCCCTTTTTGTCACTTAAATATGGCATAATACTTATCTGTTTTTCCTGCCAGCCCTGGCCAGCCCTCTGTCTTCCCTCTACCCAATCTGCAAGCTTTGGTATTCATTGGAACTTAGTTCTTTTCTATCTCTATATTTTTCTCCTCAAGTGAATATAAACTGATAACATTTATATAAAATATAAATATTATAAATATGTTATGCTTATTAAGTATAGTATGCTTATTACTTCCAAATACACATCATCAACCTAGACTTTCTCTTTGGACTCCAGAACTAGAGACATTCTTTTTAAAACACAGAAGCATCTCAAAGTCATCATCTTTAAAGCTGAACTCTTAATTCCACCTCCAAGTCGTCTTTGTCTTTATTAATATCACTGTTTATTAGTTACTTGATCCAGAAAATTGAAAATCATCTTCTCTTTGCATCACTCTGCACAAAATTCATATCTATCCTTTACTTAAAATATGTCCCCATCTTCCCTGCCACCCCTGATCTGGGTAGTCATCATCTCTTGCCTAGACTCCTATGATAGCCTGACAATTAACTAGTTTCTTTACTCTCTTGATGTGCTAGAGAATGACCATTGGCTACTTTAGACTGATTACTCTGGGAGGGCCTTCTTAAGAAGCTGGCATTTAAACTAAATCTGAACAGAAAGTGACTTGTCGTGCAAAGACCATTCTAGGTGGACGGAACAGCTTCTATAAAGATTGTAAGGGCGGGGACGGGGTGCTTTCCTGGTGGCTCAGTGGTAAAGAATCTGCCTGCCAATGCAGGTTCGATCCCTGATCTGGGAAGATCCCACTTGGCACAGAGAAACTAAGTCCTTGCGCCACAGCTACTAAGCCTGTGCTCTACAGCCCAGGAGCCGCAGCTACTGAAGCCCTGCAGCCTGTGCTCTGCAATAAGAGAAGCCCCTGCAGTGAGAACCCCTCACCCTGCAATGAGAAGGCAGCCCTGCTTGCTGCAACTAGAGAAAAGCCCATGCCGCAATGAAGACCCAGCGCCCAAATAAATAAATAAGATTATAAATTTAAAAAAAGATTGTAACGGGGAAGCAAGTTTAGAATTCTTAAGAAGCACAAAGAAGGCCTGCATGGCTAGGGCAGGGGTTAGAGATTTAGTTGAAGAGTTTAGCAGGGTTCAGATTATGTAGAGTTTTATTAATATAAGAGCATGAAAGTCATATCTGACTCTTTGTGGCCCCATGGACTGTAGCCCGCCAGATTCCTCTCCCCATGGAACTCTCCAGGCAAGAATACTGGAGTGGGTAGCCATTCCCTTCTCCAGGGGGTTTTCCCAGCTCAGGGACTGAACCCAGGTCTCCTACATTGCAGGCAGATTCTTAACCATCTGAGCCACCAGGGAGTTTGAATGTTATTCTACATGAGATAGGAAGCTAATGGAAGGTGATAATTTAAATTTAGGAAGTAAGAGAAAAATCAAGATCTGAAGTTTGATAAAGATGTCAAGACCTAAAGATTTGAGGGTCATCAACGTATAGATTGTATTTATGGCTATGGGTCAGGCTTCCCACATGGCACTAGTGGTACAGAATCTGCTTGCCAGTGCAGTTGGACATAAGAGACATGGGACAGGTTTGATCCCTGGGTCAGGATGATCCCCTGAAGGAGGGCATGGCAGCCTACTCCAGTATTCTTGCCTGGAGAATCCCATGGACAGAGGAGCCTGGCGGGCTACAGTCCATAGGGCTGCATAGAGTCAGACACAACTGAAGCAACTCAGCAGCAGCATAACTCTGGATCACCTAGAGAAAGAACACAAAGGGAAGAGGAAGGGGTCTAGTCTGAGCACTGGAACACTCTAACATTTAGAGGGGCCTTTATAGGAAAATGAAGAATTGTGACCAGTGAGGAGAAAGCCAGAAGTGAAAGGTGTCATAGAAGCCAAATTTTTAAAGTTTCAAGAATAAGGAACTTGTCACCTCTGTTGAATAATGGGTCAGAACACAAATAGAATCCTGCTACTATGAAGCTCACCACTTAGTAATTTCAAGGACAATGAAAAGGTAAATTTTATGTACTTTCTAGAAATTTTTTAAAGCAGTAAACAAGTATCTGCCATTTTCAAAAAAACTGAGAGTCTTCAAGGCACTTCCCTCCTTAATAAAGGAATGCCACATTTTTAGCAACAGTAGCCTGACTTTATTTAGCTCATCATTCAACAGATAGCTACTAGAGTTTTTGCAAATGTTAGCATGACCCAAACACTGTTCTTGTTAGACTTTCAAACATAATGTTTGGTTCTCTGCTTCACGCTGTTTGGCCCATTGCTACTTTATAGCAAAATTTCAGGATGTTTGATAAACCTTTGGACCAGATCCGATTCTCCAAGAACTTACAGCTTTATAGTACCTCTGACTGGACAGACACAGAGAAATAAACATGTTCTTCCTCACAATCAGCACATAGAGGAATAAATAAACTTGTTTTATTAAGACGGAACCTTCCTTCTGTCATCAGTTTTGAACAAAAACTTTTTGCAGTGAGTAATTGTTGTTTGAGGTAGTAACTGGGTTTATTTACTAAAAAAGATTTTTAGCAGGGAGACATTGAAATTTATCTTTTAAATCCATTTTTGGGCTATTTTGGCTTTCTGACATGTTGGACAATAATTGCTTCTGGGGACTTGTTTCACTTCATGGCACATAGATGGGGAAAAAATGGAAACTTTGACAGACTATTTTGGGGGGGTTCAAAATCATTGCGGCTAGTGACTGCAGCCATGAAACTAAAAGACACTGCTCCTTGGAAAAAAAAGTTATGACAAACCTAGACAGCATATTAAAAAACAGAGACATCACTTTGCCAACAAAGGTCCATATAGTCAAAGCTATAGTTTTTCCAGTAGTCATGTATGGATGTGAGAGTTGGACCATAAAGAAGGCTGGACATCAAAGGATTGTTGCTTTCAAAGTGTGGTGCTGGCGAAGACTTGGACAGCAAGAAGACCAAACCAGTCTGTTCTAAAGGAAATCAACCCTTAATATTCTTTGGAAGGCCTGATGCTGAACTGAAGCTCCAATACTTTGATCACCTGATGTGAAGAGCTGACTCATTGGAAAAGACCCTGATGCTGGGAAAGATTGAGGTCATGAGGAGAAAGAGGTGACAGAGGATGAGATGGTTGGATGGCATCACCGACTCAGTGAACATGAGTTTGAGCAAACTCCAGGAGATAGTGAAGGACAGGGGAGCCTGGCGTGCTGCAGTCTATGGAGTTGCAGAGTCAGACATGACAGCGATTGAACAGCAACAAAAGCCTCTACATAATCCTGATCTTTTCCTCAGTTCCTCATCTCTTGGATTTCTCCTTCCTCCTAATTTGTGAGTGCTGTAGGACCCTCTTCTCTTCTATGGAACAATAAACTCATCTCTGCTGAAGTGCTTCTTCCAACCAGAGATCATATGTGCACTTTAGTAGATGTCCTATGTTGATTCAGGGCTTCCCTGATAGCTCAGTAGTAAAGAATCCGCCTGCAATGCAGAAGACCCCGGTTCGATTCCTGGGTCAGGAAGATTTGCTGAAGAAGGGATAGGCTACCCACTCCAGTATTCTTGGGCTTCCCTTGTGGCTCAGCTGGTAAAGAATCTGCCTGCAATGTGGGATACCTGGGTTCGATTCCTGGGTTGGGAAGATCCCCTATAGAAGGGAAAGGCTACCCATACCAGTATTCTGGCCTGGAGAATTCCATGGACTGTATAGTCCATGGGGTCAAAAGGAGTTTGACACAACTGAGCGACTTTTACTTTCACTATCTTAATTCAAAAGAGAATACAGAAATTTAGTGGGAATACTTGCCCAAGATAATATAGTTAGTTGTGAAGCTAGAACTTAGAGCACTTATTTTCAGTCACTTCATCTGTAAATAGAGTTAAACTTGCCTAATATTTTGCAGCTTTGTGACTTATAGCATTATATTTGTTATGAAAAAACACTCTTAGAAGCAAATTAATGGTTAGTATTAATATTACTTTTTTCCTATAGCTGATTTCCCTCAAAGTCATGGAGGCATAAGCTAGTATGTATCTTATTTCCCCACCTGTTAATTCCTTTATTTCTTCGTTTATACTTTGCTCCTCATCATATTTGAATGACTGTGTCAGTTTACTGTGAAAATGTGGGAATTAAGTATGATTTACTTTATTGATATTACATTGAAAACAGGTTAAAATGATGGAAACTTATCTCCATTTTAATAAAAGTATGGTCATTATTGATGTAAGATTTCCAATTTAAATGCTTTCTACATTCTTTTTCTTAAAGTAGAATTTTCAAAATCAAATCATTAGGTTATCTCACCAGGATACTTTAATTGAAAGCATTATACAGCTATGCGTGTGATTCATAGCACCTACTTACTATCATATAATTTTCATAACATTGTTTAGGTTTTAATCCTACCCCAAGTTAGCAGCAGTAAAGCAAACCAAATAAGAATCATGTGCATTTCTTGATAACAGCTCAACCAACTGTATTTCAACATACCCTAATTTCAATGCACCCTAATTTAATAATATAGCTGACATGGCACTTAAGGCTTTTCTTGATTAGAAGCCAAAAATCTTACTTGCATTTTTTTGAAAGGAAAAACTATCATAAGAACAAAATACTGGCAGGGTGATGGGCCAAACAGAGAGGATATTATAATTGCAAACTTCTGAGTTCAGTTTAGGATGTGTATGTATGTTGCTTCTTAGGTGATAGTTTGAAAAGTAGAGATTATTTATGTATTTGGTTTGGGATCTCTGTGCCCCTGTTCTGTTCCCTGAACAGTTAGAGTTTCTCCAAGTTTTAGTCTTTCAGACTCTTAAACATATACACTCATCCTTGGTTCTTTACACTTACTAAAAAATTGCCACTTCTATTCATCTGTCATTCTTTTTTCTCCCTTCTGGTTTTTCTCTTTTTGGTTACACCAATAAAATGCATTTTTCAGACTACATTCATTGACAGTCCCCCTCCAAAAAAGTCTTGCCATCTACACTTTTTTAGTCATTCAGGCCACCGTTATCTTATGTGACAATTTCTGAGTAAAATAATATGAATATGGCTCAATTATGGACTTCAAAATCAGAATAAATAAAAAGTCACAAAAAGGAATTCCCTGGCAGTCCAGTGGTTGGAACTTGGTGCTCTAACTGCTGGGGCCTGGGTTCAGTCCCTGGTCAGGGAACTAGGGTTCCCTCAGGCTGTAAAGCATCACCAAAAATAAAAATTTACAATGGCAGTAACTATTCATGATAAATAACAATTTTACAACTTGATCATTTCATAAAAACTTTTTAAAATTGGTTTAAATATTTGACAATAATATCTTGTTTTAAGTATTGTACCTAATTAATATTGAGAGGATATCTAATTTGATTAATCATGTGTATTTCAACTTATTCCTGAAATGGAATTTCATTATAAATTATATTTGGCATCCTTATGCTAAAATTCAACATAAAGTGTTAGGAGCAAAGTTTCTACTAAGAATCAATTTTACATAAAATTCAAATAATTAAAACAGTTTTTAAAAATAACTGGTCAAATGATTTACACTCCCTGATTTCAAGACTTACTATAAAACTATGGTAATCAAGATTGTGGATTACTGTAAGGATAGACTTAAATGAAACAGACTAGAAAGGCCAGAATTTAGCCTTCAAATGTATGACAAAATTATTCTCAATAAAATTACCAAGGCAGTTCAGTAGAGAAAGGGAAATCTTTTCAGTAAATGTTGCTGAAAAATACTGGATATCCTTATGGGGAGAAATGAACATTGGCCCTTAACTCACGCTATACATAAGAAGTAGCTTGAAATATATTATAGACCTAAATATAAAAACTAAAACTGTAAAACTTCTAGAAGAAAAAATAGGATCTTTTTCAAATCTTTGTAGTCTTGAAGTAGGCACATATTTCTTTGATAGACACAAATAGCACAAACTATTTTTTATTGATAAATTGAATTTTTTATTAAGTTTCTACTGTTTGAAAGATTCCATTAAGAACAAAAAAACAATTCGTAGAATGATAGAAAATATTGGCATGTTGACAAAAGATGTACAAAGAACTCTTAAAACTCAAATAATAAGACAATTAAATAAAGAGCAAGAGGTTTGAACACTAACTTTAAAAAAGAAGTGAATGGTCAGTAAGTGCTAAAAATACTCAATGTCATTAGCCATCAGAGAAATCCAAACCCACCATATAATCTAGCCTTTCCAATATTACATATTTACCCAAGAAAAGTGAAAACATGTCCACACAAAAACTTGTGCATAATTGTTATAGCAGCTTTATTCTCAAAAGCCAGAAACTGGAAACAACCCAAATTATATCAACAGGTGAATGGATAAACGAATTGTGGACATATTCATATAATAGAATTCTATGTTGTTATATATGAGTTATATATATATATATATATATATATATATATATAGTTGTATATGAGTTATATATTCATGTAATAAAGTTCTGTCAGTAATTTAAAAAAAGAAAAGGGAGATACCCAGCAACCTGGAGCTATCACAAAAATATGGAGAGTGAAAGACCTCAGACATAAAAAAGTATAGCAGTTTATATGAAATTCTAGAAAATGGAGACTAATCCTTTTTGGCAGAAAGCAGATCTGTGATTGTCTGGGGTCAAGGTGTAGAAATTGACCACAGTGAGAGGCATAAGGAAATGTTGGCGGTGATCAAAGTATTCTATAGTTTTATTTGGGTATTGTTTACACAGGTGGTTTACATTTATCAAAACTCATTGAATTGTATACTTACAGTGAGTATAATCATTATACATAATATGTAAATTATATTTCAGTGAAGCTCAATTTGAAGTGTTTAGTACTTTCTTTAAAACTATTGATTTTGTTGCTGTACTTCCTTAATATTAGAGCAAAATACTCTGCTTTTAAGAAAGAGAAATTAAGGTCTTCTACCATCCACTACTATTCTCCCTACCTCATCTCTGTTTAAAAGATCAAATTGTATATATATTTGATAAGAATATGAAATACATGTAAGCAGTCATAGCTATTCATCATTTAAGGCATGTAAGGTTATCAGAGATTCAAGGGCTAAGTAGACACTTGGTGCAATGGGAAACATACAAAATGTGAAGTTCAAAGACTTCGTTTCATATCCCCACTCTGCTTCTTACAGTATCTCTTAAACTTTGAGTGTCACATACCCGATTTGAAAAACGGGGATATTATATATTACCAAAAATTATGTCTGTTTCAGTGACAAATGAAATAATAGATGCAAAGCTATTTTGTAAATACCACAAATCCTTGTACCTATCCACTGTACCTTCAGCTCATAATTACTTGCAAATAGAAATTATAAACAAAAATTCGATTTTTCCCATGAGCTCTGAGAGAGCAAAAACAAATGTCATTTCAACCAGAAATCTCTGGCACCAGACTAGCATCTGGCAGATAGAGGCATTAAATAGATGTTGGCTGAATTAATTTCAATTCCTGTTTCTGAACCCCAGCATTTTTATCAATATGTTTAGGGAAATTAGAGTAGGTAGAGCCATGGCTTATGAGTCCAAACAGAAAATGCTTTTAAGAAAATGTATTAGAACTCATAAATTTTATCTTGACAACTGTGATATTCAAATATGTTAGGTACCTGTTTGCTTCTGACATCATAAAGGAATGGATCACAAAAGACTTGAATTTAGGCTGGCCTCTTATCCTGGCATAGCAAGTCCCCTGGTTCACAGCATTAAGTCCTTAAAGAATATACTTCATTCATTGCTTCTAAACCATGTATGTGAAGTGAAGTGAAGTCGCTCAGTTGTGTCCGACTCTTTGTGACCCCATGGACTGTAGCCTACTACGCTCCTCCATCCATGGGATTTTCCAGGCAAGAGTACTGGAGTGGGTTGCCATTTCCTTCTCCAGAGGATCTTCCTGACCCAGGGATCGAACCCTGGTCGTCCACACTGTAGGCAGACGCTTTACCCTCTGAGCCACCAGGGAAGGACAACCATGTATAACTTTCTATTAAAGATTAAATCTAATAAAGAACTAGCTATGAGAGGAAACATAAGATGAAGTCAAGCTGATCATCACCTTCTTTATTCTTAAGAAGTTAGTAGTTCAAATGCCTTTTTTTTTTTTTTTTTTTTGGTAGAGGGCTCCTGAATATACTCTCTACCACAATCCTGTGGTGTTAGGAGTACGTGGCAGCTGTACAACTCCAAAGGGTTCTGACACCAATACCAGTATAGCTGACGTTTTTCCATTAAGTTATTTCATTAATCTGAATGCCACATATGCACCCTTCTCTAGCTAGTGGGAGGCCAGAACGTAAGAACTTGCAAACAAAGACAAAAACCATTACTGGGGTGATATGAAGAAGAGAGTTGCAGATTTTTTTTCATTTCCTCTGCACCTTGGAGTGAGCATAACCATTGCTTTGTGGGGGGATGGGGGGGGAGTACTATAAGGATGGTACATCTTTTCATTTTCTCTGGGTTGGAGAACTGAGTGGATACTCTGTCTCTGGATTTAATATTTATTGATGGAAAATTTGTCTTCTCCTTTTACTGTCATTCTGTAATAAACTGATGCATTAACTTTGCAAAATATGCACTTACAAACACTTTTGGGTAAATGGTTCTTTTGACCTTCTATTACTCTTCATTTTCATCTTATTGACTTTCCAGTTTTAACATGTTTTGTTTAATAAGAATTTAAACATAAAATGATAACCTTAGATAAAGAACCAAGGGATTTTAGTACTTCATAGCTATTCTTTCTGTTTTTAGTAGTTTTTGACCTTTGTAAGTGTATATAATAGTCACTATTAATGTTCTTATTTTCTCAAATTTGTTATAAAAATTATACCTTTACTGCAAATGATATATTACTTTTTAATCATGGGAAACTGTAGCAATATCTATATTGAACCCCAAATATAATATGAATATATGTGATCTTACTTTATATTAACATCTGTATTTTTTGTGTATGTGGGGGGATATGTGTTTATTTACTTTAGGTGCATTTTACTACATTTATATGTTCACAGAGATTTTATATAGAGGCATTAAAAAAGTAAACAGGTATAGTCAGTCATGGGTGTTTATTTTATATGTGTGTGTGTATATATATATATATATAGGTTATTGGGGATGCAAAGGATATAAATGATAGAAGAATCTAGTAATTGCCTTTAAGATCAGAGCACAAAGCATTAGTTTGGATTTTACAAGGCCAGCCAGCAACAAAAGAGCAGTAATTTATGAGCTCAGCGTAAAAGAATAGCATAATTGCATTAAAAATTAATGCTAATGAACACTAAAATGGGGAAGGTGGTTATGATGAAAGTTTGTATTCATCTTCTCTGGTTTGAATGATGGCTAGTGGCTTGATTAATGGCTTAATTTCTATCAATTAGCGGGGAAAAATCTCCTGCGAGACAAGGGTAAATTGAGCATTGAATTACATATCTTGCTTTTGTGTGCTAAGAAAAAAGAGCTGCGTATCTCTGATATTAGCCACAGTGACAAATGTGGTGTGCCCTGCGATGTCTGCATTAGCTCTCCTGACAGGCGAGTTGTGTGTGGTTATGGGGTGTTTGGAGATGGCTGGCAGACAGCATTCACTGCGAGTGCCTCAGAAACACAACTCTTCCATCTACAGAATTTTAATTAGAGTCAATGAGAATTCTGAAATTTAAATGGACAACAAATAACAATTTCAGAGTCTATATTCTCCCCTGTTAATCCAGTATACTTCAAATTATATTCCTTTCTTCTATCCAATAGCTTTAGCTTTGTTGGAATTATTACTTTTATTAAAGTGAATTTAACTACCCATGTTTATTACATTTGAGATAAGCATAAGGTAGTAGTCTATTAATATTTTGTTTAGTCAAATTCTCAGAAACCATTCTAGTTTTTTGTAGCAACAGTTACTGCACGATAAATAAATAACGGCTCTCAAGTAGTAATTTACATGAAAAAATGATAGGTTTTCTAAGAATTTTGTTTCTTTTATTCATTAATAAAGATTACCAGAATGTGACATATATAATTCTTTAAAAATTTATTTGAGTAAGAAAGTTTCCAAAAATATACATCTGTAATCTAGCTCAAGATAATGCCAGAAGACCAAGACAATATTTATGGTGTCTCTTCTGCTAATAAAGCTATGTTGTATTTTACTGAAGGAATAAGCATTAAAATGCAGAATAAGAACAATACTAGGGACATTTACTATACTAGTAAATGGTTAAGAAGGTGGGAAAAAGAGTATGTTGCCTGGCAGGAGGGAATAAAGACTTTATTTGACTAGTAAATAATGACTGGATCACAGTTCAGGGATTGGATCCCACTTCTACCACCAACCAGCTGTGTGACCTTGGCCAAGCTACTTAGCCTCAGTTTCTGATCTATACAATGGAAATACTAACACTACTGTCTTTGATGGCCATGATCATTAAATGAGGTGATCCATGTGAATCTGCTTAGCACCGAATGCCATAAATGTAAGCTTCTGTCACTGCCACGATGACTGCTCCTGCTACCAGAACAGCTCAGCTCACCTTTTTAACAACCATTTTAGTGAAAAATTAGCCTCTGTGACCTTCCTCACTGGAAAGGCATTCCAGATATTGATGATCAAAACAAGGGTCTGTAGACTTACAAACACTACACTAACTGTTTTAAAACATGAATTCTACCAGAGGACTACTCTTATAGGGAATGTGTGTTACTAGACATCCATTAGGATTCCATATGGCCAGAAATTGAGAGGTGTATACACTCACTTTTTAGCTAACTTCTATGTCTTTAGTACGATTACTAGATCAGTGCTCTAGACCTAGCTCTCAGCTATTCAGTGCTTTTATTGCTTCCTGAGCCCTGTGCCTCCTTTTGTAGCACTCTGTTTTCCTCGATATTACATTGTCTATTTGCGTGTGTATTAATCATCTCTCCCATTAAAACATAAGTTCCACGAGGGAAGAAACTCTTGTCTCTAAACCCTGGTATGCAGAACACTTGCCTGAATGTGCTCAACTATTTGGAAGTAGGAAAGGAGAGAGAAAGAGAGGGAAGAAAGGAGAGAAGCAATGTCTCAGCCATCCTATGATGTTTCAGCTAGTTTCCCTATGTCACAGAGGAGAAAACAGACCATCACAGCCCACTTGCCCAAAGGTCACAAAGCTAGTAAGTAGCAGAAACAGGGTTTAATCCAGATAGTCTGGACTCAGAGCCATAACTAACCACTTAGAGACATTTAATTTCTTAAGTTACAAATTTCTTATAATTTGACATTGCTCCCCCATGATTTTTTTTTAATAGTTACTTTATGTGCATGCTAAGTCACTTCAGTCCTATCCGACTCTTGTGACCCAGTGGCCTGTAGCCCACCAGCCTCCTCTGTCAATGGGATTCTCTAGGAAGAATTCTAGAGTGGGTTGCCATTTCCTCCTCCAGGGGATCTTCCCGACCCAGGGACAGAACCCACGTCTCTTACATCTCCTGCATTGGCAGGTGGGTTCTTCACCACTGGCACCACCTGGGAAGCATGTCTTTTAATTTTTAAGTTTCAGCAAGTATTTATTGACTGCTTACTAAATCATAGAGCACACCATGCTAACTGCTGAAGTTGACACAAAAAGGTATGTCCCTATAGCTGGGAGAAATGAACCCTTTGCTTATGAACAGATTAATATCAGTGCAAGGTAACATATGCCGAGAGCCAAATGAATTATGGAAGACGTCCTTTACTCACAGATGCCAAGGGAAAGTGATAGGGAGGATTCAGAAAAAGTTAAGAGCATTCTAGGTGAGAAGAACTAAATGAGGTAGAATTTGTGTAGATTTTCAGTAAGGATTTTGTTTTTCATAAAACCTAGTCTGATTCTCAGTTCACTTGCACTTACTAAAATGTTTATCAGAAATTCTTCACTGGTTCAGTCACATTAAAAATATTCCTGTTACTTAATTTGATATGGATAGCAGTTTGTTGTAAGTCTGTCTTGGACCCCGTCCAAGGGGGTTTGTTACTAGAGATAATCCAGGAGCCTCATTGGCAGGTATAAGTTGGTACTGTACCATAAGCTTCCAGAAGACTGGTAGACAAGCCACATTCTACTTAAGAAGCTTTCTCATCTTTCACGTTATTTATGGATATCAGGTAGTGTTAGTGTTGGATGGATTTCTATATATATTTTGTATGCTTTGTGAAAGAAACTTACTTAAAATACACTGTTTTGGAGGGAAGCCAGTGGCTGTTTAATTAAAATTTTTGTTCATGAGAAGTTGCTTTAACTTTAGAATTCCAAGTAAGCTTTATGGGATGTTTTATTTGTTTATGAATTTTATTGACTAGCCATCTTCATTTGTTTATTGAATAACCAGCTTGTTACTGTTTGCTTTTTTTCCTTCTTTTAAAACACTTGAAAATGCTTTACATTTCAAGGACTTTGTTTTGTTTTCAGTGTCTGTATTGTACCATAAAAGGGATTTTTCAGATATTTCCCTTCTTGACTAAAATTTTAGTCCATTTAAAATGAAAATAAGATATTCTCTTGTATTATTTATGTATTTATAGCAGTATATTAGTATATAATTTTTTTCCCCTTTGGGAGAGAAAAGCAGCATAACTAACTCAGCAACTATGAAGCCAACCAACCCAAATTCTTTGTAAAATAAAATGCATTTTAACTTTGGGGAAATTCATAAATTATTAATATTCAAAAGGAGTCAAGGTACCTTTCATGAAACTCATGTTGTCCCCTAGCACATGATTACATCTTGGGAAATAGTGCCATCTGCTGTTTTCAGCCCTGCCATTGCTGCCAGTTTAGAGATGGGCTTATTTGTAATCTGCAAATAGTTTACAGATTTACATTTTGTCTTTTCAAATAAAAAATTTTTATTGGACCTTGTCATCATTATTTACCAATCTTAAATTTGTGTACCATTTGATAATATTTTCAAAGAAAATTCTGTGTGTCATGTGAAATTATTAAATACAACTTTAAGTAGCAGGTGAGCCTAATTTTTATAAGATCAGTGGTAACAAAATATTTGATTTTAATTTTCATCTTAAGAGGAATAAAATAATATTCCATTCAGCAAGTGAGTTAATACCTGACTTTTTTAGTCTCTAGTGACTTAATTTTGACTCCATTATTTTTTCTTACTATGAAATATGAAATATTCTACAGACTTCTTGTAAGCAACCTATGAAAGTCATTTTGTTTACCAGTAATGTATTTATCAAAAAGCATCAAGTGCAAACATAAATGTTTACCTCATGTTTATCAGGTTAATATTTTAAAACATCCTATAATTTTTATTCTCCCAGTAACTTTGTCACTTGTCTTCATTTTTACCTAATGGCTGGTAAATGCAGGATACTTTGTATGCTAGGCACTCATGCCAAGCATATAAACAATAATCAGTTTTAATCCACATTTTTCCCAGTCTTAAAATTGGTATAGAAATTTTAAATGACAAATTGGCATGTAAAACTTAAGAGCTTGAATTTAAAAACAATTTACTATATATTACTGATGTGTTTTATTCTGCTTCCCAAAATGACTGGGTTATACCTAAGACATACATTTGTGGGCATTGATCTTAGAATTTTGAGTATGAAGCAATTTAAAACATGTTTTATGCTTGTTTTTAGACAGCATGGAGCTGAGCTATTTATAAGGCTGGAAATGTAAATATCCTATGAATCTTTCAAATTTTAGTTTATATATCACTCTCTTACTCTTTAATTTAAATATCACACTCTTTAAATATCGCCAGTAAAATGGTTCCCCGCATTGAAAGGTAAAAGCTATGTTGGTTTATTTTCATATTGTAAGTCAGGCAGACAGGCTTTCCCCTATCTGTCCTGTCACTTTGTTAGTCCTCATCTTTAAAGAAACACAAAGATAATGTTCTGTTTTTCTTCTAATCTTCTTTCCATCCTTTATAATTTCTCCAGTGCTATTTTGTTAAACATACTGGCTCTTTGGCTAGCTTCTATGATAACACTTTTATTTGTGTTAGGAGCTGGTTGTATGCCCATATTTAAAGCTACAAACACTGGAAGCCTTACATCAAGTACTGTTTGTGAGCTCACCTCTGACATCTAATACTAATGATGTGCTTTGTAAATCCAAATGAGAGAATATGTTAGAGAAAAAAATCCGAAGGGTCAAACAGTTGATACTTAGGAGACATCATCCTGAAGTCAGAGATAGTGTTTTTGGTTGGAAACTAATGATTATGAAATAATTGTGAGAGTAGTTAAGACCCACACAAACAAATGTGTTTTCATATTAAAAATTAAAGTTGAATCACCTGGAATGGTATTTTTATGATTTTTCTGTGCTATATTAACGCTATTATACACGTAAATAGTAAAACACTATTCTCTGGTACAGGATGTGTTAATATTAATAAGTTAGCTGGGCAAAGAATCTTCTCGTTTTGCATGCTCAATTTGTACATTGCATAATTAAAGTCCACAGGAGCTTTTATTCTAAAGCATGTGGAACTATTTGGTCTTCCATGACACTCTGACAGTGTTTGCTTTTATGTTGAAAAATATATTCTTCCAAAGATGGAAGTGTTGTCTCTGAAGCTATTTCCACACATTCCATGCAGGATTTCTCACATGAGAGAAGACTGGTTAGAGCTGTCAGGGACACATCTTCAGAAGCACTGTCTTTCTCTTAAATAAACTGGAACTTGCATAAGACTATATACTTATAATTTGTGATTGGCCAAAAATTGAACCAAAGATTTTTCATAAAATGTTAATTTTTATTTTTTTAGCATATTAAACCAGATTTACTTTTATTCTCTTTATGTATCATTTAACCTTTGCAGCTTAGTATGTAGGAGTTGCTTTGATGCAAGTAGCTCTGCCTTGTTAAACCAGTTGTTACAGTTGTTTTTTAAGTAAATTCAATTATTCATAAAGGCTAAAATCCCAGCATTTTTAGATACCTTGGCTGAGTGTTCAGTAGTTCCTAATTCAACTGTGTATTCATTTCAGCTTAGACTAACCATAAGAGTGTGATCCATAAAGTTGCATTTTTTCCTGCCCATCTGGCATGTGAAAAAAATGCAAAAACATGAAATGACACATGACTGTGGCTGTTTATTAAAGCACTAATTATAAAGGCAAACAACTGGGAACAACGCAAATGGCCATCACTAGGTATTGGTAGGAAAAAAAAACTATTATGCAACCGTATAATAAGTTGCTGTATATCTGTAACATAGAATGAGCAAGTCTCTATACTAAAAGACATAGTGCTAAGTTAGAGAAGTAATACACATAGAAATTATAGCATTCTAATTTTGTATAAGAAAGAAGAGAATATGTATGCTCATATTTTCAAAAATAAGCAATGGAAGGATAAAGATCAAAACCTAATAAAAAATGATTGCCTGTGGATTAGGGGAAGAACTAGGGGAGTGGGGGAAGAAAGGAAACCTAGACTTTTCTGAATGATGTTTTAATTTTGACTTTAGAAGAATGTTTTATGCAATCAAAAACAAATATTAATTATGAAAACAACAGAGCAAAAGATTTTAAAACTTTTTTAAAAGCTGAAACAAATGAACCTAACTGTTATATATCAAGTTGGTAGCATAATCACATGGAAAATTATTTCTCCAAGTGACTTTATAGTGTTTTGACAGCTCATCAGTGGAACAAATCCTGAAAGCAAAAAGAACCATGAATTTTAAATTGCATAACTCATCTTAATAGTAGTGTTTATCTTATTATTTTGAAACTAATACAAAGGCAACTCAGAAAGAACAAGTAAGTACTTTTGATCATATCTTTAAAGCCTAAGTAATATTCTTAGAATAAGAGGAATAATATACAAATATAAAAGACACAACAGAAGTATTACAGTCTTGAATTCAGTTGGTAATATCAGCACAAACTTATTTTTGTTATTTCTCTTCTAAAAATACATATTTCCTATCCCACCCACTGAAAAATATGAGAAGCAATGACAATCCAAAAACAATGGGAACCTCTACTGCTCAGGTTATTATCTTTAAATAAATGTCATTTCCCACTAAAAGGAATCCAAGCTTTTTGGGGAAATGGCTGATTGCAAGTCTAAGATAGGAACTGTACAGGATGAACCTGGGACCTCTTCAGTTCAGTCACTCAGTCATGTCCAACTCTTTACAACCCCATGGACTGCAGCATGCCAGGCCTCCCTGTCCATCACCAACTCTCAAGAGTTTACTCAAACTCATGTCCATTGAGACAGTGAAGCCATCCAACCATCTCATTCTCTGTCATGTCCTCCTTCCACCTTCAATCTTTCCCAGCATCAGGGTCTTTTCAAATGAATCAATTCTTCGCATCAGGTGGCCAGAGTATTGGAGTTTCAGCTTTAGCATCAGTCCTTCCAGTGAATATTCAGGATTAATTTCCTTTAAGATGGACTGGTTTGATCTCCTTGCAGTCTGAGGGACTCTCAGGAGTCTTCTCCAACACCACAGTTCAAAAGCATCAATTCTTCGGCGCTCAGCTTTCTTTATATCCAACTCTCACATCCATACATGACCACTGGAAAAACCATAGCCTTGACTAGATGGACCTTTGTTGGCAAAGTAATGTCTCTGCTTTTTAATATGCTGTCTAGGTTGGTCATAACTTTCCTTCCAAGGAGTAAGAGTCTTTTAATTTCATGGCTGCAGTCACCATCTGCAGTGATTTTGGAGCCCCCCAAAATAAAGTCTGTCACTGTTTTTTTCCCCATCTATTTGCCATGAAGTGATGGGACCAGATGCCATGATCTTAATTTTCTGAATGTTGAACTTTAAGCCAACATTTTCACTCTCCTCTTTCACTTTATCAAAAGACTCTTTAGTTCTTCATTTTCTGCCATAAGGATGGTGTCATCTGCACATCTGAGGTTATTGGTATTTCTCCTGGGAATCTTGATTCCAGCTTGTGCTTCCTCTAGCCTAGTATCTCTCATGATGTACTCTGCATAGAAGTTAAATAAGCAGGGAGACAATATACAGCCGTGGTGTACTCCTTTCTCTATTTGGAGCCAATCTGTTGTTTCATGTCCAGTTCTAACTGTTGCTTCCTGAACTGCATACAGATTTCTCAAGAGGCAGGTCAGGTGGTCTGGTATTCCCTTCTCTTTCAGAATTTTCCACAGTTTATTGTGATCCACACAGTCAAAGGCTTTGACATAGAAAGTAGAAATAGAGCCGAAATAAAGCAGAAATAGATGTTTTTCTGGAACTCTCTTGCTTTTTCCAAGATCCAGCAGATGTTGGCAATTTGATCTCTGGTTCCTCTGCCTTTTCTAAAACCAGCTTGAACATCAGGAAGTTCACGATTCACGTACTGTTGAAGCCTGGCTTGGAGAATTTTGAGCATTACTTTACTAGCATGTGAGATGAGTACAACTGTGCAGTAGTTTGAGCATTCTTTGGCATTGCCTTTCTTTGGAATTGGAATGAAAACTGACCTTTTCAGTCCTGTGGCCACTGCGGAGTTTTCCAAATTTGCTGGCATGTTGAGTGCAACACTTTCACAGCATCATCTTTCAGGATTTGAAATAGCTCAAATGGAATTCCATCACCTCCAGTAGCTTTGTTCATAGTGATGCTTCCCAAGGCCCACTTGACTTCACACTCCAGGATTTCTGGCTCTAATTGAGTGATTATACCACCATGATTATATGGGACCTCTTGCCAGTCTTAACAAAAGAGGTCATATCAGAAGAGTGCTCCCACTCTCCCACTCTTCATATCCAAGAGGCTCCCACTTGGCAAAGGTAGAATCAAAATGTGAAGATGATGCCCATGGACTGAAATGCATTAAATATATAACTATTCATGAGCTCATAATGGTCACCTTTGGACCAGAATTGATCAATAAAGGGAAAGAATTAAACACTCTGCTTTTTCCTGTACAGACTATATTTCAGTCATAAAATAGTCAATGAGGGAAGTTCTTTAGATCAGAGTTAATAAATACGGTACAAATAATAGAATTAGAAAAAAATCACCATTTTTCAGTGCCTAATAAAATAATGGATCTAAGCAACAATCATTAATGTCTGCTAAAACCATTAAGTGAAAGTTTAGTGGAGAACTTAATAATAGGGTAGGACTGACATCATCTTGAACACACTGATCAACCTTAACATCGTTAAAAGTGGAAGAAGCACACCCTAATCTGATGTATTTGGAATTACACAGCACTACCTGTGATGTATGCTTGACCAAAAGAAACTGAACCTGATACTTAAGCCTGACTAGACCTAACTGCTGGTTTACAGAAAATATGAAGTCCAGAAGAACATCTTAAATGACACCATGATAATAATATCAGCAAAATCCAGAATATAGAAAATTTTAGAGGCTAAATGATCCATTTTCTCCAATAAATAAATGACAATGAAAGGAAGGCTTGGTGGACTGTGATTAAAAGGAATTTAAGATACTTGTTGACTAAGTGTAATATGTGGACTTTGTTTAGATCCTATTTCAGACGAACCAACTGTAAAAAAAAAAAAAACAAAAACACTTTTCTTGGGCAATCAGTAAAAATTTTACATGGACTATACAGGATGATATTAAGGAATTATTCCTAATAATGTTGGACTTAAAGATAGTATTGTAGTTATGTTGCTAGTGTTTTTCCTTAAGCCCTTATCTGAGATGCCTACTAAAATACTTATGGGTAACATGGCAAGAACTGACTCATTGGAAAAGACCCTGATGTTGGGAAAGATTGAGGGTAAGAGGAGAAGTGGGGTTTAGAGGATGAGATGGTTGGATGGCATCACCAACTCAGTGAACATGAGTTTCAGCAAACTCCAGGAAATAGTGAAGGACAGGGAAGCCTGGCATGCTGGAGGAGCCTGGCAGGCTACAGTTCATGGGGTCACAAGAGTTGGACATGACGTAACAACTAAACCATCAAAATATCAATGCCTACTTCAATTTTGGGGGGGAGTGGACCTGAAGTACTTAAAATTAAATCCCACACATTATGCCACTGGAGAAGGAAATGGCAACCATCTCCAATATTCTTGCCTGGAGAATCCCAGGGACGAAGGGGCCTGGTGGACTGCCGTCTATGGGATCACACAGAGTTGGACACGACTGAAGCAACTTAGCAGCAGCAGCAGCATAATGCCATGTTGTTGTTGTTCAGTCACTCAGTCATGTCTGACTTTACGACCCCATGGAAGGGAAACCCACTGATAGATTAAATAATAAGAAAATTAATATATAATTAATATAAATATAATTATATATCATTATACCAGAGGCTTCCCTGGTAGCTCAGTCAGTAAGGAATCTGCCTGCAATGCAGGAGACCCGGGTTCAATCCCTGTGTCAGGAAGATCCCTTGGAGAAGGAATGTTCTATTTGTGGATCTCTAGGGGTAAAATGTTTCTGTTACAACTTAACCATAACATCTTTTTTTGTTTGTTTGTTTGTTTGTTTTTTGTGGGTTTTTTTTTTTACATCTTTTTTTTTTAATCCAGTTAAATTTTGTAAGTCATAATATTACTTCATAGAAGGAACATTGTTTAGGTATAGTGCTGTTAATAAGCTTACACATCAAAATACATGGACATTATATGCTCTCTTTTAGACCAAACCACCCTGGTAGAACAAGTAAAAAGAGTCAAAGAAATTGAAGCCATTGAAAGTGATTCTTTTGTTCAGCAAACATTCAGATCAAGTAAAGAAATCAAAAAGGTAAGTTTTCATCCAGGCCTTATGAATAAGCCTTTACATTCCAACTAAAGAGATGCTTTATTAATGGATTTTACTTAAATATAAGTTCTTCTAGTTAGATGAAGTAGGGCAAAAGAGTGTCAGCGTGTTATTGAGAGAAAAAATGAATCAGTGAGAATCAGTTTGTTTAAACTGTTAAAAAAAAAACCTGTAAAAATGTTTCTGATGGTATTTTTATTTTAAAATTCACCAAGAAGACAAAGTAAAATGTCAACATGACAGTTCTATAGCAGTAATGTGCATTTTGTGAACATACACCATTTTCTTTTCAAATGCATACATCTGCTTTTTGAATTGACATTGCTAGAGAAAAGTTAGAAAAGAACTTTAACAATAAAATTATTGCCCACATAGTAACGTATATCTGTCTACACTCTTTGTCTATATATGGGTATCACTTACTCAGCTCTAATAAAAGGAGCTTTCGTTGGCATTTTATTTCTGTTGAATATTGGATTTATTATTTCAATCATTATCAGGGTTATTTTTTGGAATTTGTATTCCTTTAGGAAGAAAACGCTGTCTACTCTGAAATACATGTATTCTTTAATATCAAACATATAATGAAGATGTGGTATAGTTACTTTTATTCAAAAATATTCTGCATCTGTAGATATATTAATGACTGTGTGTATGGCATTCTACTGATGAATGTATTGGGTTGGCCAAAAAGTTCATTCAGATTCTTTTGTAAGATGGTACGGGAAAACCCAAATGAACTTTTTGGCCAACGCAATATCATAGTTCATTCATTTTGTTTCCTCAGATAAGTAGATATTTAAACAGTTGTAAGTTTGGAGGTATTATATATATGTTTGTGAATATCCATTATTATCACCAGAGGATAAATTTTTCAAGATGGAGTTATTTGTTAAAGGTTAATATTGTTTATTTTCGTACCTATTCCCAAAGTCATTCTCCTAAAATACTGTATCAGTTCAAATTCCACCCCAAAGTACAGGGAGAAGTGTGCCTCTCACACCCTGGTTAACACCTAACTTTTTTTTAAATCAGACTTTTTCATGTTTACTGGCCTAATAGGTAAAAATTGACCTTCTGTTGTTCTGTTAGCATTTCTTTTATTGTTAGTGAGATGGGTGGCTTTTCAGTTACCATATATATTTTAAAATGATTCATTCTGGAGACATGAATTGAGCATGTGCAAGATGCCGGGATGCACTAGACAACCTTGGTTAGTCCATGCCCCTGCCCTGTTATTTTGCTGATTTCGTTTGAACATTTTGTAGTTTGCCACCACAATCTCTGAAGAAAAAGGAGCTGTGAAATGTACATTCATAAATATAGCTGCCCATTTTATTTAATATCTTACTTGTACATGTTATGGGGTCATTCACTTGTCCTAGTAGAATTGTAATTTATTTTGAAGTTGACTTCAGTAGTATTTGTTTTCTAGAGTTCACCTTGACTTCCCAGTTCTCACTGGACACACTTAAGATAAACTAGCATTTTCTTTCTGTGGAACTATTTATTACTCTATGGTTAATATACTAAGTTTTCTTCTAAATAACTTTTCCCCATATGGTATTAATTATTAATATAATAAATTTATTTGCAGTTCTGTTCCTCTTTTCCAAGATAATAGCAGTTCTTCCAGTAACTAGTAAAATTGACAGTGATTGAGGAAATTGTTCCAAACCCTGTTTAATATAGTGGAAAGAGCATGAACTTCAGACTCAAGATCTGACTTTGAACTTAACTTTTACACTTCCTACCATAATTTATGATCTAGAGCAAACCTCAACCTCTTTCTAAGCCTCTGTTTCCAAATTCATAACATTAAGCTAGTAATATCTACTTTTTAGAGTAATTGAGGATTAAATATAATGATTATCAAATATCTAACATGTTTATTAATCCATTAAATGTTTATTTCTAAATTATAGACTAGCATCTAAATTATTTGATATCTAAGTATGTTCTACACACTAAGTATGTATAGTGTATACAAAACTTGAAAAGTTCTACTGCAGGTATTCAATCTGTCTGAAGTATAAACCTTACTTCATTTATGTTCTTCTGATATTGCCCTCAGTCTCCTTGCTCACAAATCAGAGAGCTTACTGATAAACACAGAAATTCTTTAGAATTTCTTAAAAGACTTCTGAAATGTATAAATGTAATAATATCTATATATTTTAATTTCAGGATTTGTAATTTTTCTACCTTGTTATATTCCCAAGAAGAGTTTTAAAATATTATTTCCTTTGGTTATTAATCTTAAGATAACTGATTAAATCCAAGAGAAAAACTGTTCTTCCCAAATTTATAACAAACCCTTTGTGTAGTTAAATGGGCTTCCTATGCAAGCAATATAAAGGAATTTCACCTACCTCTCTCATCAAAGGGACCACCATTATTAATTATTTTAATAATTAGCTTTTATTTGCTTTAGTTTTTAGTGCTGAGTTGGAATTTACTCAGTTTCAATATGGCTTTTCTTATACTTCCAATTCAGATGCCACAGTTAAGCATTAAGAGGACAAGGATGGAACCCCTAGGGGGTCTCTTCATTTTGTAAGCAACCTTAAGAAATCTGTGTGAGGGCAACCCACCTTCTGTCTCAACTATCTCTTAAAAAAATTTCCCCTTAACAATAATTCATAGAAAGATATAAAATTAGAACAGGCTAGCTCTTGGCTGGATAAGAATGACAGAGAAGCAGTTCAGTTCAGTTCAGTTCAGTTCAGTCGCTCAGTCTTTGCGACCCCATGAATTGCAACGTGCCAGGCCTCCCTGTCCATCACCATCTCCCGGAGTTCACTCAAACCCACGTCCATCGAGTCGGTGATGCCATCCAGCCATCTCATCCTCTGTCATCCCCTTTTCCTCCTGCCCTCAATCCCTCCCAGCATCAGAGTCTTTTCCAGTGAGTCAAGTCTTCGCATGAGGTGGCCAAAGTACTGCAGAAGCAGCCTCAAAATATTAATCCAGCACTGCGAGTTGAGCCACTTAGAAATATGTTTAGTTTAAATATTTTACCAGTAATTTTATTTATTTCCTCTAAAATTCAAACCAGATTACAATAAATCTTGCATTTAGCAATTAGGAAGCAGTGGTCAAAAACATGAGAGGGAGGGTCAGACGTGGAGCCACATTCTGATTCTGCCATTTGCTGACTGTATCCTTCAGCTGTGTAATAGTTTCATTACACCTTGACTCTCTTCTCTTGAAGTAAGCCAGAAAGAAAAACACCAATACAGTATACTAACACATATATATGGAATTTAGAAAGATGGCAATGACGACCCTGTATGCAAGACAGGGAAAAAGACACAGATGTGTTTAACGGACTTTTGGACTCAGAGGGAGAGGGAGAGGGTGGGATGATTTGGGAGAATGGCATTCTAACATGTATACTATCATGTAAGAATTGAATCTCCAGTCTATGTCTGACGCAGGATACAGCATGCTTGGGGCTGGTGCATGGGGATGACCCACAGAGATGTTATGGGGAGGGAGGTGGGAGAGGGGTTCATGTTTGGGAACACCTGTAAGAATTAAAGATTTTAACATTAAAAAAATAAAAAACTAAAAAGAAAAAAATAAATAAATAAAATAAAATGGGGGTAATACCTGTAGCAGAGGTTTTTATAGGATGAACAAGATATTTACATAAAACAGTTAACCACATGCCTGGCATATATAAATATTCAAGAAATGAAAGCTATTGCCACACCTCGTCTTCCTGCTGCTAATCCACCTTCTCCTCTCACTGAAGACCAAGTGCTGGATGTGTGTGCGACTTCCTTCAGAGCGATTTTAGACACAAAAATTTCCATTTTAGTTCTGCCAGAGATTGTTTTATGTAATTTTTTATGTTCTCTATACCTGAAATTCTCCTTACTTGAGGCTTGGTGATCTACTATATTACCAAGCAAAGAGTTTTAAAATTACTTTACACAGTAACTTACTGGTTTCATGTATAGACATCAGCTTGAAACCAGTTTGTTTCGACACAGCCATTTGGAAATGTTAAAGCACTAAGCAAATGGCATAAAACAATGTTGTATCCCAGCCACTTTTTCATATATATTTAAATAACTTAACTAAAATAATAATTACCATTATAATGGCTACCATTATACTAGACATTTAATTTTTATAATTTAACTAGTATCCTAGTAACATTTATAACTGAGGTTCAATAAATTTTATAATGCATGGTTAAATCTAATAAATGATTGAAAGCAGCATCTAAACCAAATTTGTCTAACACCAGAACCCATTTTTTTTCCTACTGATTAAATGTCTCTCATAATTGTAACTCAATGCATATTCCCTGTTAAGTTATAAAAAAAGCATGCTTTGAAGTGACCCTAAAAGGGGAATATGCTAAAAAGCCTCAGAAGATGGCATTTACCTTGGTAAACATACAGTAAGGCTAATAAAATATTAGCTATCCAACCCTGGACTTGTATTAGTTGTCACATATCAAAATCATCAGAAGAGCAGTGATGGGCCAGCAAAGCATAAATTCGCACTGGACTGTAATATAAAACAGTAGGCCAATTTATTAGTTTTTGAAAGTGATATCCCTTCCATTTGCTAAAATGTCTGTGTCTGCAATATGAGGTATAGATTCAGGATGTCCAAGAAGATGAATTATTTATCAGGAGATGACTTAGCAAAGGGAGGTAAATTATCTAGAGGACCATTTCATCCAGGTCATGGGGAGATCTTATGGGCTATCCTTTTCTTGAAAATTAAATTATGACCCAAGTTTCAACGTCCTTCTCTCCTGGACAATTCTACACATGTTGGTATAAAATTTGTATCTCTAAAGAAGGCTTTTGTATAACCTAATGACCCCTTCCATTGGTAGAGTCTTTAGCTGTATAAATTCCACTAATTCAACTAGGGAGATATTACCAGAAAAGTGGCTATCACCAGTGACATGCTAGATGGTGTGTCTCCTGCAACACGTTGGTTTAACTAGTTTTAACTCTCTACCATCCTGTTCTCTAATGTGAGTAGACAGTCTGACAGTTCCGGATATATCATCAACTTGAGAAACCAAGATGCAGCTTGTTTTCAGACTGCTCTCCCAGATAAGCTTATTATACGTTATTCAGCCCTAACGTTGTTGTATTTGGCCGATATCCACCAGTGTTCAAAAAGGGTACCTAACTAAGCAGCACGGTCATTTGTTCTTTTACTTATAAAGTACATATTAAAACAAATTGTTCCAAACTGAACCACCAGGTGGCAGTGCTACTTAAAGCCAGATGTTTGATCGTGGGCTGGCCGTATTAAGGGTTTTGTAAAAGTCAAATTTTCTCTAAAACAGCTTTCCTCACTTAAAGAAGCAATTAATCATTTTCCTCACGCATTTTTAAATTCAGTTCAGTTAAATCAATCAGCCGTGTCCAACTCTTTGCGACCCCATGAATCGCAGCACGCCAGGCCTCCCTGTCCATCACCGTCTCCCAGAGTTCACTCAGACTCACGTCCATCAAGTCAGTGATGCCATCCAGCCATCTCATCTTCTGTCATCCCCTTTTCCTCCTGCCCCCAATCCCTCCCAGCATCAGTCTTTTCCAATGAGTCAACTCTTCGCATCAAAAGGGCCCAAAGTACTGGAGTTTCAGCTTTAGCATCATTCCTTCCAAAGAACACCCAGGGCTGATCTCCTTTAGAATGAACTGGTTGGATCTCCTCGTAATCCAAGGGACTCTCAACAGTCTTCTTCAACACCACAGTTCAAAGGCATCAATCCTTCGGCGCTCAGCTTTCTTCACAGTCCAACTCTCATATCCATACATGACCCCTGGAAAACAATAGCCTCGACTAGACGGACCTTTGTTGGCAAAGTAATGTCTCTGCTTTTCAATATGCTGTCTAGGTTGGCCATAACTTTCCTTCCAAGGAGTAAGCGTCTTTTAATTTCATGGCTGCAGTCACCATCTGCAGTGATTTTGGAGCCCAGAAAAATAAAGTCTGACACTGTTTCTACTGTTTCCCCATCTATTTCCCATGAAGTTATGGGACCAAATGCCATATATTCGTTCTCTGAATGTTGAGCTTTAAGCCAACTTTTTCACTCTCCTCTTTCACTTTCATCAAGAGGCTTTTTAGTTCCTCTTCACTTTCTGCCATAAGGGTGGTATCATCTGCATATCTGAGGTTATTGATATTTCTCCCAGCAATCTTGATTCCAGCTTGTGTTTCTTCCAGTCCAGTGTTTCTCATGATGTACTCTGCATAGAAGTTAAATAAGCAGGGTGACAATATACAGCCTTGACGTACTCCTTTTCCTATTCGGAACCAGTCTGTTGTTTCATGTCCAGTTCTAACTGTTGCTTCCTGAACTGCGTATAGGTTTCTCAAGAGGCAGGTCAGGTGGTCTGGTATTCCCTTCTCTTTCAGAATTTTCCACAGTTTATTGTGAACCACATAGTCAAAGGCTTTGGCATAGTCAATAAAGCAGAAATAGATGTTTTTCTGGAACTCTCTTGCTTTTTCCATGATCCAGCGGATGTTGGCAATTTGATCTCTGGTCCTCTGCCTTTTCTAAAACCAGCTTGAACATCTGGGAGTTAACGGTTCGTGTATTGCTGAAGCCTGGCTTGGAGAATTTTCAGCATTACTTTACTAGCGTGTGAGATGAGTGCAATTGTTCGGTAGTTTGAGCATTCTTTGGCATTGCCTTTCTTTGGGATTGGAATGAAAACTGACCTTTTCCAGTCCTGTGGCCACTGCTGAGTTTTCCAAATTTGCTGGCATGTTGAGTGCAACACTTTCACAGCATCATCTTTCAGGATTTGAAATAGCTCAAATGGAATTCCATCACCTCCAGTAGCTTTGTTTGTAGTAATGCTTCCTAAGGCCCACTTGACTTCACCATCCAGGATGTTTGGCTCTAGATGAGTGATCACACCATCATGATTATCTTGGTCATGAAGATCTTTTTTGTACAGTTCTTCTGTGTATTCTTGCCACCTAATATCTTCTGCTTCCGTTAGGTCCAAACCATTTCTGCCCTTTATCGAGCCCATCTTTGCATGAAATGTTCCCTTGGTATCTCTAATTTTCTTGAAGAGATCTTTAATCTTTCCCATCCTGTTGTTTTCCTCTATTTCTTTGCATTGATCTCTGAAGAAAGCTTTCTTATCTCTTCTTGCTATTCTTTGGAACTCTGCATTCAGATGCTTTTATGTTTCCTTTTCTCCTTTGCTTTTTGCTTCTCTTCTTTTCACAGCTATTTGTAAGGCCTCCCCAGACAGCCATTTTGCTTTTTTGCATTTCTTTTCCATGGGGATGGTCTTGATCCCTGTCTCCTGTATAATGTCACAAACCTCCGTCCATAATTCATCAGGCACTCTATCTATCAGATCTAGTCCCTTAAATCTATTTCTCACTTCCACTGGGATTTGATTTAGGTCATACCTCAATGATCTAGTGTTTTCCCCCACTTTCTTCAATTTAAGTCTGAATTTGGCAATAAGGAGCTTATGATCTGAGCCACAGTCAGCTCCTGGTCTTGTTTTTGCTGACTGTATAGAGCTTCTCCATCTTTGGCTGCAAAGAATAGAATCAATCTGATTTCGGTGTTGACCATCTGGTGATATCCACGTGTAGAGTCTTCTCTTGTGTTGTTGGAAGAGGGTGTTTGCTAAGTGGTTATTTTTAAATTAACCATTATTAAATAATAAATTTTATGTTCTGATCCTAACCATTGAGAACTTTATGTTTTCTTTATATACCTTATATGTATAAAAGCTATTTTTGAATAAAACTGATGTACTGTGTAGGTAAAAACAAAATCAGATTACTTGATTTTCGTAATAGAATGTTATCTCTGCCACCTGAATATGTGAAGTCTGCATCTTTGGCAACTAGAATAACAACACTTCACAATTTTTTAAGGTTGTTCAATATGGACAGCTAGTCTCCTAGCTGAGCCCTGTCATAGCCTGGCCTAGTTACACAGAACAGTATGCCCACTTCAGTATTTTTGCCTGGAGAATTCCATGGACAAGGGAGCCTGGCGGTCTACAGCCCGTGGGATCACACAGTCAGACATGACTGAAATGATTTGGCACACATGTAATACTCTTTTCCCTGTGTGGCAACACATAATTTTAAAAAATTGTGTCTTGGACCTCACTGGGCTGGGATACTTCCCCACTTCCCTCTGGGTGGAACATGGGGTTTTACTGTTACATGTCTTCAGTTTTATAAAAAGTCAGTGTAGTATCACTTAGGGCTATGAGTCTTCTATGACCAGTATTTTGGAGATGTAGTAATGTTTGAGGTCTGGGAAAAAAATATATTGGTTGCAAAATAAAAGAAGAAAACTTCCAAATCAAATTTACTGAATATTTCTTTAAACATCTCTATTGTAACTTGTTGCAATTTGTGTTTATATATATATATGTTGGTATTTTTTTGTTAGAGATCTGTCACCCCTTCAGCAAAATGTCATCTTCAGTTTGGACAGGGAACATGTCTTCTTATTCTCCCTGGTGTACCCAGTGCTAAGCAATTAGTAGTGCTTAGTAAGTACTGGTTAAATAGACGAATCTCCAATTCTGAGATAAATCATTCTAATAGCTAATTCATGCATATTTCATTTTCCCCAGTGACATCTGTTTTACACTTCATTCAGAGAAGTGGATGTTCAGAAGTAGGAAAGTCAACAAAACATGGAAATTGAAAAGCTATAGGTTTAGAACAGTGGGTGCAGAAAAAAAATAAGGCTAGTCAATCATCTAGAGTTTTTTAATTTTAACTTTTAATTCCAGCTTCTCATCTAGTTTATCTCATCATTCATTTCATATTATCCCTGCAGCCCTGCTGTGAATTAGGCACTTCCCTGACCTTCTCCTCCCTCAGGGAAGGAGATGTTAAAATTAACCTGAGTAGTACTATACTCTTGGTTCTTTCCAAGCAGGCACAATGATTTATTAGTCTTTTGTCCCTGGTACCAAGCACAGTACCTGGCCTATGGTATTTTGTACAGTGGAATAGGATTCAACCACAAACAGGAATGAAATACTGATATACATGTTAAATGAAAGAAGCCAGTCACACACACACACACACAAAACACATATTGTATGATTCCTTTTATATAAAATGTACAGAATAGACAAATCCGTAAAGATGGAAAGTAAATGAGTGGTTGCCTAGGGATGTCAGTGTTGGGGAGAAATGGGGAGCAGTGACTGCTAATGGATATGTGTTTTTTTAGGAGGGTTATACAAATGTTCTAAAGTTGTTTGGAGTGATAGTTTCAGAACTCTGCTGATATAATAAAAGCAATATGAATTGTGATATGGAATTAAATTTCAGTAAGGCAGTTATTTAAGAAATAGTAATAAAAATCTTTAGATTTGCTTTTTATACCTAAAGAGACCAGCTCAATGGAGATTTGTTGCCTACTTGTTTTGATTAATAGAATTTACATCTGTGTAATATATATACTTTTTCAATAGTATAGACTCATAAGTACAAATTTCTTAAGAAAAATATGTTGACTGTAAGAATAACATTTTCACAATTTTTTTGTATTTGTTTGCTTGTTTGAGGAATAGTCTGTTATTCAGTATCCTAGGGCCATGTTGCGGTTAGTATCATCTCAGAGGAAGCCAGTTGAGCAATTATTATTCAAAATTGAAAGTGCTTTATGTTTCAGTCAGTGGAAGCTAGTGAAGTGAAGCATGCAGCAGCCACACCAGGACCAGCATCAGTGGTGTCTGATCCACCGAGTACTGAGAAGGAAATAGACCCAAGCAGCATCCCTACTGCTATCAAGTACCAAGATGACAATTCTCTGGCTCATCCAAATGTAAGACCCTTAAGCCTTAAGAATGTCAGCTTAAGTCTAGTTCACTGAAGTTAATTCAGACTGCTGTTCTTTGGGGCTGGTGACAAAAATACCATTGAAGGAAATGAATTCATATGTTCGTATTTGCCAAAAATAAGACAGCTCAACCCCAGCCCTTAGAGATGTTACCAGTATTTGAATCTGGTTTGGGCCATCCTGTGTTACCTGATTTCTAGAAGATTCTTTATGTGGTTAAGAAAAACAGACAAAAAGAAGAGTTTTGTTTCGTTTTTTCATCTGGCACTAAAAGATCTAATTCTGGCTCTGCTCCTGTTGGCTTATTGACTGTGGGCATGTCATTAATGTCATATTGTGCTGTCTTCTATGAATTAGGGTCATACCACTCTGTCTCTCAGAAAGTTTGTAGGAAATAAACTTTACAACATGAAATGTAAAATTGCTAATAATTTTTATATTAGCCCTTTTACTCAAACTTTCCAAGGGTTATTCCAAATAGATGATCTTCAGTTAAGAAGTCATCAAGAGTTAAGTAGTATCTAAATCTTGTGCTAAAGGATGTATTCTATAAAGATGATTTGTAAGATCAAATCCAAGTTATTTGGCAAACAATGATATTTTTCTTCTTTTTTTTTTTTCATTTCAGTTATTTATTGAGAAAGCTGATGCTGAGGAAAAATGGTTCAAGAGATTAATCGCTCTCCGACAAGAAAGGCTAATGGGCAGTCCTGTGGCCTAAAGTAATATTCATGTGGTTGAATTAACAGTAACATTGGAAATTTAGGTTTTTAAATCCTAGTGTTAACTTTTTACTCTTAAAAATAATTTAGCTGATTATATAAAAAGGGTAATCTCATTTCATTCTTTTCTCATGTAGGCTCTACTAGTTGTTGATTTGAACTTAATCAAACATTGTGAATTTTGAAACTAGTATAAAGTTTAAGAATGCATGAAAATGTCATACTGTTAATAAAGCTAATCCTAAAAGTATTAGTATTAAAATAAATGGTATACATTAGTGTTTCTGAGTACAATTTGAAAAATATCAAGTTGCTGTTTAAAGACACAATTTTGATTGGTCATGAATATAAAAGAATCAAAATATATGCTGTGTGAGTGTGAGATTTCATCTTCCATGTATTTTAAAACCATTTGAAATGTTTTATTTCACCTTACTACAAAATTTTAAGCACAATAACAAGCACTGTAAACAATCTAAGCAGAATGAGCCATGCTAATCTTAGAGGAATAACACATTTAGTGAAAAACGTACTTGAAAATTAAATAAATTGATGGTTTGTTTGAATTGAGATCAGCTTTTAATAGGTGCTTCTTTGGAACATGTTAGCAGTTCTCAGCTCCTTCTTTTGAAAAGTACACATTCACACTAGACCTAACCAGTTGACCAGATATTCATGATGGAGAATCATTTCTGACAAAACTGCTAAGAGCTCTCACTTCAGCCTTGCTTAACCAACTGCTGTATACTGCAGAAGAATCCAGCTAATTGTAATTTTGATAAGGCTATCTGTCATTGTAGAATGCCTTTCTCTGGTGGCTGAATGAAAATCAGCTATGCATTCCATACTGAACATGCCAGAGATAAAGGCTTTTAGGCCTGTCTTACAAACTAGTTTTCAACAGCTGACATGAATATTTCCCTTTTCTATTCTGCTCAGTTTTGTATCTGTGAAGACTGTAGCTCAGAACAGAAGCTAAGCATGAAAAGTTCTTGGGCTCAGGTTGATGCCATCTTTTTATATTTCTGAAACTGCTAAAATTGTAATCCCTGTTAAAAATGAAAACTCTAAGTAACTTAAAATCAATTGCAAAAGGATTGGAAACAGACTGATGAAAAAATTATTGCTTTCTATACAAACATGTTTCCATTTTCTCAATATACACTAGTGGATATTTTTCCTTAGTTGTAAGTAAAGTGCCCAGTACGAGCTCAGGTTTGTGTGATTTTTAACATATACAAATTTTTAGTGACTTTAAAGAGGGACCACAGTTACTGAATAATTTTTTATTTCATTATTGCATAAACTAAATAGTAACAGAACTATCACCCTTTGGGGAAGTATGTTTTAGTGGTCTGGGCAAGAATACAGTTTGTCATTTGGGCCACTAATGATTCTACAGAGAAGGTGGACTAGGCATTTTTTCTCAGAATGCCTGATGTTCCTCATATATAAAATAGTGAAAATACTATGATCCACTTTAATTATACTTAATATCAGAGTTCCTCTTTGGCAAGTGGTCTGAATACAGAGCTTTGAACTGCAATAGATTTATATTTTAAAGCTAAATTTTTCATGAGATAGAGAATCAAGTTATTTTTATTTGACTAAACTTTAGTCCCTGCAGGAACTCAATGACTATTCCCCCTTCTTCCTGATTTCCAATGTGATTTATTTTAATGTATTATTAACTTTGTTTACCTGAATTCCTGTTGAAGACAACAGTGTTACCACATAAGTGAAATCAAATTTAATGAAAAAGATTTCATAGACCACTATCAGGTATATCACCAAATTCAAGGTAGGCGATCCATGCAGGCCTTCTTTAATATCCTAATAATGAATCTATAAAACAGAACAATTCCTTTCATATCAGTTGATTACTGGCAACAATTTTGACTTACATAAGATCTCAAAGTACTTTTTGAAACGTTGACTTTATACAAAATGATGAGAACTGTATATACAAGTTTTCATTTCTGAACAAGTGTGTTCTCAGCGAAATGGAAGAAGAATATTTTTTCCTCTGGCCCTCCCTAGTTAGGAGGAAGCAAATACCCAAGGATATGAGAAGAGAGCACTTTGAGTCATTCACCTACTTCTCTTCAGCATCCCAGCAGGTGAAATGAAGATACTGATAGCAGACCTGCCTACTTTGATTTTTCAGTAAAGTAACCCAAAAGAAAGCCCTTGATAGAAAAAGTGTGCTATTTATGCCAAGGGAGCATTTTGTCATGGTGGCCCGTCTTAATGAAACATGGAGCAAATGGTTGCACGTGTAATCATTTGGGAAGCTGCACTCCAGCTTCAGTGTACTCCTCGTGTCTGTGCTTGAACTGCCCTGGCCAGTACACCCAGCTTTGTCCCTGGATTTCCCGGATCTCCCTTCCTGCCAAGACCACAAGAAGCACCAAATGCTCTGCAGTTAGTAGCCTACTGTCTGCTTACTCGAGGAATCTCAGGTCTTCTTCAGTCAGATTTACCCACTTACTCATTAACATTTTTCTAACTACCTAGTTTTTGCTGGACAGAGTAAGGGTGATTGGGTATACATGGCGAATCCAATAGGGATCCTGCCTTCAGGAGGTTTAGTTATGAAGCCTAGACAAATGTATGACATAAAAGATATAATACTTAGTGACAGGGAGAGGACATGGTTGCAAAGAAGAAAGTTGGACAATTAAAGAAGTTAATGTAAGTTAGAAAATGAAGGAAGACTTCATGGGTGAGATCACAGCTAAATGGAGACTTGAAGTATGAAAAGCCCCTGGAGCCACAGGATCTCTCAGCCATCCACTTCCATCTTCCTGATAGCTGCTCAAGGAGGCTAGAAACTGTTGCACTTCCCACCCTGGGAAGAGCCCCTCATGTAAAAGACCCAAATGGCCTTTCCCTCTCCATCTTATTAAAAATCGTGGCAAAATCTTAGGTTCCTGGTTACCCTCTAGCTTTCTCTGATCGTTGCTTCCTTTTGGTGGAGAATCAGAGGAGTAAGCCAATTTGGCCACTGTCTTCTATCGCCACCATGCTTGAGTGAAACATGCAATGGTAGCTGATAGAGACTTTCAATACTTCTGAGAATGAATTGCATCTGCCGATAAGGCTTGCACAACCATGGGGACCACTGTACATTCCCTAATCCTGTTTGATTTTCCAGCATGTATTGTTACAGAAGACATTGTTTTGGAGTGAAATGATACAATCCATTTGCATATGGTTAAAGCCCTTGCCAAACTTCCCTTTGGTTTGGATATCAAGTGAAAATCTGTAAGTGAGCAGCTAATATAGTAACAAAAGCTAGAAATGAAACGAGACACTGGACATTTTTGGTTACTAAACTATGGATGAATTGATCTGGAATTCTTATACCCATGTTACTCCTTCCTTCCCCCTGCCTCACCACCCCAAAATTCTTTGTAAGTGTGACAAAAGAGGTTTTGAACTGTCTCTTAGCCATTACTCAATAGATCAGCACTTGGATTATTTAGAAATGTTTTAAATGTCATTCTTTAAATGTAACCCTACTTATTACTCTTTGGAACTTCCTTATGGAATAATGGAAAAGCAAGTCATCTTGATAAGAAGACATCTGAGTCTTTACAGAACAGAAATAAAAAATGGAGGTAAGAAAACTCTGTGAATTCTCTTCTCATCTTCACTTTTATCATAGAGATGGATGTTGATCAGTATTCTATTTGGTGGAGTTTTATTCCAAATCAAAGAAAATGCTCTGTCATGTATTTCCAAGTTATTTTTGCTATCATTGATGCTATGATCAAGAATCTAACCCTTGCCTGACACAAAGAAGGCTCTCAATAAATATTTTTTCAATGAAGGGAAAATGAATTTGCCCATCTGAAATGAGCAGTCTGTTTAACAATATGGCTATTTATATTACTCAGGCTATTTGGAACCAAAAGTAAATCGGTGTCCAGGTATATACACAAAAGAATTGAAAGCAGAGTCTTGAAGAGGTATTTGTACACCCATGGTCATAGCAGCATTATTCATAATAGCCAAAATATGGAAGCAACCCAAGTATCCAGGGATGGATGAAGTAAAATGTAGTATATATGAATGTTTATAAATACAATGGAATATTCCTCAACCTTAAAGGAGAAGAATAATATCTGTTGGCCTTTGAATGGACTAACTCCCGCTGGGGCCAGATGCAACAGTACACCTGGACAGTGTTGCCCTAAGGGTTTAGGGACAGCCCACACTTGTTTGCCCAGGCCCTGGGAAAGGAACTAAGGGAAATACACCTGAAAGAAGAGGCTATTCTACAGTATTTAGACATGTGAATATGTGGCCCCTCCATGGAGGCCTCAGATCAGAACACCATTGAAATTCTTAATTTCCTTGGGACCCAGGGTTATTGGGTCTCCCAGAAAAAGGCACAAAATCTCAAAGCAACAAGTTAAATACATGGGACACATTATAAATCCTGGAAGTAGACAACTATGTCCAGATAAAAAATGAGCTATGTTAGGCCTGGGCACTCCAAAAACAAAAAGATATCTCTGTACCTTGGGCTTCCAAGTGGCACTAGTGGTAAAGAACCCTCCTGCCAATACAGGAGACATAAGAGATGCGAGTTCAATCCCTGGTTCCAGGAGATCCCCTGGAGGAGGGCACGGCAACCCATTCCACTATTCTCGCCTGGAGAATCCCATGGGGAGAGGAGCCTGGCAGGCTGCAGTGCATAGGGTCGCAAAGAGTCAGATATGACTGAAGTGACTTAGCACTTAGCATAAGAGGAAGAAAAGTGTGCAATCTGCTACAACATTGATGAACCTTGAACACATTATGCTAAGAGAAATAATCCAGTCACAAAAAGACAAATACTATGTGATTCTACTTATATGAGTAATTAAAGTCATAAAAGCAGAAAGTATAATGGTGGTTACCAGGGCCTAGCAGGGAGGGGAGATGGGGGCTATTCTTTAATGGGAATAATTTCAGTTTTATAACATGAAAAGGGTTACAGGCATAGATGGATGCACAACAGTGTGAATATGTTTCATAACACTGAACTGTACACTTAAAAATGGGTAAGAGAGTAATTGTGTGTATTTTTACAACACCAAGAAAAAACTATTTAAAAAATTAAATTTAAAAAGACACAAATTTTGTTGCCAAATGAGTTTGGTTTCTGTGATTTGTATCTCCGCATGTCTCTGAACTGAGCAAGGCCTTTGGATACCATGAGGAAATACAGAGTACACAGGGCCTTCTCTGTTGCATTAGTGATGAGCAACAGTGGGGCCAGAGTTTAAGCCAGGATCTCATAGTCTTCACTTGCCCAGACTTTCTTTCTGGTCCAATTTTTTAATTATAGAAATAATATTTTAAGTGATACAGATGTGGTCATTCAGGGCCCACACATGGATGCTGTGACTGCTCTCCTCGCAAACGATAGGTCCCTTTCAAGAAGTAGACTCTACCAGCATAGTAAGACAACACTTTCAACTCAACAATGTACCATTTTATTTTTAGGTCTTGAACGGCAAAATGATCCTGCAGCAGTGCTAAGAGAGAATGATGAACTGAGTTGACCCTTTCTTCTTCACATCTTGTAACATAGTACTAAGGCTTAAATCCCAGTGTAAAAAAACCTAGTATAGTACATGCTCCCTTCATAATCTTTTAAATAATTAACTGCCAAAATCCCACGTCTTGAATAAAATCCATAGCTATGGTTTATCTACCTGTGCCTGTTCTATGAAAATATCATGTTTAAAATGGAACTGAAAACAAATAATTGAGAAGTAAACAAATATTTTCAACATACCAGTACAATGGATTGAATTACTATATTAAAGAACAGGTAGATTTTTTAGCTGGATTATTTAGCCCCATTGTAGCTTTTTTGTTTCCTCTTTCTGCTGCAGCAAATCTAGATAACTCACTCATTAATAGTTTGAAAAAATACTTTTTTGATAATGCTGTATATTTGAATTGGCGGCAGTTACCACATGCAGTGGAAATGAGAAGTCATCCAAGGTTATAATCTTAAGTAAATATATTTTCTCCATGTTCAAGGTAGATCATTAAAAACATTTTGTTAAACTACCATAAAGCATAATTAGCAGCCCAGTCCCTGTGTTATATAATAGCTGTTCCATCTAAAATACTTGAATTTTCAGGAAGTAAACCATTTTCACAGTAACATTTGTTCTCCCACAAGCACACTTGTGTTTCCAAGGTCATGTGAGCCGTTTTCAACATAGGTGCTCAGAGGCTTTTAACTCACACCCTGGTGGCTCAGAGGGTAAAACGTCTGCCTACAATGTGGGAGACCCGGGTTTGATCCCTGGGTTGGGAAGATCCCCTGGAGAAGGAAATGGCAACCCACTCCAGTACTCTTGCCTGGAAAATCCCATGGACAGAGAAGCCTGGTAGACTACAGTCCATGGAATCCCAAAGAGTGGGACAAGACTGAGCAACTTCACTTTCACTTTCACTTTCTTTATGATTAACTTGATAAGAGAAGGTGACAAATGATTGGTAAATAGGTTAGTATTTGACACGGTCTAGAAATTCCGAGAGACTCAGTTTCTGTTTGGGTTTCTTGAAGTTCCACTTTCTAAGTATGTTTATCTTGCCATAATAGTGTAATATAATTCCCAAAAGACATTGTTCAGTTAATTTCTAAATCCCTTTGAAAGGCATTTACACAGACTTTCAGAGAACTTTGAAAGGGTTACAAAACTTTCAAAGAATTATCTTATTTTTTGAGAAACCTATTTTAGAATTTATCACAATACATGATAAAGATCTCTGTTCTTTTACTATCAAAGACAGCATAGATTTGAAATGTATTTTTACTTTGGGAATTTAAAATATACTGTTTAAATGTCAATGGGAGATTTGAATATTGGATTCTTTTTTTTTAAGATTATTTTAGATGTGGATCATTTTCAGAATCTTGAATTTGATACAATGTTGCTTTTGTTTTAAATTTTGGGTGATGGTTTTTGTTTTCGTTTTTTTTTTTTTTTTTAAACCAGAAGCACGTGTGATCTCGTCTCCCCAACCTCTCCCTGGCCAGGGATTGAACTCACACCTCCTGCATTGGAAGTCAAAGTCTTAACCACTTGACTATCAGGGAAATTCTGAATGTTGGATTCTAGTTCAGATGTGGAATTTATAAATTAAATATGAACAGCCACCATTTTACTAAACTAATTCTCTTTCTGCTAAGTATGTCAAAATATGTTCTCAATATTCATTTATATATTTTTCTATAAATTATATAATTTATACCAGCTAGCAAATGATCACATATAAGTTATTAAATGTGATCATTTGCTAGTAAAAGAATACATAAAATGAGATTTATATCAAGAATTAAGCTTTTGTTAAGTGATATCTTCCACACTTTTGTGATTTGAATTTTTTTTCATTGAAAAATAACCAACAAAACACAAAAGGAAAGTCATCCATATGGAACCAGTTTTTGAATGTAAACATACCTATCCCTCTTGGTCAGCTGCATTGTCTCTCCCTACCTAGTGACCATTTTTTTTCTCTCTTTTAAAAAAATTTTTAAATTTATTTTTAATTAGAGGATAATTGCTTTGCAATATTGTGTTGGTTTCTGCCATGTATCAACATGAATCAGCCATAGATACATGTATGCCCCCACCCTCCTGAATGTCGCTCCCACTTCCCACCCCATCCCACCCCTCTAGGTTGTCACAGAACACCTGGTGACCATTCAGTTCAGTTCAGTTGCTCAGTCGTGTCCAACTCTTTGCGACCCCATGAATCGCAGCACGCCAGGCCTCCCTGTCCATCACCATCTCCCAGAGTTCACCCAGACTCACATCCATCGAGTCCGTGATGCCATCCAACCATCTCATCCTCTGTCGTCCCCTTCTCCTCCTGCCCCCAATCCCTCCCAGCATCAGAGTTTTTTCCAATGAGTCAACTCTTCGCATGAGGTGGCCAAAGTACTGGAGTTTCAGCTTTAGCATATTTCCCTCCAAAGAAATCCCAGGGTTGATCTCCTTCAGAATGGACTGGTTGGATCTCCTTGCAGTCCAAGGGACAAGAGTCTTCTCCAACACCACACTTCAAAAGCATCAATTCCTCAGTGCTCAGCCTTCTTCACAGTCCAACTCTCACATCCATACATGACCACAGGAAAAACCATAGCCTTGACTAGACGGACCTTAGTCAGCAAAGTAATGTCTCTGCTTTTGAATATGCTGTCTAGGTTGATCATAACTTTTCTTCCAAGGAGTAAGCGTCTTTTAATTTCATGGCTGCAGTGGAGCCAAAAAAAATAAAGTCTGACACTGTTTCCCCATCTATTTCCCATGAAGTGATGGGACCGGATGCCATATCTTCGTTTTCTGAATGTTGAGCTTTAGGCCAACTTTTTCGCTCTCCTCTGTCACTTTCATCAAGAGGCTTTTTAGCTCCTCTTCACATTCTGCCATAAGGGTGGTGTCATCTGCACATCTGAGGTTATTGATATTTCTCCCAGCAATCTTGATTCCAGCTTGTGTTTCTTCCAGTCCAGTGTTTCTCATGATGTACTCTGCATAGAAGTTAAATAAGCAGGGTGACAATATACAGCCTTGACGTACTCCTTTTCCTATTTGGAACCAGTCTGTTCCATGTCCAGTTCTAACTGTTGCTTCCTGACCTGAATACAGATTTCTCAAGAGGCAGGTCAGGTGGTCTGGTATTCCCATCTCTTTCAGAATTTTCCACAGTTTATTGTGATCCACACAGTCAAGACTGGGAGAAAAAGTCCTCCCAGACTAGCCCTGTACTTGAACAAATGGATTTCTATTGAGATATTGACACATGGGCTCTCTTTTTGGACCAGGAAAACAGATTTGTCTGCAATTAATTTTTTTTCCATGATCATATGCTTTAGATAACTTTCCAGAGCAGTCCACCTACACCTCATTCTTTTTAACAGTTGCATAGATTCCTAAAAGTGTAATTGCTGAGCCATAAACCAGTAAATAACAACACTAAACTTTCAAATTGGACAATTTCATGCAAATCATTATCTCAATCTGTTCTTTGAATCATTTAAGAATTAAAAAGTCAATTTATAATGAGGGGACATTGTATGTAGCTTGTTCTCTCCATCACTTATTCAGATTCATTCTTCACTCTTTCTTTTTTTTTTTTTTTCTCTGCAGTGTCCCAGGAAGCTGGCCTTTATAGACTGAATCACCCAGTTTTCCTTGCCCTCTGGCTTCTGGTTTGGGTTCAAGCAATAGCAGGCTCTAACAGGAAATCACAGGAAGGAAGAGAGAATTGGGTCTCCATGCCCTGCTGTTTCTGCTGTAGCTGCTTTCCTAAGGCCACAACTCCTGCAGGCTAGCCCCTCTCTCAAGGGTACAGCTGTCACCTTGTTACAGGTACAGCTTCCTCCCTCCCCTTGTGACCTGGAGACTGGTGTCAGTCCCTGATTGACTCCTTTAACCCTTTTCACATCTCTGTATATAATGCCTTCATTAAACTCTTTAGAGTATGTCATTTGTTTCATGCTGGGACCAAAACTGATAAAATTATTTGCAGGGGCAGTGCATCGATTAGGATTAATTAAGTATACCATTTAATTTTGCCTTCATACACAATGACAACAGTTAACAACAAATAGTGGCTTAAGTAGGAAAAAAAAAAAAAACATTTATTTATCTCTCAAGGGAGAGACATTGGAAGGCGGGTATGGTGGCTTCATATGGCAAGAACCCAGGCTCTTGTTCTAACATCCTCCTCTCTGTCGGTGGCTTCTACAGTGTGGTTCAGTACAGCTCTGGCCATCATATTCACATCCCACTGCCCACATTCCAGGCAGTGTGAAAGATATACTTACTCCCTTTCTTTTAAGAAGACTCAGAAGTTGAAAATAAAGGAAACTTGGAAGCTTATACCTCATCCAGTAGAACTTAGTCAGCTGACAACTCCCCTGTCACAAGACAGGTTAAGAAATCTCATTTAACAATATAGAAAATCCTAAAGAAATCCAGCTACATAGCACATCTACACACTCAAATTTCTGCTTATTCAGAAAATAGTTCCATCAAATGCTGCTGACTGGCATACTATTTTTTATTTTTGTAATTGAAGGATAATTGCTTTACAATATTGTGTTGATCTCTGCCATACAACAACATGAATCCACCATAAATATACATATGTCCCCTCCCTCTTGAACCTTCCTCCCTCCTTCCATCCTACCCCACCCCTCTAGGTTGTCACAGAGCGCAGGATTGAGCTCCCTGCATCATACAGCAAATTCCCACTGGTTATCTGTTTTATATAGGGTAATGTATATATTTCAATGCTGCTCTCTCACTTCATCCCACCCTCCCCTCCCCCTACCGTGTCCACAAGTCTTTCTCTGGGTCTGTACTGCTGCCCTGCAAAAGATTCATCAGTACCATTTTTCTAGGTTCCATCTATATGTATTAATATATGATATTTGCTTTTCTCTTTCTGACTGAACTTCACTCTGTATAACATGCTCTAGGTGGATGAACCTAGGGCATACTCCTTTTTCCAGCTCTCCAAAAGCTACTCAACAAGCAATCTTTTCATGAAGATACATTAAGCTGTGACAGTGGTAGCTTTATGTGCAAACACTTCAAACACGAAGTGAGTGGCATCTCAACTCTGAGATTCCTAATCACCATTGCTCCTCAGCTCTCTATTCCAGACCACCACTAGTCACTGAAGAGTGGTTCTCTGAGCCCAAATGTATCTGATTTAGAGAGGTCTGGCGTGAACGTTTCAGCCTGACTATGTCAAAATGGTATGATTATCTTGAGGCGAGGCCTCAGGGAAAAAGAGGCACCAAATCATCAATTTAACCCTTGGTCATAATCACCTCCTTTCCCAGTTAGGAAGTTTCCATGTCTATTCAACTTTTTCTCCTTTAAAGGAAAAAAAAAAAGAAACTTTCATTCATCTTAGGTTGTAAGCACTTGGAAAATGCTCAATTCAATTCTAATTCTGCACTTATCAGCCAACCTTTTCTTAATGATTTCTATCTACCCCAGCAGGGTCTTCCTGTCAACAAATATTTTAATTTACTAAAAATTGAATTAACCAGGTGTGTGATTTCAGGTGAGTGAAACAATAAATTTGGATTTTTTTTCAACTTTAGCTCCTGAAAAGCCAAGCAAAACCATCTAAGATAAACAAGAAGCATAGTCTGGCTCTCTTGGTCTTAGAAGAAAAGGTTGAGAAGGGGACTTCCAGTGCTTCAGCTCTTCCCAGGTCACTGTATTAAGGCCGTAGATCAGCTAGAAATTAGGATCAGAAATCCCAAAGGAATAGAGATGCATTTATCTGGAGCATGCCCTTGCTTATATGTCTGGGAACCGAGTTAGCTGGCAGGAAGGGGCAGAGTGATAGACGAGAACCTTAACTCCAACACATCAGTGACAGGTGACAATATGTAATAGAATATTTGTTACCTACTGTGATGGCTTTAAAGCATGTCTTCAAATTCTTTGACACCTCTCATTGAGGGGTGGGGGTCTATATCCCCTTTCTTGAATCTGGGTCAATCCTAGTGACTTTCTTTTAACCAACAGAATGTATCAGAAGTGACACAGCCTAACTTGCAAGACTAATTCACAAAAAGCTTATGCCTAATTCACGTGGAGTACTCACCCCAGAGCCCCGAGCTGCCGTACAAGATGACCAATGACTCAGGGGTGGCCATGTCCCAAGAAAACCCAGGCCGTAGGGAGGGTCTACATTGTCGGTGTTCTGGTGTTCAGTTCCAGCTGAAGTTCTGGCCAACAACCAGCATGTGAGTGTGGACTCCTCCAGCCACAGTCCCCTCTAGCTGAGGTTCTACAGACAAGCCATCTTCACTTCCCAGTCTATACTCCTTACCCACAGCATCTATGAGCATAATAAAATGTCACCCCATACCACAAGGTTTTAGGGTGGTTTGTTACACAGCTAGAGTAACCAGAACACCAACCCTACAGAGTCACTGAAAACTTGGTTAAACCATACACTGGACAAACACATGTTTATGTGGAGGTCTGCTGAAAGCTGGGTGATTGCCCCTTATAGCAGAGAAGCTGTGTGGTGTATGAACATGAGCTATAGAGTTAAACCTCCTGTCTCCTAAGCATTTATTCCATATCTAATAAACAAATAATTCCTATTTTGCAGAGTCTGTATGTGGTTTAGAGTTGATGTGTTTACGACACTCGGCACAGTGCCTAGCAAAGAACTAGAATCAATTGAATAGTTAAAAAATAGCAGTGCCCTATTTTCTGATTTTATATTCCTTATCATTTCACTTAGATTGAATCTTTATGCTCTTGTGAGTGATCTGATTTTATAAAGTTGACTCATCATATACAGCTCAGTTGGACAGACAAATCTGTAATAGTATTTGGGTTAAATGGTAAATATAATTAGAAAATGAGAGTGCTACATAAAAACAAATACTGGGTTATCTGTTCTAGCTAAATACTAGCACCTTTAGCTAGAAATAGCATGTCCTACAAGCTGACTGCCATAAGACTGAATAAGCAATAATCATCAAAATGACTGAGAATTAAGAAAGAAAATTAATTCCCAAAGGTAATCACTATAGATCTCATTAGCTCAAGAATAACCTACCTTAGGACTTTAATTAAAAATAATATTTATCCCAGATAAATGAGTGCTGGCAGGTTTCTGCAGGATCCATAATCTTGGTTATGCTAAATCTTCTTATATTAAGGCAGACATCATTAATCTCATTTGCGATGCCCTCCAGTCTGACAGCTCTTATAGCACTGGGGCTATTTCTTACAGTAGCCTTTTTATCTTCACAAAAGAGTTATAACTCACGCAGATACCTAGTGTAAAAAGGTCTAGGCAATTAGAGATATCACTCTGAGATCTACACTGGCATTTTATCATGTCAGAAGGCTTCTCATAATGAGTTTGTTCTTAAATGGAGGCCAATATCTCAACACTACCATCAAATTAATGGTGGTTATGTTATTATTTTATTTATTTATCCCTATCATTCTTTGTTCCAGAGAAGCGTCAAGTATTTTGTAATTCAAAGGATATGACCAGATAAAAGAGAAATTGTAACAAGTCAGTGAAGAAACTAGGGCCAAGAAGAGAATGAAAGGAGAGACAGCAGGAAGTTAGAAGGAATGAGGTTAATATTGTAAATGCATGCTGTAAAGTTCTGCAGAATTACACACCTGCAAACTTGTCAGCTGATTGTTGGCATATATTCCCAATCTTGAGCTCCTCCTGTGGCTCAGCGGTAAAGAATCCACCTGCAATGCAAGAGCCGCAGAAGACAAGTTTAATCCCTGGGTTGGGAAGATCCCCTGGAGGACGAAATGGCAACCCACTCCAGAATTCTTGTCTAGAGAATCCCATGGACAAGAGCCTGGTGGGCTGCAGTCCATGGCATCACAAACAGTCAGACACAACTAAAGCGACTTGGCATTCCCAGTCTTATGTAGTGATTAATCCTGAGAATTTTTCTCTCCACCTATTCTGATTATTTTTGTACTAATAATGCATGCACTGGGTTGAAGAGCATCTCCCCAAAATTCATGTCCACCTGGAACCTGTGAGTATGACCTTATTTGGAATTAGGGTCCTTGCAGTTGTAATCAAGTCACACTGGATTAGGATGGGCCCCAAATCCAGTGTCTGGCATCCTTACAAGAAAAGCGGAATTTGGATTCAGAAACACAAGGGGAGCAGGCCATGTGACGACTGAGGCAGAGACTAGAGGGATGAGGACAAGCCAAGGAGCGGCAAGGATTCTTCCCCAGAGCCTTCCAAGCCAGCATGGCCCTACTGACAGCTTGCCTGCTATCCTCCAGAACTGTGAGAGACTAAACGTCTGTTGTTTCAGCCACCTAGTTTGCAGTATTAGCTCTAAGAAACTAGTACAACCCTTAAACACTTTTTTTCCTAAGAACCTAGAGTACGTGTGCAGTATGACTATAAGGATTTGAAGGGGAGAAAATGAAGAAAACAAATTAAATTCCAAATATGTTGTCTATTAAGCTGTTTGTTTAAAACCTATGGCTCTCCTATACATGCTGGACAGTGACAAAACAAGTAACAAATAAGTGAACAATGTTAAGAGGGAAAAAACTCTTGGAGGCATCCAGTCACATTTAGTTTAACAGATTGTTTTTCTATGGGTAAATAGGCTTTTGATATTTTATTGCATATATTATGAGAGTCTGATTTTTCCAAAGCTCTACAGGGAGGACAGTCTTGAGCAAGACTGCTGTCCCACTGGCACAGAGGAGACTGGCTCTTTCCTTACCTCCCACTGAGGGAGGGGCTTACTGAGAGCTGGAGTCAAAACCCACAAGTACTTGAGTTTGAAAAACTGGAATGTGAACTTTTTAGAGAACAGGCAAGATGATTTCAGATCTACTTTAAGACACAGAACTAGAAAGGTAATGTAATACCCCAAACTGATAATCAACTTGTGCTAAGCTTATGCAAACCAGATGAAAACATTAGTTTATAATCTAAATACCTTGCAGAAATGAAGCTACTGCTTCATGGTATCAATATTGTAAGATATGGACAGCCAGTAATGTGGTGACTGGCGTCCACTTACAAAGAAAGGCCTTTGTCTGGGAGCCAGGGCACTTCTCAGTTCTCACAGGACAGGCTTCACTGTCTGTGGTTTCGAGCTACATTCAGAAGCCAGTGTACGCAGATGCTACCAGGCTCAAGTATCCTTCCCTGCCATGACAGCTCACTTTCACAGTAACTGGATCACAGGCTTGGGCCAGATTCAGCCCGCAGGCTTGTTTTGCTTGCCTTCTAAGGTATCTTGTTTTTAATTAATTGCTCACTTTTAAAAATTGGAAGGTTTCATATGAAATCCCATACTACCAGTGGACATGAATTGCTGCAGGGCAGTCCGGCCTGCTAGAGACAAATCCATTCAGTGCCCCACCATGCAGGCCCCTCTAGGAGCCCATGGCCATACAGCACAGGTGCCCAGCAAGACTTGCCGGGTCCCACTTCCCGCTGTATGACCTTGAGGACGTGATTTCTCTTCACTGACCCTTTGCTTCCTCTTATGTAAAATGGGTGTAATAATAGCACCTATCTCGTTAGACTGTTTGAAAGATTAAGCGAGTTAACACACGTAAAGCACTTAAAGTGCCTGGTACCCAGTGGAAGCTCAATGCATGTTTGTTGTTATTCTCTTCACTGTCTTACCTATTCCACTTTTCCCACTTTTATTACTTACCTGGCCCTTATTGGTCTTGTGTTTCTGATGTGGGCTCTAGGTAAAGCCCCATTCTCAGTTGGATGTAGAGACAGCTAGTCTCTTATGTGCTAGACAGTGGGAGTTACAGCCAGTGCGCTGAATGAGAGCCCAGCTTCTAAAGCCAGCAAACCTGATGTCCAGTCCCACCTCTACTGCTTCTTAGCAATATGCTCTTGCACAAATTATAATCCTTAACTCTCTAAAGCCTGTGTTTACTTAATTCTATAAAACAGTAACAGAACTGCTGTGAATTAACGTGCCTAGCACATAGTAGGTTTTAGCTTTAATTATTAAGAACACTCAGCAGACCACAGCATTCTGCCCACCAGCAAACCCAGGCCTGGCCCACCTCAGTTTCTCTCATCAGGGTCCAGGGGCTTCCAGGTCTGAGGGAGATATGAATTAGGAAGAAACCAGGTATAGCTCGGAGCTACTTATTATTAACTCCTTGCCACCCTTTTATCATGTTATCCCCAAATATTTATCCCAGGTAGCATTAAAACTTGCATGGCTTTGAGATTAAAAACACTTCCTCAAAGATGGAAGCAAAATTTTCCTACCATTTCAAATAGTAAAAGCATCTAAGCATATGACAAAGATGAAGGCATTCAAGTTTTTAAAGTTTTCCAAAATAATTCCCTCAAGCCCTGACAGTCTTCTCATATGATTGCCTTCACAGTGGGACATCCACCCACAGCTTGAATTCTCTCCAAATCTTATCAAAGGTTTAAAAATAACTTTTGAAATAATGCTTTAGACAGTCACATTAAAAAGTTCCTGAGAACAGATGACCTCAACAGTATTTCTTAAAGAATGCTACCTACTATTCAACTTGTTTTAGGCTTCATGATTCTAAAATTTTTCTTTTTTTTTTTTTAAAGCAGCAAAGTGTTTCTTCTATTTTAGACACAAAAGAAATAGACAGTTGCAAACATCAAAGAGTTGACTCAATAGAAAAACCCTCCTTATGAAATTATTGTCTGTAGAAAGTTTTCCAAATTTCAGTGAAAATAAAGATTTAAAAAGAACTGAATGTTAAGTTGATTTTTAAAATTAATCAAGTCCTGGGAATTCCCTGGAAGTCCAACAGTTAGGACTCGGCACTTTCACTGCTAGGGCCCAGGGTTCAATCCCTGGCTGAGGAACTAAGATTCCATTAGCTGTTCAGCCTAACCAGAAAATTAAAAAAAATAATCAAGTCATGTATAAGAAGGTCATGGCAGCGTTAGTCTTAAACATAAAAAAAAAAAAAACTTTCAGCAGTAGATGGGTAAATTACTTACGGTAAATTCCTACAATAAAATACTACACAGCAATGAAAAAGAATAAACCACTGCTATATGCAACAATATAAGTGAATTTTTCAAACATGTTAAGCAAAAGAAGAAAATCTCAGAATGCTAGTTACCTTTGAGAGAGAGGATCTGGGAGGGAACATGAAATTTTTAAAATGCTTTGTATCTTCAGCTGGGTGGTGTTTACATAGGGTTATTCATATGTAAATCTTACTGAACTGTATGTTTAAGCTTATTGGACTTTACCATATTTATATCTCAATTAAAAAGTTAATTTTAAAAAACTGTTAGTCTTTGGTTGTGGATTTTTGAAACTACATGTGGCTCCATTATAGACTCTGTGGAAATTTGTCACAGAAAAAAAAGTTATTGTAACATATTTGTACTTTACATTCTCACTCAGATTCTTTGGAGTAATAACCTTTGTTTTATTCATTAAATAACATTTTTGTTATTGTTTGTTTTTCAGGAAAATTCAAAAATCTTTTGATATACTTAAACCAAGCAACCTATATCAATGTTCAGACAGCCCTAGGAGTTTCATGTGTAGGCCATTTCACACCACCAAGTTCTTTTTTCATTATGTGAACTGCCTAGGGGTGTAGTGAGTAGAAACTGACCTTGAAGTGGTCTGATCTGGATCAAAATCCCTATTCCACCAGTCACCAGCTAGAGGACCCAGCAAACCACTCCATCTCCCTGAATCCATCTCTTCTGCAAAATGGAGATGGTGCCTCCCTTGCACTGTTAGTGAGAGTTTTGGTTGGGATAAATTTTGTAAAACTTTTGCTAGACAACTTTTAGATGGAAACTGTCACTAAATGGAAGTGAGCCCTTATCTAAGTTTATATTTTAAAAATATAGATGTGCTTTCACCGAGGAAACAAGAATTGAGAGACACGTGTACCCCAATGTTCACTGCACCACTGTTTATAATAGCCAGGACATGGAAGCAACCTAGATGTCCATCAGCAGACGAATGGATAAGAAAGCTGTGGTACATATACACAATGGAGTATTACTCAGCCATTCAAAAGAATATATTTGAATCGGTTCTAATGAGGTGGATGAACTGGAGACTATTATACAGAGTGAAGCAAGCCAGAAAGAAAAACACCAATACAGTATACTAATGCATATATATGGAATTTAGAAAGAGGGCAACAATAACCCTGTATGCGAGACAGCAAAAGAGACACAGATGTATAGAACAGTCTTTTGGACACTGTGGGAGAGGGCGAGGGTGGGATGATTTGGGATAATGGCATTGAAACTTGTATAATATCATATATGAAACGAATTGCCAGTCCAAGTTCAATGCATGATACTGGATGCTTGGGGCTGGTGCACTGAGATGCCCCAGAGGGATGGTACGGGGCGGGAGGAAGGAGGGGGGTTCAGGATGGGGAACACATGTATACCTGTGGCAGATTCATGTTGATGTATGGCAAAACCAATACAATATTGTAAAGTAATTAACCTCCAATTAAAATAAATAAATTGATATTTAAAAATAAAAAATTAAAAATCCTTAGAAAGTTAAAAAAAACAGGTTGGAGTTTCTGGTATGATAACTGACATACAGTACTTGCTCAATATAATGCTCAATAAATACTTTCTCACAGAAAAAAATATATATATAGATGTGCTTAAAAATGTAAACATGCTATAGTTTTAAAATGGCACGTGCTTCAAAATATCCAAGCCTCAAATATTTACATCTAAGAAATACGGGAAAGGCCAAAACTTGCCCATATTTAGCAACAGTATAATCTTTGGTTCAGCCCTGACCCTACGGTGAGCCCTCACTCCCTCCCCAGTGTTTTTTTTAGCACCTCCATCCTCTCTGTCCTTCTAGAGCAGAACTCTCCCTGACTGCTCTCCTACAGACTTCCTTTCTGCCACCTGAATGTTAGGACCCCACCTAGGGACTAATGGGCTTCCCAGGTGATGCTATTATTGGTAAAGAACCTGCTTGCCAATGCAGAAGTAAGAGTCATGGGTCAGGAAGACCCCCTGGAGAAGGAAATGGCAACCCACTCCAGTATTCTTGCCTGGGGAATCCCATGGATGGAGGAGCCTGGCAGGCCACAGTCCATGGGGTAGCAAAGAGTTGGACATGACTGAAGGGACTTAGCATAGCATAGTAGGGACTAAAGCCTCTATTTCTGCTCTCAAGAGCCAACTAAAACAACTTTGGCAAAGGCATATCTCTTGTAACCAATACCCCAAAGGTGATATTGTCTCAATATTTGTCCAAATAAAATATGACTCAATTACAATTCATGCACAATAAATAGCCAGCCATGAATATGCATCTCCACAGAGAAAACAAGATATAAAAGTAAACACAACTCAGAAAGTGTGCTGCTTGTTCATGGTTTGGTGTGAACAAAACTGGCTGTCACCTCAGTAGCAAACACCGAAAGGGAGGATTTGACACGGAAAGGTTTCCTCCGTGAAGTTAATTTGCTCTGTTACTTGACTAAAAGAAAAACTTGCTCTAGAGAGCACGTTTCTCAAAGGGAGAAGGATCCTATTGGCATTTAGGACAAGGCAGTTCTTCACTGTGCCAGACTGTGAGAGGCTTAGTGTCCTGGTTCCATCCAGCAAGAGTATAAAGATGCTTTCAGGGATGCAGCATGGTTGGCAACCAACTCCACCTTGGCATTGTCTTGGGAGTGGGAAGGGTCACCCCTGGTAGATGGGAGCACAGAACATAGATTGAGGTCAGCTACGGAAAAATAAAATTACATTTCCTACTCATGAGTTTGTGAATGAGCTGGGTACATTAACTTCCTACGAGTAGAATTCAGGCTTGGGACTCGGGCGTCCATTACTAAGTGTGTGACTCCTGAGGGCGGCACTAGTCATATTGTACACGCTGTAGACTTGTAAGTTTACTAAATGATTGTCTCCTTAATGGAAGTATCTTGAGAGACAGATGCCTGTTCCTAACTTGAACAATGGTGCCATATGGATCAGAGGTAGCCCCACCAGGGATTTTGAAGACCTTGGACCTATGCTTTTATTTTATAGGTCATGTAGCACTATGTATGACTTCCCCACTTCTCATAAAGGTATAATGCAAACCTGTATGAGGGCTGGTAAGACAGCTGGTTGAAAAGAGGATGTGCACTAAAAGGAAAATGAATCACACCTTTTAATAAAATTGGATTTGTGATACAAAATTTGAAGAAAAAATAAAAGAAAAAGATCATGGGGTTAGCACAGATGTTCCCAGTTCAGTTCAGTCATTCAGTAGGATCCGACTCTTCGCAGTCCCATGGGCTGCAGCACGCCCTTCCCCGTCCATCACCAACTCCCGGAGTTTGCTCAGACTCACGTCCATCGAGTCGGTGATGCCATCCAACCATCACATCCTCTGTCATCCCCTGTCATCCCCTTCTCCTCCTGCCTTCAATCTTACCCCAAATGATCTCAGTTCATGATCCCTTCCTGCCTCAGAAATATTTACAGTTTCCCCTAGATCTGAAAAAATACTCAGTAGTTAGTTCTGTTTATTACCAACAACTCAAGTCCAAACAACTTAAGTATGTATGTCCTGAAAACTCAGTAGCCTTTAAAAAAATAAATTGAAAAAAATAATTTTTTATCATTGTAAATCATCATACTGACAGATATGTACCTGTTTAGCAAGCTCAACATTTCAAACATTGGGAACAGATTGAGATTTGCCAACAACATCTCCTATTTCATATTGATTTTCAGAAGGTACTTCCTTATCATCATGGGAACATCTAAAAACCTAGCTTTCCAAAGCTATGACATCCCCTAAAGGAATGTAGCACAATATTGAAAAAAGTATGTGAAATATCTCAAGATAGTAGTTTCACAGTGTCCAACAGACATCGTTTCAAATTCTCTCAACATTATAATGTCCCAGAATCTCTGTGCACAGTTTAAAGCAAATGAAACCCTAGACACATTGAAAGTAACGATAGTAAGGTTGTTTATTATGGCCTAACACCCATGGTTCTGGAGAACTAGAATTAAGTCTGAAAGTACAGCACTCAAGAGCCTGTTCATTTCTTCTTGGGCACTTGAGAAAAAGTCTTCAAAACATCTTGAAAATTCTGAAGTGCTGTAACAATAGTAACTGCAGAATTAGCTGGTGAAAGAACCATCTGCTGGAGAGTAAGCTCCAAGAAGGCCAGGAATTTTGTATACTCCAGTACTCTTGCCTGGAAAATTCCATGGATGGAGGACCCTGGAAGGCTGCAGCCCATGGGGTCCCTGAGGGTTGGACACAACTGAGCAACTTCACTTTCACTTTTCACTTTCATGCATTGGAAAAGGAAATGGCAACCCATTCCAGTGTTCTTGCCTGGAGAATCCCAGGGACGACAGAGCCTGGTGGGCTGCCGTCTATGGGGTCGCAGAGAGTCAGACATGACTGAAGTGACTTAGCAGTTAGCAATGCCTAGAATAGTGCCCAGGATATAGTTGGTTTTTTATAAGTAGTTGATGCATAAACTCCTTATTGCCAAATTCAGACTTAAATTGAAGAAACTATGGAAAACCACTAGACCATTCAGGTATGACCTAAATCAAATCCCTTATGATTTGGATTATGGAAGTGAGAAATAGATTTAAGGGACTAGATCTGACAGACAGAATGCCTGATGAACTATGGAGAGAGGTTTGTTACATTGTACAGGAGACAAGGATCGAGACCATGCCCAAGAAAAAGAAATGAAAAAAAAAGAAAAATAGCTGCCTGAGGAGGCCTTACAAATAGCTGTGAAAATAAGAGAAGTGAAAAGCAAAGGAAAAATGGAAATATACAGCCATTTGAATTCAGAGTTCCAAAGAATAGCAAGAAGAGATAAGAAAGCCTTCCTCAATGAGCAGTGCAAAGAAATAGAGGAAAAGAACAGAATGGGAAAGACTAAAGATCTCTTCAAGAAAATTAGAGATACCAAGGGAACATTTCATGCAAAGATAAGCTCAATAATGGACAGAAATGGTATGGACCTAACAGAAGCAGAAGATATTAAGAAGAGGTGGCAAGAATACACAGAAGAACTGTACAAAAAAAAGATCTTCATGACTCAGATAATCACGATGGTATGGTCAGTCACCTAGAGCCAGACATCCTGGAATGTGAAATCAAATGGGCCTTAGAAAGCATCACTATGAACAAAGCTAGTGGAGGTGATGGAATTCCAGTGGAGCTATTTCAAATCCTAAAAGATGATGCTGTGAAAGTGCTGCACTCAATATGCCAGTAAATCTGGAAAACTCAGCAGTGGCCACAGGACTAGAAAAGGTTTCACTCCAATCCCAAAGAAAGGCAATAACAAAGAATGCTCAAACTACCACACAATTGCATTCATCTCACACGCTAGTAAAGTAATGCTCAAAATTCTCCAAGCCAAGCTTTAACAATACGTGAACTGTGAACTACCAGATGTTCAAGCTGGTTTTAGAAAAGGCAGAGGAACCAAAAATCAAATTGCCAACATCCGCTGGATCGTGGAAAAAGCAAGAGAGTTCCAGAAAAACATCTATTTCTGCTTTATTGACTATGCCAAAGCCTTTGACTGTGTGGATCACAATAAACTGTGGAAAATTCTGAAAGAGATGGGAACACCAGACCACCTGACCAGCCTCTTGAGAAACCTATATGCAGTTCAGGAAGCAACAGTTAGAACTGGACATGGAACAACAGACTGGTTCCGAATAGGAAAAGGAGTACATCAAGGCTGTATACTGTCACCCTGCTTATTTAACTTATATACAGAGTGCATCATGAGATGTGCTGGGATGGAAGAAGCACAGCTGGAATCAAGATTGCCAGGAGGAATATCAATAACCTCAGATATGCAGATGACACCACCTTTATGGCAGAAAGTGAAGAACTAAAGAACCTCTTGATGAACGTGAAAGAGGAGAGTGAAAAAGTTGGCTTAAAGCTCAACATTCAGAAAACGAAGATCATGGCATCTGGTCCCATCACTTCATGGCAAATAGATGAGGAAACAGTGGAAACAGTGATAGACTTTATTTTTCTTTCTCTCAAAGAGTCAGACATGACTGAGCAACTGAACTGAACTGAACTGATGAATTAAGGGATAAAAAGAAAAGAGGCCTCAGTGAATTTCAAACTCTTTGTTATTGTTGTTGTTCAGTCAGTAAGCTGTGTCCAGCTCTTTTCGACCCCATGGACTGCAGCACGCCAGACCTCCCTGTCCATCATTAACTCCCGGACCTTCTCAAACTCATGTCCATTGAGTCAGTGATGCCATCCAACCATCTCATCCTCTGTCGTCCCCTTCTCCTCACACCTTTAATCTTTCACAGCATCAGGGTCTTTTCCAGTGAGTCAGTTCTTCACATCAGGTGGTCAAAGTATTAGAGTTTCAGCTTCAACATCAGTCCTTCCAATGAATATTCCAGGCTGATTTACTTTCGGATGGACAGATTGGATCTCCTTGCAGTCCAAGGGACTCTCAAGAGTCTTTTCCAACACCACATTTCAAAAGCCTCAATTCTTCGGTGCTCAGCTTTCTTTATAGGCCAACTCTCACATCCATACATGACTACTGGAAAAACCATAGCTTTGACTAGATGGACCTTTGTCAGCAAAGTCATGTCTCTGCTTTTTAATATGCTGTCTAGGTTTGTCATAGCTTTTCTTCCAAGGAGCAAATGTCTTTTAATTTCATGGCTGCAGTCACCATCTGCAGTGATTTTGGAGCCCAAGAAAATAAAATCTGTTACTGCTTCCACTTTTTCTCCTTCCATTCGCCATAAAGTGATGGGGCCAGATGTTATGATCTTAGTTTTTTTTAATGTTGAGTTTCAAGCCAGCCTTTTCACTCTTCTCTTTCACCCTCATCAAGAGGCTATTTAGTTCCTCTTCACTTTCTGAGTGGTAGCATCTCCATATCCAAGGTTGTTGATATTTCTCCCAGCAATCTTGATTCCAGCTTGTGTTTCATCCAACTCATCATTTGTCATGATTTATTCTGCACAGAAGTTAAATAAGCAGGGTGACAATATACAGCCTTGTCATACTCCTTTCCCAAATTTGAACCAGTTCTTTGTTCCATTTGTTTCTCACTGTTGCTTCTCGACCTGCATACAGGTTTCTCAGGAGGCAGGTAAGTTGGTTTGGTATTCCGATATCTTTAAGAATTTGCCACAGTTTGTTGTGATCCACACAACACAGATGCTTTAGTGTTGTACAGGAGGCAGTGACCAAAACCATCCTCAAGAAAGAGAAATGCAAGAAAGCAAAGTGGTTGTTTAAGGAAACTAAAAATAGCTGAGAAAAGAAGAGAAGTGAATGGCAAAGGAGAAAGGGAAAGATATATCCAACTGAATACAGAGTTCCAGAGAATAGAAGGGAGAGACAAGAAGGCTTTCTTAAGGGAATAGTGCAAAGAAATAGAGGAAAACAATAGAATGCGAAGACTAGAGATGTCTTCAAGAAAACTGGAGACATCAAGGGAACATTTCAAGCAAGAATGGGCACAAAAAAGGACAGAAATGGTGAGGACCTAACAGAAGCAGAAGACATTAAGAAGAGGTGGCAAGAATATACAAAAGAACTATACAAAATAGGTCTTAATGACTCAGATAACCAGGATGGTGTGGTCACTCACCTAGAGCCAGACATCCTGGAGTGTGAAGTCAAGTGGGTCTTAGGAAGTATCACTACGAACAAAGTTAGTGAAGGTAAATGGAATCCCAGCTTAAGCATTTCAAATCCTAAAAAATGATGCTATTATATTGCTGTACTCAATATGTCAGCAAATTTGGAAAACTCAGCTGTGGACACAGGACTGGAAAAGGTCAGTTTTCATTCCAATCCCAAAGAAGTACAATGCCAAAGACTGCTCAAACTTCCATACAATTGCACTCATTTTAAACTCTCAATGATTTTAGTAGGGTTATAGGGTTGGCTTGGGTCTCATGTCCTTCACTGTGTTCTTTGATCTTGGTCAGTGACCTTCCAAATGTCAGTTGTAGTGAGGTTAGAGGTTTATATGTAAAAATGTCTAGTACATGCATGCATGCCAAATCTCTTCAGTTTTATCTAACTTTTTGCTACCCTGTGGACTCTTGCATGCCAGGGTCCTCTGTCCATGGGATTCTCCAGGCAAGAATACTGGAATGGGTTGCATATCTTCTTCCAGGGGATCTTCCCAACCCAGGGATCAAACCCATGTCTCCTCTGTTTCCTGCATTGGCAGGTGGTTCTTTACCACTAGTGCCATGCCTACTACATAGAGGTGCTCAAAAATAATTAATGTTTATAGGGAGATATATTAGGGTGATGGCAAGAATATACACTTTGGAGTAGGACTAATTTGGATTTGAGTTGACTAAATGAAGTGAAGACTCTCAGTCGTGTCCGACTCTTTGTGACCCCATGGACTGTAGCCTACCAGGCTCCTCTGTCCATGGGATTTTCCAGGTAATAGTACTGGAATGGATTGCCATTTCCTTCTCCAGGGAATCTTCCCGACCCAGGGATCGAACCCGGGTCTGCTGCATGATAGACAGATGCTTTACCGTCTGAGCCACCAGGGAAGTCCTGAGTTGACTAGGCAATCACCAAATCTCTCTGGGTTTTCCATATGTAATATGGAGATAAACATCTTAGTATACAAAGTTGTTATAAGGATTAAGAAAATGTATGTGAAGCCCTGAATGCAATGCCTGGAACATAAGTACAAACAGGAGCTATTATGCTAATAGGTTATTTTCACTTTACTTGGCCCATCTTATTCCCCTGACCTACGAATGGATTGTGCATTATATACACCAGGCACATGCTACCTCTGGGCTTTTGCATTGGCCTGGAATGCTCTTCTTATAGATGTCCACTTCCTTCTAGTGAGTCTGCTCAACCTCACCATCTCAATGAGACCTACACAGATCTCCTTGTTTAAAACTGCATTCCTCCATTCCCCTTACCCTGCTCAGTTTTTGCTCCTAACACCTTTTAACATACGTACTGCTTTCTGTGATGTCATTTTTCATATGCCCATTCACAAGATATAAACCCCAGGAAAACAGGAATTTTTGTCTGTTTTGTTCACCAACACCTCAGTGTCTAGATAAGTGTCTGACTAGGGTAGGCACTCAATGGATATTTGTAAAGTTATGTTGATTTTAATATATCTCCACTAAATTTTACATTTTTTAGAATGAGTCCATTATTTAGTTTGTTTACATGATTTTGAGAAATAGTAACCTGCTTTCATCTGCATCTCTCAGTGTGGCCCATCACCCACATTCCATGCAAACAGCTCCTACTAGCAAAAACTCCAGGCACACTGCCCAGTTCAATCTCTGGCTGTGTGAATTTTGGAAACTTTCTTAGCTTCTCTGTATCTTGGTTGCATTACCTAAGAATGGAGATAAAACAATCACTACTCCATAAAAATTGTGAGGATTTAATGAGTTAATGTACATGAAGGGCCTACCATAGTACCTGGCACACAATCAGTACACATGATCTATTGTGATTCTATTTATAAGATAGTGCAGGGCCCCTTCTCCCCACAGTCCTGCTTTGCAATTCTATTTTTCCCTGCTCTGGCTCCTACCTGTTACCCACCTGATCTGAAACTGATGAGGTCTCTTTAGCATCCACTCTCCCTTTTCCACTATTAACATTTTTTAAGTGTTTGCCATTAGGCCCAAACTGCTTTTAGAAGCTCCAGATAACACCCTGAACTAACCTATGCTTGGACTAAAGCTTAAATGTTTCAACAGTGCAATGCTAAGAAAAATTTCCCCATGGGAACAAAAGGGGAAAACTTCCCACAAACTCCTTTATTTGACCTTAATTCAAAACTATTTCAATGCTATCATTGATCACCAATAATTTCCCCATTTCATTTAAGTCTTTTTTTTTTTTAATGTAGCCTCCTTAACATCTTGGGTTGTATTATTTTAAGCAGAAAATAATTTCAGTTCTTCTAAAATAATTGTTTTGCCTTGAAACTAATTAAGAATATCCCTAATATGTATATGCTCTCTGAATTTTATTCTGAGGCTGGAGAAAAAAAATATCCTCTTCCTCAGAAGGGCTATGAGGTCTTAACCTGGGCTGTAAAGGCTGCCCAACCTCATGTCATCAGTCTCAGGGTGGGGGTGGGGGGTGGGAATCAAAGAACTTGGCTAAAGGTGGGGAGGTAAAAGGTCCAAAGGATTAAATTTCCAGCTCCCAAAATAACTCCGAGTATTCCTGCCACCTCCAAATCAGGCCCTGCACACTTCTTCATGCTGGCAGAGTGCCACTCTGCTGGCCCAATCCCAGGAGGCCCTGTGCAGCTATGGATAACACTCTGTCCCCATGTGACAGCCCTCTGTAGAGGCTGGGTAGCCCAGTTAGTGAAGGATGGACATGCAACATGCATTTTCTCTCTTCTTAGACCCCTAATCATTCTTCTCTCTCTCTAATGTTCTCTCTTTTTTTCTCCTCCACATTTTTATAGGCTCCTGCAACACCTCAGGACCCTGTTTTCCAAGCTCAGTAATGTGAGAACCCTCCCACCGACCCCTCCCCTCAACATACCCACATCTCACCTGTACTATTTCCTGAAATTAGCACATGGTTTCACTTAAATGTTGAAACTTTTAAACGTTCACTTAAAGTTATTGCTTTAAATTTAAGACCACTTTCCTTGCCATAAACAGAAGGCTTATATATAAATATAATTAAAACAAAAATATACAGTAATGGAATTTTAGTTGGCTATGGCTGCTTGCTGCAGGCCTTGGGCCTGAGTCCTACTCTTAGGTTAAGCAATGCTGGAGAAGTGTTGAAGAGACACACCAGCACCAAAGTGAGACTTGCTCCTTGAAACGGACTGGGACTGGAAAGAGGCTGGAAGAGAGCAACATTCTCATCTTATTTTTAAATACCATGTATACGTAAAACTTAAGCTTTTCCCACTTGGGAAACATTGCTCTCAGGTTAGGCTCACAAAAGACGAATTTGTTGAAATCTAATAGGCCTCATCCCATTTCCCTCAAGTACTGAGTCACACTATTTACTAAATGTACTCAAAAACTTTTTGCACATCTTTTCTTATTGTTCACAGCGTTAGGTCAACCACCAGAGTGTGTTTCGGACAGGACTCTGCTGTGGATCACAAAATGAGGCCGGTAAGTGGGTCTTTGGATGCAGAGTAGCCCAAATCTTGACCCATCTCCGTTTTCCCGAAAAGAGCCTTTTCGAGGCCGAGGGCGATTTACCCAAGGTCACACAGAGGGTAGACTGATTTCTGTGTTCCTGCAGCCCAGAGAACAAGCTATCTTGTCCCACAGGAGGCTTCATGTTGGGCTCCCCGGCTGGCGCTTGACCAAGCCTCTAGCCTCCACCGTGTTGCTCGCGGTTCCCAAGGCAGCGGCACAGTTTCCTCGCCTCGTCTTCGTGACGTTATGGGATCTGCGCCCAATAAGAAAGCAGCTCCGCGTCGAGCACCGCCTTTCGCGACGGCCGCGGCCCATGCGGCTGCGAGACAGGCGTTGACAAGCCTCTAACCTCCACCATGTTGCTCGCGGTTCCCATGGCAGCGGCACACTGTTTCCCCGCCTCGTCTTGGTGACGTTATGGGATCTGCGCCCAATAGGAAAGCAGCTCCGCGTCGAGCACCGCCTTTCGCGACCGCCACGGCCCTTGCGGCTGGGAGACAGGCGTTGACAGTGCTGGGTAGGCTGGCTCGGGTCGCGGCCGCGGCGAGTTACATCGTTCGCCAATCTGTCCGCGAACGCCGCTGCCGGAGACAGAGCCAGGATGTTCGGGATGCTGAGCAGCAGCTTTGAGGATGATCCCTTCTTCTCGTGAGTGTCGGGGGCGGGAGTCCGCGGTCGCGCGGGAACTCGGAGATCTTGAGAGGAGCTGTTTTAAGGGGAAAGTCAGTTAAAACGCGAAAGGAGAGAGAATTCGGGTGACTCCAGGAGACCGTTTGAGGAAGACTCGGGGGGCATGAAAGGGAAGGGAGAAGAGGATATAGGGGTGTGTGAGGGAAAGGAGAGGAGGATTTGGAAAGGACGAGAAATTTGGGGGCGTGAGGTGGGAGAGGTCTGTGCAGGCTTCCCCGCCCAACCGACCCCCGTGCGGGCTGCTCTTAACTCGGCCCGATTTCGGGTACCTGGCGCCCCCTAACCTCTTTGCCTCTGGCGCTCAGAGTCCCGCCTTCGCAGCTGCAGAGGCTTTGCAGGGGATGGTAACTGCCTCTCGATAGAACTTCTGAAGAGAATTATACTTACAGGGCCTTTTCCACACCTGCTTCTACTCCAAAAGAGAGGCAGGGAATATTTAATAACATGGCAAGTCTTCGAAAAGGGAAACGTTTTCTAAAATAGTATTTTCCATAATATGTGTTTATAAGAGCGTTGGAGAGTTTTGCTGTCTCTCCCTGGAAGTGGTTGAAAGTTGCCAGGTGCACTGTTTGTTTCCTTTCTTGATTTGTTACAAAGGTAGCCTTGTTTGGAGAGGGACTCCTCTTCCTATTAAAAGTGCAAGTAGGCAGGGAAACAGAGGGTGCATTTAACACCTCAGGTAAACAAGTGCCAAGCCCAGTGAACGGTTTCAAGTGAGATACTGTGATGTCTAAAGAGGAAGCCTTCCAGAAAATAGTTATTTAATTGTGATCTAGTTTTCTAGGGTTTCCTGGGTTTTGTATTTTCTGTGGTTCTTCCTTTGGTGATTATATAAAAATGTAACACAATCTAGTTGGATCCCTAAAACAGGAAGGTTTGTGTTATTTTTTTTACCAGGTGTTTTGCCAGTTTGAATTTTGCAGTCCTAATTTATTTTGAACACTTAAATTCTCTGTGCAACTTGATCACCATCTGTTTAAAAGGTTGAAATGTTACCAGTTTACTACATAGATTTGTTTTTAAAAGAAAATATTATATTGGCTTAAATGTAATAGTACTATATTAAAACCAAATAACATAATGGTAATAACAGAGAAAATTAACAGTAGAAAAGATGAAATTATTAATGTGAAAAATAATACTATATTAATATTTAATTCTAATTCTAATTTAATATTTTATTCTAAAGGTTATTCACTATAATGAAGGGGTGTACAGTGTTAGCCACTCCGTCGTGTCCAACTCTTTGCAACTTCACAGACTATAGCCTGCCAGGCTCCTTTGTCCATGGAATTCTCCAGGCAAGAATGCTGGAGTGGTTAGCCATTCCCTTCTCCAGGGTATCTTCCCCACTCAGGGATCAAATCTAGGTCTCCTGCATTGCAGGCATGTTCTTTACCATCTAAGCCACCAGGGAAGCTAAGGAGTGTGTGGCCTCAGGTAAACTTATCATATTGTTTTAGTTAATGTGTTTAGGAGCAGTTGCGACATTTATGAACAATGTCATTTTAACAAATTTCAAAGTTTGTATTATAATTTGCTCTTTTAAAAGCCTGTGAGCGTAGGGACTAAATATATCCATAGTTTAGTTGAGCTGTTGAAGTGGTTCTTACGTAATTGTGACCTCAGTACAATGGGCTGCAGTTAAGAAGATTATGACAACTTTTGAGTTGTATTCTCTTGATTATATCAAAACAGCAATGGCCGTAACTAAACTAATGTATGATTGGTACTTTCTTTAAAACATCTAGCAAAAGTGTAATTTAAACTCTTGGATGCCTCTTTCTGAGCAAAGGCAATGAACCCAAGAGGCAGGGTCAGAAATAGTAACAGAACACAAATAGTAGGCATACATCAAAGAACACTCTTCCCCTGCACTTAGGATGGATAGGACCATCAGTTACATGGCAGTAGGTTTTTCAGTCATCATTCTCTCTGGCCGTCTTCAAATCCAGGCAGCCATATCATAAAGATTTGGGATAAAATTAACTTTATAAAACTGACTTATTTCTTTGCTCCACAATTGGCAATATAGAGAGTAAAAATAATTAGAGGAGATAAGAAGGAGAATGTGAGTTTATATTTATTTCAAGTAAAAAAGTAAGTTTTATTTATTTTCAAGTAGATTTCAAATATTTATTTCATTTGACTCACCCCTTTTATCCGAACCCCAAACAGAATGAGTATCCATTACTTAATATGTCAAGCATAAGGAATTGATAAAGTCATTATTAAATCATGCACTGACCTTAAGGAACACAGAGGGGGTTCCATGCCTTGTATCTTTTATATGAATATTATCCTTATTGCCCACATTATGTGTCTGGTCATTGGGTTGCCTGGTGGCTACTTTAACATCTGACATGTAGAAAATGTTCAAGAGATACTGTTTAATGACAATCTAGTGTCTTTTACTCTCTGTCTTGTAGTTAGTATGGTATAGTTGATTGTTGGATTGCTGAAAGTGATTGCATTTGGTCCCCAGTTTACAGTGGTTCCACTTAACATTTTTCAACTTGACGTGGTGTAAAAAAAAATACACATTAAATAGAAACCATACTTTCAATTTTGAATGTTAATCTTTTCCCTGGCTAGTGACATGGGATACGATACTTTCACAAGGTGCGCAATAGCAGGGGTAGCAAGCCTCAGCTCCGTCCTCAGGGGTAGCAAGCCTCAGCTCTGCCACGAGATCATGAGAGTGAACAACCCGTATGCTTACAGACATTCGGTTTTTCACTTTTAGTACAGTATTTAATAAATTACATGAGGAATTCAATACTTTATTACAAAATAGGTTTTGTGTTAGATAGTTTTGCCCAGTTGCAGGCTAAAATAAGTGTTCTGAGCACATTTAAGGTTTAAGGTACACTAGACTAAGCTATGATGTTTCACAGCTCAGGTATGTTAAATGCCTTTTCTACAGGGTTATTTTCCACTTCTGATGGGTTTATGAGGATGTAACCCTATTACGGCTTCCCAGGTGGCGCTAGTGGTAAGAAACTACCTGCCCACACAGGAGACATGAGAGGAGGGTTGGATCCCTGGGTTGGAAAGATTCCCTGGAGAAGGACATGGCAACCCACTCTAGTAGTCTTGCCTGGAGAATCCCATGGACAGAGGAGCCTGGACGGCTACACTCCACGGGATCACAAAGAGTCAGACGTGACTAAAGTGACTTCGTACACACGCAACCCCATCATAAGTGGAGGATGATCTGTATTCGCATTCAATAGATGCCATTGTTGATGTTGGCACTATCTAATTTAAACACTATCCATGGGATTTCCAGGCAAGAATCCTGGAGTGGGTTGTCATTTTCTTCTCCAGCGGACCTTCCTGACCCAGGAATCCAACACATGTTTCCTTCATTGTGGCGGACTCTTTTACCACTGAGCCACCGAGAAACCCAATTTAAACACTGCCATTTTCTAAATAATTCATTAATTGGAATCAGGGGCATCAATCATAAGCACACTCTCCAAATTTACTAATTAATCAAAAGTGGGCAGACAGAATATACTTCTTGGATATAAAATTAGAATTTTTAAATAAATTGAGGCTAGTAAAATATGGTATCAAATTGTCAAATACTTTAGAGCTTTGACAAAATCTAGTTTTGAATCCAAATATATTTGTTTTTAATGGTTACCTTTCTATAACAGCACGTTAAACATTTCATGAGAAAATTAAAGAGAAATTTTAAAAGCGATAAAGTTTAGTGTTTTATTGTATGCTTGTGACTTTGGGGGTTTCCTTATATGTTTCAGAGCTGAAGTTGTTTCACAGTATATATTGTCTCACAGTATATATTCTCATACACCTTTTCAAATAAATAATACTTGTAATTTGGTTAAAAACACAAATGTTAAAAGCTAGCACTTCCTGGCATGCAGAGTTGGTTTTTTTTAAAATCATCTTATCTTTACCTTTTATTAAATGTAGATACATGTATTTATTTATGGATTTTACAAGGGAACATGGAGCACAATTTATTTTCTAGCTCTCCACTGTGGTTTTCTCTGTGGACTTTTTAAAAAGAGTTGAGATAGTTTTCTCTCAAGAATACTACTTCTCCCATTTGCATTTGCTGAAGAATAGAAACATGTATGTACTGACAGGAAAATTAAATTTGAGAATAAAATGGTCTTGACCCCTCTTCTATGCCCTAAGAAACATTGATTATTAAATGTCAAAGTTTACATATATCTAATCCAGTCTAGAAGTTTCTGCTGCTTTGTACAGAAACATGATCTTTGAACCTTCTGAGCTACAGAAATGAAATTCTGATCATGGACATTTACAAAGAATAGCTATGTTACCACTTATCAGCTATTAGACATGAAAGGCTCAGAAATAGGTTGGAAAACCAGCCTTATTCTTCATTATAAATTGTTAGCATTCCTTAAGCCACCCAGACTCTTCTTGTGGGCACGATATTGTGATGGCCAGTCTTTAAAGACGCCCTGCATATTTTCACAGACTATTACTCAATCTCCTTTCTCTCATCAGGGGCTAAAAAATATGTACCTATAATCTCTATTTTTAATATTTTAAATTTATTTATTTTGCACTTTGGAGGTAGTCAGAGGACACTACTTTTAGCTACTTACTGAGTTGAAAGTGAATGTATTACACATGCAAGACTGATATTTTCTTAATTGAGAATATTGCCACGGCAGGAAACAAAACAAAGTCATCTTATTGGATAAGCTAAACTGTTCATTTGGGGTATTTCTTGGTTCCTTAGGTGCAAACCTTGAGTTAGGAGCCAAGGAACACAATACAATTATAACGTAGTCGCTGGCGCTAGTCAGTGCCATTTGGTACTGACTGACTATATCATAAAGCTTAGTTCTATCAATGAATTTTGTAAACATTCACACAAAAGCAGAAGAGTGCTTACAGGATGGGACAGAGCCATAGTCATTCCTGCAGCTCTTATAATATCAAAGCCTTCTACCACACCACCATTTTAAACTGTACTTCTAAACAGTAGGCAAATGAAATTGCCTGCATACCAAGTTGCTTCAGTCTTGTCCAACTCTTTGCGACCCTAAGGACTGTAGCCCTCCAGGCTCCTCTGTCCATGGGATTCTCCGGGCAAGAATACTGGAGTAGGTTGCCATGCCTTCCTCCAGGGGATCTTCCCGACCAAGGGATCAAACCCGCATCTCTCACGTCTCCTGCATTGGCAGGCGGGTTCTTTACCACTAGCGCCACCTGGGACACCTAGGAAAATGTCATTTATTCTTCAAGTATTTCTTAGGTTTCTACTATATGCCCAGTGCTATAAACTTTATTATAAATTTTTAGAAACCATGGCCCATGCCCTGAAAGATTCTCTTAAGAGTGTTGTGAAAGAAAGTGAACGTGAAGTCACTCAGTCATGTCCGATTCTTTGGGACCTATGGACTATAGCCCACCAGGCTCCTCTGTTCTTGGGATTTTCCAGGCAAGAATACTGGAGTGGGTTTCCATTTCCTTCTCCAAGGGATCTTCCTGACCCAGGGATCGAACTTTGGTCTCCCACATTGCAGACAGACTCTTTACCGTCTGAGCCACCAGAGAATCCCTTGTGTGTTGTATGCATTATTTATAGTGTCTAAACATAAATCACTTGATGTATTTTCTTTATGGACCTGCCCACCTTATTGAAACTAGGGAATGTTTCTTTATGATCTGAGAGCCATACAAATCTGCTTATGCCACTACTAGGTATAGTAGAGAGAAGGAATTTCCCTTGATGAATGGGACTGCCATGTCAATTATCTGAGAGTCTTATAAAGGATATGGGATGCTTTTTTACTTAGAAGCACAAATATCTATATTTTGTACAAGGCAATAAAACTATAACTGGCAAAATATATATAATTATACTTGAGTCTTACATATATATACACATATATATAACATATATTTGAGAGCATCTTAAAAACAGGAACTTACTCTGAAGCAAAATATTACCAGTCCTTTAAAAAAAAAAACTTATGTTGAGATTATCCCAAGAGACCCAGAATCAATCCAGGAGTTAAAATGTTTTTTTTGGGGGGCAACATTTTTCCTGCTTCTGATAGGTGAATAATGTGGAGTAAAAAACATGTTTGGTGCCAGATTTCATTCTGTTTGACTGTGGTTTGTGTCAGCAATCCTGAAAGAGGTCATATAGTCATCATAGTAGTATAAGTAAATTTTTCCTAATTTAAATGAAAATGCATTCTCATGGAAAATCTGAATACTGAAAATTTGGTTAAGGGAATCACACAATCCAAGATTTTGGTTCAGTCAGTCAGTCAGTTCAGTCTCTCAGTCATGTCCGACTCTTTGCAACCCTGTGGACTACAGCACACCAGGCCTCCCTGTCCATCACCAACTCCCGGAGTTTACTCACTCATGTCCATTGAGTTGGTGATGCCATCCAGCCATCTCATCCTCTGTCATCCCCTTCTCCTCCCGCCTTCAATCAATCCCAGCATCAGGGTCTTTTCAAATGAGTCAGTTCTTCTCAACAGGTGGCCAAAGTATTGGAGTTTAAGCTTCAGCATGAGTCCTTCCAATGAATATTCAGGACTGATTTCCTTAGGATGGACTGGTTGGATCTCCTTGTAGTCCAAGGGACCTCAAAAGTCTCCAACACCACAATTCAAAAGCATCAATTCTTCAGTGCTCAGCTTTCTTTATAGTCCAACTCTCACCTCCATACATGACCACTGGAAAAACCGTAGCCTTGACTAGATGGACCTTTGTTGGCAAAGTAATGTCTCTGCTTTTTAATATGCTATCTAGGTTGGTCATAACTTTTCTTCCAAGGAGCAAACGTCATTTAAGCGTCTTTTAGATTTTGGTTACTATCATTATTTTGCTTCTATTTTCCATATATGGATTTTTTTCTCCAAAATTAGACCAAATTTTATGGTTATAAATGAACTATTTTCCTTACTATATACCATAAGCATTTTCCTAGTCTTTAGATATTCTTTGAAGCTTGAATTTAGTGTCTGGAAAACATTGCATCCTGTAAATATGCAAGGGCTTCCCTGGTGGCTTAGCTGATAAAGAATCTACCTGCAATGCGGGAGACCAAGTTTGATTCCTGGTGGGTTGGGAAGATCCCCTAGCGAAGGGAATGGCTACCCAAACAGTATTCTGGCCTGGAGAATTCCACGGACTGTATTAGTCCATGGGATTGCAAAGAATTGGACATGACTGAGCAACTTTCACACTTCACTAACTTAACAGGTATAGAAAGAATATTTTTCATATAAATATTTAATCATATTTCAAATTATTAATTTAGTTTATATACATGATGTGATCTGTTTCTAGTAATAGCTTTGCAAAGTGTCATATTTCCAGTATATTTTCCTAGAAGAATGAAACATTAATTTTCAAGAGAACAATATGAATAAGTAAAAAAATATAAAAACTCTTCTTACTTGAGAAAGAAAACTATACTAAGTTAATTTTTAAAGTTTTAAAACAACTTCTTGCTACCATTAGAGATTTACCCTTTGTTAAAAAAATTCAAGCTTGAACAGAAGAAATCTTAAAAGTCTTATTTCTAAGCAATTGCTGTTTTGGGTGGACATAAGTTGAACTCACTTCAGGATCCAGCCAGATTTCTTCCTGAACAGTTCAAACAGGTGCAAAAGCCAGACTGTGAACCCATTTTTTAAAGCAGCCTTTTGTTTGTGTCAATAAAAAGAAAAAGATTTTTTTTTGACATTTGTTCTATGTACAAATACACCTACTCCTTTTTGAATAAAGAGAGACTTGGATAACATTTTTAATGAACCACATTTAGTGCTGAATTTTTAGCCCTATTAGAAAAATAAATCTTATTAAATGTTATGTTTCTATAGAAAAGTAATAGCTGTTTAATTCTCATCTATTTACTGATCAAAACTAGTATTCCCTGAATTATCTTTCCTTGTTGAAGTTGAATCTCATCCACGTATCTAAAGAGAACGCTGAATCTTTTTTTAAGTATCTGCATTTTAATAAGAATGAATAGTTTAATCCCCATACTTGTACCCATATCCTAAACTCTGAGTGTCCAGTGAGTATAGAGATCTCAGCAAAAGGAGACTCTTTTGAATCATCCATTTTGAAACATCAAGTAGTAAAAAATTGTTTAATTCTACATAGTTCTATTTCTTTTTTATTCTTTAAAGATATTTATCATAATACACTTTGAATGTATATTACAAAAGTGTAAGAGTATAGTACTGGGTGTACCCCTTAATCAGAATTTCAAAATATACACCTGCTTTACCCATCTCTATTGCTGCTGCTGTCTTTAAAGTGTTTTAAAACAAATTCCAGATTTCTTGTATTTCACTCACATGTATTTCCAAATACATCTCTGAAAAATATTGTCTTTCATCACCACAAACCCACATTTACATCTAACAAGATTAACACTAATTCCAGTTTCTTGCTATCACCTGGCATTGAATATCATCTGGATATGAAACACTTCAGAATAGTCTTGTTTTGAGATAAAAACTAGGAATTATTTCTTAGACAGCTCACTTATTGGTCTCAGAACTACTTGAAACTCTGTACCTTTAAGTAAAAACTGGGAAGATAACATACACCAATTTCTGATTCCTTAATTGTAAACTAACTTCTGGACTTCAGGTCTTTATTTGGGAAAGCATAAAGCAACTCTCTTTCTGCCCACTAGTTTCACTGGGTGCCATTGGTCTATCTAAATTTTAAATTATCACAACTTCCTCATAGTGCTAGTTGCCTATAATTCTGCTGAAATAGTGATTATCAGACTTTTTAATAGGTGGCAAATCTAAGAACAGTAATCTGTTACATTTCCCATGCCCATCACTCCTATCAGTAAGACAGATACAAAACTTTATCCTACAAGAATTCACGGGAGGATGATCTTATTTATGGCATTTGTCTGCATTGTATATGTAATATTTTTACTTGAGTTTCCTAAATATATTAGTCTGCTTTTAGCTAGAAAGAATGAAATATGAATAATCTCTAAATAAACCTAAATGCTCTAGTGTCTTCATTTTATTATATTTCTTAAGTGAATTTAGGGCAAGTGTATTTCTGTACTTAAATACTGAACATTCAGCTAAAGAAATTCTTCATTCTCAGAGATTGGGTTACTAATTTTGCTAAGAGTAGTTTAATTTTTGGACTCCTGCTGAAATTTTTGTGTTCTGGTGCACTAAGAGCATACTCGGCCTGCACACACTGGAGAGCACTTTCCTTTTATGACTTTGTGTGAAATTTGTCAGCCGGAGGGAGGCTGAAAGGTAGGGAAATGTCCCCAAGTGGATGAGTATAGAAAGGACAAGAGACGGACAGCAAGAGAACAAATGAAGAAGTAAGAGTACTGACTTGTTACAGTTGTTTAGTACATGGATCTCTCATCCAGACTAGCACTGGTCCTGCTGCAGGGTGGTTGAAGTTATTGTGTTGGTCAGGTATACAAAGGAGCTGCCATTTATCATCTGTAAATATATTTCTTTTTCTACTTAACCAGCTTCCTTTAGAACAGTTGATACTGCACAGGAATAAACAGATCTGAAGAACAAAACAGTCAGCAAACACTCTCATAAACATCCTTCCTGTTAGATTTATTTGTTAATACTCATTTTATTTAGTTTTTCTATAAACAAAGATTTTATTTGAACATTCCATCAATATCTCTCTAAGAGAAATCTTTAAAGTTTTTAATCTGCTAAAACACACCAACATACAGAAAGTGGAGCTAAAGACCAACTTCTAAAAGAAGTTTCTGAGGACATAAAGGAAAAGCAGATGCACAAAGTGCACCTTCATGACTTTTGTTGTGATTACGGTGAATGGTATGAAGCCACTGAAATGTCCAAAAAGAAATTGTTGTGGGGGGTATAAATTATGATCACCCTAGAGAAATGCTAGGCAACAGGATAACACCCTCCTTCTCTTCCTGCAAAAATCCTAGTGACATAAGCATTCGTGGGAGAATGAGCAGAAGAACATAGGCATGGCTATAAGGAAGATCAGTTCTTTTTATTTTTTACTTTAATATTTTGTAATATAATCGTATGTACCCGGGAAATTGTGCTCTTTCTGAATAAAATACTAGATTATAATTGCTGAAAATCCTTTAGACGAGTTAAAAACACTCAACACCATTATAGTAAAATCTATATAATCATTAGGAACATTCTACATAACAAATTTCTACATTCAATTTTAAGAAATTATGTTCAAGTTGAATTAAGGCAATAAGACTTCAGAACTACACAATATTTTTGGAGTCAAGTTCTGTCTTAGCATATGATTAAAACTGATACTTTACTAAAAACAGGAAATGTATTTATTGAAACAAAACTTAGTAACATCTTACCAAGAATACCAAAATCTGACAAGCTTTTGGGTTTTCACAAAGATAAATTAGTACTCAGTTGTGTCTGACTTTTTGCAACGCCATGGACTGGAGCCCACCAGGCTCCTCTGTCCATGGGATTTTCCAGCAAGAATACTGGAATGGATTGCCATTTCCTTCTCCACACAGAAATATATTGGTGTACTTTATTTTGCATTTTAGTGAGAGTTGCCAAGAAATAAGCTTTATTACCATATGGGACAAAAACACATTTATACAGTCTGAACTGAACATTTACATTGGATTTAATTGTAGAAGTTTTCCCCCATTTCAATTTTCCATATTTACACAGGCACTATAAGACTTTTAAAAGTGAGAAAACGTTCATTTTAAGATGTAATAACATCCAATATCCAGCAATTATGACCTTACTTTATAAAATATCAAAGTGCTTTGCATTTTCAAAAATGTGTTTTTTTAACTGCTTTTGTCTCTTTAACAAGCATATTAGCCCCAAATCATTCTTTGTAGTATTAAGCTGCCTACTTATTATTTAAATTCCAACATTTATACTTACATGATTGCATGTATTTTTAATAGTGATTCTTTTATCGCACACCGAGAAAGTATGCGACAGATGATGAGAAGTTTTTCTGAACCTTTTGGAAGAGACATGCTCAGCATCTCTGATAGGAGAGGAAGAGCTCGTAACCGTATGGGACATGAGGATGAAGAAAATTCCTTGACTGTAAGTTATTTATTTTAATGATAGTGAAGAAAAGTATTACAGAAGAATTTATCTCTGATGATAGGATAGGATTAATGTTATAGAAATAACCATTATACACAGGGAAGGACCTGTTGAAAAGGAGAATTCTTTGACAATGAAGTGTTAACTGTATAGAATTGCACTGTGATACCAAAACTTTTAGCACCATAGGGTTATATATTATAAGCCAAACTTCAGACATTCTTTTCCATGTGAACTATGTAAGGAAGAAAAACCATAATAAGGTTTTTCTCACCTTATCATTTACTCCCATGTCTTAAATTAGGACAGGCATGGAAATATCCTTGCATACAACACTTTTTCTTCTCGGTTTAAAATAGCATCCAAAACTGTAGTACAGTGCTTTTTATCTACTGGACCAGGAAAACTCAACCTACTCCTTGGCTACCTTGGACCCTCAAAATTTAGATTAACTTTTAAAAGTTAATTTAAAAGTTATTCAGAAGCCTTGTAGAACTACAGCATATGTTCAGAAGTCTTGTCTGAGAGCAAAACTAAAAGGTTACAAACAAACAACAAAAAACTCAGGATATTTATATACCTTAGCTGTTTTCTGCTTATTTGTGTTGCTTTTTCAGCCTCAAGAATGGCAGTTCTAGAACAACAAATCTGCAGGAGTTTCTAAAACATAAATCTCTACAGTTCAAATGTAGAGCTTTGGACCTCAGTAATCATTTTTTAGCGTATTTCTTTTTAATTGAAGGATGATTGCCTTATAATATTGTGCTGGTCTCTGCCAACATCAGCATGAATCAGCCATAGGTTTACATATGTTGTCCCCTCCCTCGTGGCACTGTCTCCCGCTTCCCACCCCATTCCTCCCCCTCTAGGTTGTCACAGAGCCCCAGATTGAGTTCCCTGAGTCATACAGCAAATCCCCACTGGCTATCTATTTCACGTGTGGTAATGTATATGTCCACATGCTACTCTCAATAAGCATTTTCAATTGGTCAATTGGGAAACTTCCAGGACCTTCCAAAGAAATACTTTCATATTTTTTATTTGCAATAATCTTGTTGTTAAATAGAGCAAAATGTTTCAGATACTCCTAAGAAGTTTGATGGATAAAATTACATTTGCCATTTAAATGAAAGTAATCTTCACATTCTTTCTCACATACACATTATTCCAATATCTATATATATTAATTTCATTCCAATTATTTTTAAATTTATTAATGTGGTCATTATGTTATTTTTTACTTTTAGGGCTATAAATTTCCATAAAAGTCTAAAATTAAGCCCAAAGGAAAAAACTGTCAAAGATTTGAGCAGAAATATCAAATATGACATTCTGAAATTTTATCTTTCACATGAGCATTGAAGTATTTTATATATTTGTTATAAACATAGCAAAGAGGGAGTAGAGCTGTACATAGTGCTTTGTACTATTTGCATGCAAAAATGAGCTGCTGGTAGCATTTATGCAAAAAGTAGGAGGTGACGATTTTATTCCCTTGTAACACAGAAAGGAGATCTGTTTATAATTCGCTGTAAAGTTCTTAGTGAGGATGCCTAGGCTGTAACTCTTCTGGTTATCCATTAGAAGAAGAAATGTTTTTTTCCTCAGTACCTGTGCTTAAAACATCTGAGTGTTTAATGTGCTGGAATAAGAAATATATAACCAATAGAAAGATAAATTTATTTGAAACTGTCATTTATCTGATTCATAATTTAGAACAATTTGTATTTTAGCTTGCCTCATATTTGTCTTGCCGGAGAAGGCAATGACAACCCACTCCAGTACTGTTGCCTGGAAAATCCCATGGACGGAGGAGCCTGGTAGGCTACAGTCCATGGGGTCACTAAGAGTCAGATGAGACTGAGCGACTTCACTTTCACTTTTCACTTTCATGCATTGGAGAAGGAAGTGGCAACCCACTCCAGTGTTCTTGCCTGGAGAATCCCAGGGATGGAGGAGCCTGGTGGGCAGCCGTCTGTGGGGTCACACAGAGTCGGACATGACTGAAGCGACTTAGCAGCAGCAGCAGCAGCATGTTTGTCTTGCCAGTGAGGCTTGAAATCAAGTTTTGGGGAACTAAAAAGCCCACATAGCTGAACTAATATGGTTGCATAAATGTGAGGATTAAATAAGGAAAGTCAAGTAAGAAAACAATTCTGAATACAAAAGAAGGCCAAGACCAATCAATATTTGAATGAAAAACTAAAATAATTGCTACCAAGTCCAGTTTCTAGTGGCATAAATTAACTTTTGTCTAAGATGATGAAATCATCTCCCTTATTATTAATCAAATCCCTTGCAATTATACAGTGCAAGTGACAAATAGATACAACGGATTAGATTTAATAGAGTGCCTGAGGAACTATGGACAGAGGTTTATGACATTGTACAGGAGGCAGTGATCAAGACCATCCCCAAGAAAAAGAAATGCAAAAAGACAAAATGGTTGTCTGAGGAGGCCTTACAAATAGCTGAGAAAAGAAGAGAAGCGAAAAGCAAAGGAGAAAAGGAAAGATGTACCCATTGGAATGCAGAATTCCAAAGAATAGCAAGGAGAGATAAGAAAGCCTTCCTCAGTGATCAATGCAAAGAAATAGAGGAAAACAATAGAATGGGAGACTAGAGATGTCGTCAAGAAAATCAGAGATACCAAGGGAACATTTCATGCAAAGATGGGCTCAATAAAGGACAGAAATGGTACGGACCTAACAGAAGCAAAAGATATTAAGAAGAGGTGGCAAGAATACACAGAAGAACTGTACAAGAAAGATCTTCATGACCCAGATAATTCCAATGGTATGATCAGTCACCTAGAGCCAAACATCCTGGAGTGTGAAGTCAAGTGGGCCTTAGAGCATCACTACGAACAAAGCTAGGGGAGGTGATGGAATTCCGATTGAGCTATTTCAAATCCTAAAAGATGATGCTGTGAAAGTGCTGCACTCAGTATTCCAGCAAATTTGGAAAACTCGGCAGTGGCTACTGGACTGGAAAAGGTCAGTTTTCACTCGAATCCCAAAGAAAGGCAATGCCAAAGAATGTTCAAACCGCACAACTGTACTCATCTCACCCGCTAGCAAATAGTGCTCAAAATTCTCAAAGCCAGGCTTCAACAGTGTGTGAACCGAGAACTTCCAGATGTTCAAGCTGGATTTAGAAAAGGCAGAGGAACCAGAGATCAAATTTCCAACATCCCTTGGATCATTGAAAAAGCAAGCAAGTTCCAGAAAAAACATCTATTTTTGCTTTATTGACTACACCAAAACCTTTGACTTAGTGGATCACAACAAACTGTGCAAAATATAAAGGGATGGGAATACCAGACCACCTTACCTGCCTCCTGCAAAACCTGTATGCAGGTCAAGAAGCAACAGTTAAAACCAGACATGGAACAACAGACTGGTTCCATATAGGGAAAGGAGTAAGTCAAGGTTGTATATTGTCACCCTGCTTATTTAACTCATATGCAGAGTACATCATGCAAAATGCCGGGCTGGATGAAGCATAAGCTGGGATCAAGAAATATCAATAACCTCCGATACTCAGATGACACTGCCCTTATGGCAGAAAGTGAAGAACTAAAGAGCCTCTTGATAAAAGTGAAAGAGGAGAGTGAAAAAGTTGGCTTAAAACTCAACATTCAGAAAACTAAGATCATGGCATCCAGTCCCATCACTTCATGGCAAATAGATAGGGAAAACAATGGAAACAGTGAGAGACGTTGTTTTTCTGGGCTTCAAAATCACTGCAGTCATGAAATTGAAAGACGCTTGCTCCTTGGAAGAAAAGCTATGACCAACCTAGACAGCATATTAAAAAGCAGAGACATTACTTTGCCAGCCAAAGCCTGTCTAGTCAAATCTGTGGTTTTTCCAGTAATCATGTATGGATGTGAGAATTGGACTGAGCATCAAAGAATTGATACTTTTGAACTGTGGTGTTGGAAAAGACTTTTGAGGTCCCTTGGACTGCAAGGAGATCAAACCAGTCAATCCTAAAGGAAATCAACCCTGAATATTCATTGGAAGGACTGATGCTGAAACTGAAACTCCAATACTTTGGCTACTTGATGTGAAGAACTGACTCACTGGAAAAGACCCTGATCCTGGGAAAGACTGAAGGTGGGAGGCGAAGGGGATGACAGAGGATGAGATGGTTGGATGGCATCACCAGCTCAATGGACATGAGTTTGAGCAAGCTCCAAGAATTGGTGATGGACAGGGAAGCTTGGCATGCTGCAGTCCATGGGATTGCAGAGTCAGACACGACTGAGCAATTGAACTGAACTGAAGATGATGAACCAGAGGTGTCAGCTAAAATCTGTGTGTAGCGTTATCCAGTAGAATGCTCTGGATGATTTAAATGTTCTAAATCCACCCTGTCTAGTATGGTTAGCCACATAAGACTATCAAACCTTTGAAATGTGCCTAGTGCCACTGAGGAACTGAATTTTCAATTCTAATTATTTAAAATTAATTTTAAATAGCCACGTGTAGGTTTTGGCTACCTTAATGCAGGGTATGATAATATTCAAAAAGGGTGCAAAGCTTTTAGCTTTTTTTAAAAAACCAACACTGATTAAAGGACACTAATCAGCTACAGGTGAACCTATCATCTTATTTTTTCTTAATTTAATAATAATCTCTTTCAGCATTTTCCCAACAGAAACTGCAGTACTCATCTACCTATTAAATAGAAAGTAAATGGTGATTTTACTGTATCAGATTTAGACCAAACCATTTCATAAAACTTTGAGTTTCGTGGTATTTTATATAGTAAATACTGCTAAGTAGTATTTACTTACCTCTCCCATCTAAAATCAAGTGGTATATATAATATATTCAATTCCATTATATTGTATCTTAGAAAGCTAACACCAGTGAGTTTTTTTTCCTTGTTCAAGCTATGAAAACTCTTTGCTAACCAAGAGTGCTGAGCATTGCCCTAGAGCAGTTGAAGGGCTGTAGTAATTTTTTAATACAGGAATTTCATATGGTTACAGTAGGTTTTCCAAGGAACATTCAGCTTCTTTTTAACCTAAACTCTTCTTTTCTTCTGAATGAGTTATACTGGTGAGATATGGCTCTCCTTTTTTCCCCTGGGGTGTGATACATTTGACATGTTTATGTATCAGTGTGAAAGATTTATGTAAAAGCAAAAAAAACTAAATACATTAGTTAAAAGAAAACAAACAACAGTAACAACAAAAGACCTCTATCCCAACTTGACTTTTCTAAGTTTCTAAGTCAATGTCCTATAATTACATATGAAAGTAGGAATAAAAATTAGAAATTGACTATAGAAGATGGACAAATCAGCTGCCTAGTTTGAAAACAGCACAGCCAAGTAGAGTAGGCTTTTTGAGCATGCTAGCTGTTCTATTTGAACTTTTTAATAATAGTTTACACAAAGCTTTTTTTTTTCTCTTTCTGTGAAGTTATAAATTTTAAAATGAGTATTTAAGCAGTGAGCCATAAGCTGATGCTTCTAAGGATAGTGGATGAAAATTTATATTTCAAATATGTACTTGATAACCGTTTTCTTTATTTTTCACCCATTTCTTGGCGTTTGTCATCTTTATCAGCCCTATAATGAGGGAAAATAGAGATTCCTGCAAAAGTAGGAAAAGCATCAGCTATGCCATTTCTTTGTACTATTAGCTTTTCTTCAGTTCATGATTTCTTTATTGGGATGTTTTTAAGCCAGTTGTCCACTTGGGGTCGGTTTTGTTTAAAACTAGATCATTTAATCTGTAAGCTTATTTTATTAGGCAGTTTATAATTCAAGATATAACCTATGGCCATCTGACAGACTGAGAGATGGTGCCAGAGTCAATGTAGAATCTGTTTCCTTTCAGTTAAAAGAAACAATGAGGAATTTTATTGGTGTACAAATACACTTTGGAGATTACTGTTCTAATTTATTATAAAATTTAAACAGTTTTCTCTAGTTTTCTGATATAACTTACACAGGGAGAAAATTATCACTAAATGATGGTATAATTTTATATATACCTTTTACCAAGAAACTCAAAATTTATTTTCAACATTTGAAACTTCCAAGTAATGAAAGTTTTTAATTTATATATGTGTCTAAAAATTTATTTTTATTATTCCATCTATTATGCTTAACATTCTTTTTCCTATCAAAGACTAAATATCTTTAAACCTATATGCATGATCCTTTCTGAAGTCTGTATTTCTTATTCCATGTTAGTTCTTAGGAGGTATCCATTAAATTTTTTTGACCAATATCTCTTCTAAGCTTTTGAAATGTTATTAATATAGATACTTTTGATTTTTAATTAGTTTCAGGTGAGAGTAAATGATTTTTTAAAAATATGGAATCATTGAACAAAAGGAAGATGATATAATCTTAATCATTATACCTTATGTGTTACTTTTGGTGTGAATTTGCATTTTCTTTGAAAAATGTTTGTCTTAGTCCATAGCAATTATTTTCTCTTTAATAAGGAGTCTTATTTAAAAGATATGTGGTCTCCTTGTTCATCTTCTTGGCTCATGTCAGACTCTACAATGAATAATAAGCAGATAACTTTAAATATATATACTAGCTCTTTTTGATTAAATGGTTTCATAATTTGCTTAGCTCTGAACTATGTGATTATGTAGTGCATTACTTTCTTTTTCAGAGATTGTTGTATAATAAATATCATACCGAAATTAATTGGATTTTTTTCTAGGCAATGAGTTCTCTTGTACCTTTTGGCAGTTTTGGTGGTATGGTTCGTATCATAAGACAAGCCATTTTAGCAATATTTTCTGACAATATTTTATTTTTCATTAACTCAAGCATACTCAATCGGCATGCCATCTCACTTTCATAACAGCTTTTAGCATTTGTTACTGAAAACTTGTTTCGTGTGTTAATTTTGTCTTAGAATGTTTAGGCCTGTGTTTTGTGGAGTACATCACATCAACATTAAAAAAAAAAATCAGTTTTCCAAAAGAAAAAGTACATTTTGGTTGATGACAATTCACTTTATTTACAAAAGGGATCCTCGGAGTTGTGTTTAAAAGTTGGAGACTTTCACTTGCTTATGCTGACTCTTCAAAAAGTAAAAAAGCACCAAATTGAGGATAGACAAAAGCTCAGACTGACTGCTTTCTCTAGGACTCTGTTGTCAGTTCAGTCATGCTTTCCTTTCCCATGTCCAAGTACTCTGCAGCCAGCTTTTTTCTCCCACCCCTGTTTTTCTCTGAGCTTTTGGTCCTCTTTTTCTGTGCTGCTAATTTCTAACACACTTAAAGGCAATCTGGGGAGTAGCAGAGAATAGCATCATCACCTTGGAGCACTTTCTATGTGTGCATCTATACGCTCATGAAAAAGTGTTTTGAATTCTCTTGTGCTAGACTTTAGCCATTTCTTACCTTAAAATTTGCCTTATAACATTTGTTCTTCTGATCAGAGTTTTTAGTGGGACAAGCGATGAAGGAAAAAACAAACAAACAAACAAACTGTAGCACAGAGTTATCAGTCAAGTAATCAGGAAATTCAGCATGCTTTGGGCACACAGATAGAAAAAAGCCTGTAGCCCAGACCTTTGGGTTGGTGGAGTGAAGGTCAGTTAGAGGAGACTTCTTGAGCCTTAAGGATTAATAGGAATTAGCCAGGAAAAGCTGGGAAGGGAGAAGAGAGATCAACACAGAGGAAACAGCATGTGTAAAGACCAGGAGTCTAGGGAGCCCAAAGATATTTGGAATTATTTGGCCCTAGGGTGTGAGTTGGAGAATAGGTATAGGTAAGGATGATGAGGTACCAGAGGGGACTTCTTTGGGCCCTGATAAGGACTGTGGACTTTAACAAAAGAGCAGGAGAAGCAATTGATGAATTTTTGTCAAAATAGTAGGAGAATCAGATACTTATTTTTTGAAAAAGCATTGTCCCTGCAGGGAAGACAGGTATTAGAAGGGGCCAGAGTGGAGGCAGAGAGGTGAGGAGGCTGACAAAGTGTTCTGAGAAGTATGAGTGATAGATAGCTTCTACTCAAGTAATAGCTGTGGTGATAAAGAGAAATAATCTCTTTTGAGAGAGTTAAGTAAATGGATAGCACTTGGCCATTCATGGGTTGTTGGATCAGTAGAATAGGGGAAGAAAAGTTTTTTGCTTATTTTTCTGGCCTGAGGAATTAGATGAAAATGCTACTGAGCTAAGGAACAGAGCACTAAGGCAATGCCAGTATGAGGACAGGAGTGCTCAGAAAGATCATTTCAGGTCTGGGTGTTTTGCAGTTGAGGCATCTGTGGGCTGTTCAACTTGATTTATCTAGTAAGCAGTTGGATATATGAGCTTTAACTGAGCTACAGATAATTAGTTCATTCATTCAGCAAATATTTATTGAGCCCACCTATGCACCAGGAGTTGTTTCTAAAGTACTGGGAAAATGGTGATGAGTAAGACAGAGAAGATAGCCCTGCCTTCGCAGAGGTTATTTTCACAGAGTGGGAGGACAGACAATAAAGAAACAACTCAGATAGTCAAAGTGCTTCTAAGTGCTTTGAAGGAGATGAAATGGGCATATGATACAGGGACAGGTTCAGGTGGAGCAAAGATTAGACAGGTAACCTTTCTAAGGAGGTGATACTTGAATGATGAGAAGAAACTATACCACCGAGTCAGGAGAGAACATTCTAGGCAGAGAGAAGAGCAGCTATACAAAGTTCCTGAAGGCCTCCAAAGCCCACTGGAATCTCAGCTCTAATTTGTACCCCCCCCCCTTTTGTCAAGGTGTTGGGCCACCCACATAACAAGTACAGAAACATCTTTTAATGGCTGACAGTGAATTGAGAAGAGACAAAATATACCCCAAACATGTGATCTTTTTTCTCTCACTTTCCTTAGGCTAGCTCTTTAGTCTCTCTTGAATTATCTCTTAAACAGCATTGATTCTCAGTGTAACGCTGAGACAAACAATTCACAATATTTCTGGAATTGTGTTGAATCTCTGAAATGCAGATTAATTCTGTTGCTGTCCTTTGCATCCTAAGTGTGAAAGTTGCTCAGTCGTGTCCGACTTGTTGTGACCCTGTGGACTATACAGTCCATGGAATTTTCCAGGCCAGAATACTGGAGTGGATAGCCATTCCCTTCTCCAGGGGATCTTCCCAACCCAGGGATCAAACCGGGGTCTCCTGCATTGCAGGTGGATTCTTTGTCAGCTGAGTTATCAAGGAAAGATGTATCATTTTTCCTAAATGTGTCTTTGTTGTTCTGTACTATGGTTAGAAGTGAAGTGATGTGACAGTCGCTCTGCTGCTAAGTCGCTTCAGTCGTGTCCGACTCTGTGCGACCCCAGAGACGACAGCCCACCAAGGCTCCCCTGTCCCTGGGATTCTCCAGGCAAGAACACTGGAGTGGGTTGCCATTTCCTTCTCCAATAGTCGCTCAGTTGCAGTACTGGTCGTCCAGTTCTTTGCAGTACCATGGACTATAGCCCACCAGGCTCTTCTGTCCATGGGATTCTCCAGAATACTGGAGTGGGTTGCATTCCATTCTCCAGGGGATCTTTCTGACCCAGGGATCGAACCTGGATCTCCGGCATTGCAGGCAGATTCTTTGTTACTGAACCAAAAGGGAATGCCACAATGGTTAGTGCAGATTCTAAAGGGGAATTTGATTTTTCTATTTCCTATTATATGTGAACGTGTTAGTCACTCAGTTGTGTCCAACTCTTTGCAATCCCATGGACTGTAGCCTCAGTCGATAGAATTCTCCAGGAAAGCAAAAGAATCTCCAGAAACTCCTTCTAACAGTAGACGATGCTTTGGCTGACACACTAGAATGTGTGCTTCACTTGTTGATTCCTGGTGATTATTCCAGTGATAAAACCTAAAATCAATAGGAGACTTTTCTAGAGCAGTGTTTCTCTGCCTTGATGCTGCTACTTTCATGTTGGGCCGAATAACTTGTTGTGGGAGCTGTGCTACATTCCTGTGCTTTGTAGGATATTTAACAGAACCGCTTGCCCCTGTCACTGAGTGCCAGTCATACACCCTCCTCAGTTGTGACAAACATAAATGAGTGTAATTATTGAAAAATGTCCCCCTGGGGTAAAAATCACTCTTGGCTAAGAAACCACTGTTCCAGAGGAATTCTTAACTGTTCTTGGAGAGGAGCACACCTCATGCTTCAAGGGTATGCCCTATTGAGCAATCAGTGATAGGCAACAATTCCAAGACCTGTTAGTGGAATGATTCAACCTCTGTCACTTGGCACCAACTCTGATGGAAAGGCTTCCCTGGTGGCTCAATAAAGAGTCTACCTGCAATGTGGAAGATCCGGGTTTGACCCCTGGGTTGGGAGGATCCCCTGGAGAAGGAAATGTCAACCCACCCCAGTACTTTTGCCTGGGAAATCCCATGGATGGAGGAGCCTGGTGGGCTATAGTCCATGGAGTTGCAGAGTTGAACATGACTGAGCAACTAACACTAACGCTGATGGAAAGGAGGGCTGGCTACTCCAGAGTCAGCTTCTGTCAGCCATGTGGTCCTGCTGGAGACGACACTGTTATCTTACACTCAGGTTTTATTTATTTGCCTGGTGGGATATACAGAAATAAGAAGGAAAAATTTGAAGACTAGTCTGTGCTAAAGCTGTACCAGCCCAGAATATACCACTCAGTATTTAAATAGCAACCAAATTGTGTTTTCAGCAAGTTGAATGATATGTATGTGTATATTTGTCTGTTCTTGCATGTATATTCATGTGGATATATACACATGTATGTTTGCATGTGTTTATAGTGTTACAGCTTCCTAGCCATTTATATGCTGGCTGTCTAGGATTGTGTGTATGCTTCAAATTTTTCTTTAACAAATTGCTTTCATTGTATAGTCCTTATATTATTTTTGTCTGGTTGATCACTGCATGAGATCCCACAGCAAAAGTCAAGAAAAAAAAAAATTCAGCTGTTTTGGGAAGGTGGATTTGCTTCTTTCGTGTTGTATTTATAGTTAATAACATACTTCCTAATGTCCTGTAGCATACAGATGTCAACCCTTTTCAGGCAATGGACCGAATGATGTTAAATATGAGAAACAGTATGCAGGAATTACAAAGAAACTTTGTAAGTACTGAAAGATGGATAAGAATGTTGTTTTCCATTACTGGTGCCCTATATTATAGTGGCTTTCAACCATTTTCTAACCATAGTCCCCAGAAACTAAAAAATATATCTTATGTCATGACACTACTTGTGTGCTGTCTATATTGTACACCTGAAATGAAAGTTTCATGAGAAAAGGATCATGCTATTCACAGTGTCTATTGATATTTTCCATTTTATTTCATATTTTAAAAATCCTGGTCACAACCTATCAGAATGATTGCATAACCTACAAGTTTGATAAATAGCATTACTTAAATTTTAAAAATAAAAAATTAAACCTCAAAAATATTTATTCTGCTGAAGGTCACTATTATAAATGAACATTTTATATGAATTTAGATTTTTTATTATGTATAACTTGTCTACTTAAAAATTATAGCATCTAAGTTATTAAGTGTTTAAAAATAACTCAAAATAGGAATTTTAAGAATGATATTTAGAAACTAGATTAGAGTCATATAGTCTGAATACTTACAAACTAGTTACTAATATTCTTACTTTTCTACTCATAACATTAATCATAAACAAAATAATAACTTGATTCACTATGAAGACCAACCATATTATTTTGGTCATCCAGTTTGAAATCTAAGGATCATCTCATAATGTCCAAATCTTGGACATTAGAAGTGTAGCATTGGTATCCACAGAAGGTATAAAACTTCTTGGCACATGGTTAATTGGCTCAACATTGGCAGAATTGCTCACAAAAGTTAACCACTGACTATAAAAGTATCACATGCATCAAAGCATAACATCTATAAACTTAAGCTTTGAAGTCTTTGACCTCAAAGATTTGAGGAATTCTAAGTGAATCACTTGTTATTCATTATTCCTTACAAGAGGAGTGTGAATTGTTACCTAAAATGGAAGGAAGTTAGGGCCTTCATGGGGGTACCATTTGGATACATCATACTAATCATATACAGTATCTTTACTAGAACTTACACCTAGTGTTGTTGCTTATTTGAATCTTCTGACATTAGTTCTTCATATTTGATTGAACTCACTGGATATACAATTTATATTTATCTCCAGGGTCACCTTTCAATGGATCCAAATGGACATTCATTTAGTTCTTCCTCTGTGATGACTTATTCCAAAGTAGGAAATGAACCTCCAAAGGTTTTCCAGGCCTCAACACAAACCCGCAGGGCTCCAGGAGGAGTAAGTACTTTCTTGGAATTTTATAAAGTTGTGGAATGATAGATCACACATATCAAATTTTGGCTGTTAAAATTTGACCTGGTACTGGTGCGGAAAAGAGAAGAGGGAGTAAAACACAAAGCAGTGTGAAAAGCAGTCAAGTTGACTGTAGTTTTTTATTTTAAGGCATTCTTGGTCTCCCCAACTGGTAGTGTGGGAGATAATGCAGGATCCATTCCGGACCTCTGCCGTGAAGGGAACAGTGCAATAAAATGGGTCACACGAATTTCTGGTTTTTCAGTGCATACAAAAGTAATGTTTATTCTGTTCTGTTGTTGTTAAGTTTGCAATAGCATTATGTCTAAAAAAGCAATGTACTCACCATAACATAAAGGCTACCCACTCCAGTATTCTGGCCTGGAGAAGTCTATGGACTATATAGTCCATGGGGTCGCAAAGAGTTGGACACGACTGAGCAACTTTCGCTTTCACTCACTTGTCTCTCCCACCTACCTCCATTTGTGCCCCCAGGCGCTTTTTTTATCTTTAATGTCTATTGATGTTTATTACCTTTACATGTTGACAAGGGAAGTAGACACTAAAGTCTTTGTTTCATGAAATATAAATGTCTATAGTTAGCTTATATTTGAAGTAAATGAATTTTTTAACTTATAAAATATTTCAAGGGTACAGACAGAACATAGAGAATAATATAAATACACCATATTTCTTTAATCCAGTTTAGTGAAGTCATGATGCTTTTCTCTATTTAAGTTGTCTTTTGTTTTCTTTTTAAGCAAAAATGCAGTTAAAATTTCCAGTATGCTCCTCCCTCCTTGGTCCCTTTTCCCTTTCTTCCTCCCCAAAGAGAACCATTTTCTTATACAGGCATACCTCGTTTTACTGGTCTTCGCTTTATTGCACTTCACAGATAAGTTGCATTTTTTGCATACTGAAGGTTTGTGGCAATCCTGTGCTATCAGGTCAGAGTTAGCAATTTTTAGCAATAAAGTGTTTTTATATTATGGTGTGTACATTGCTTTTTTAGACATAATGCTACTGCAAACTTAATAACAACAGAATAGAATAAACATTATTTTTATATGCACTGGAAAACCAGAAATTCGTGTGACACGTTTTATTGCACTATTTCCTTCATTGCAGAGGTCCAGAGTGGATCCTGCACTATCTCTGAGGTATGCCTGTACCTGGAACTTACCACTTTTGTGCATGCTTTTATGATTTCATTACTTATGTATGCTCCATGTACAATATAGTGAATCATTTTACAGGTTTCCGAGCACATGTGACTTTGCTCTGCAACTAGACTTTGCTCAGTAATTGCTTCTGAGATTTGTTCAAGTTGATATGTGTAGCTCTGGTTTCTTTAACTTCTATGTAATGTCCAAAATATGAATATACCACAGTTTTAAAATCTACTTTTCTAATAATAGATATGTAGGTGTTTATAATTTTTCACTTATTTATCTTCATAGCTGTCTCCTTGTGCAAAAAGGGCTAGGAGTTGGACTGGAGGAGGTGTGTGTCCTCATCCTTACCTAGAAATTACCAACTTAGTATCATGTAGGGACTTCCCTGGTGGCTCAGACAGTAAAGCGCCTGTCTACAATGCAGGAGACCTGGGTTTGATCCCTGGGTTGGGAAGATCCCCTGGAGAAGAAAATGGCAATCCACTCCAGTACTATTGCCTGGAAAATCCCATGGACAGAGGAGCCTGGTAGGCTACAGTCCATGGGGTCGCAAAGAGTTGGACATGATTGAAACAGTTGACTCCTACAGATTTTGGTATGAGTTGCCACTTCTCCATTTATTCGTTAGTACTTATAGTAAAGAAAATAAGGCGTTGCCTGTCTAATGGGTGACTTAAATGAAAACAGTATTTAAGTCATTTCATGACTGCTGAATAATTAGTTGCCCTTACATGTATTCTTTTTTTAAAATAATTATACTGGTTCTGCTTGTCCTAGACATTTTAATTTTAAGCAGGTCAGGAAACATCAGAGAATTATTACCATAATTTTACTACAAGTTGGTAGTGGAACTATGTACCCATTATTTTTAGAGCAATAGATTTATGTTCTTACCTGTATAGGTAAGTAGGTTCTGAGGAGTTATTATTTATGTGAATAATAACTAATTTTTATTTTCTTCATTTTCACAGATAAAGGAAACCAGGAAAGCATTAAGAGATTCTGATAGTGGACTAGAAAAAATGGCTGTTGGTCATCACCTCCATGACCGAGCTCATGTCATTAAAAAGTCAAAGAACAACAAGACTGGAGATGAAGAGGTCAATCAAGAGTTCATCAATATGAATGAATGTAAGTTATCAGAAAAAATGGCATTCTTCCTCTCAAACTTAAAATAGCAGCTGTACCAGAACTTGGTTAGAATTTTTTTAATAGAAACATTTCATGTGATATTCTTTCAGGCAGTTTATGAATTGTATATGTAGGCAATACATTATCAACATAGTAATAAAATTGTAGTTTCATTGTTTCATAGTAGATCTATCTTTTCATAGTGATTTTTAATGTTGAATATCATTTATTTTTTGTTTTATACTTAGAAAATGGAATCTTTTGTTTTTTAGTAAAGCTGTCATTAGTAAAAATGAGTTTTTATATATTTGTGGTTATCAAAGAAGTATATTTGAAAAGCATAAAAAAGTACAAAGAAAGAAAATAAAATCATTCATAATTCCAACCCCAAATACTAGTATTAATGTTTTAGTATATATATTCCTAATAGTTTTATGTATATATAAACATATAAACACACATACTTTTCTTTTTCAAAATCAGTATTTTACCATCTATATAGTTTATATTGTGCTTATTTTAATTCCCAACTATAATTGTGAACAGCTACCTATGATGTTACTTTTCCAAAAACATTCTAAATGGTTACCTAAAAGTGATAATATATATGGATCAAGCTCATCTTTTCCACTTCCTATATTTTCTACTCATTCTTTAATGCATTCAATTCTTTCTAGTGTCCTAACTCTTCTCATTATAGTTTTTAAGTTATATTCATTTCCTGTTTTTAGAAAGTATTTTAAATAAAAATGTTTTATCATAGTAAAGAGTTTTAATTATTGTTTCATTTTAGAAAAAGAAATTCTCTTAAGGTTAGAATTGGAGAAAATTATTGTTATGCAATGAGATGAAAGCCACATCTTAACCTTTCTTTAATTTTAACCTTTGCAGTTTGATCACATTTAAATATATACAGAATACTTCACAATAATTAACATATTTAAGAAAATTTTGGCAAAGTAACATTGTTGTACAGGCAATCTGAAAGGACAAGTATTGTCATTTACTTATCATTATTATAGAATTTAGATTACCTACTTCATAGCAACATAAATTGGCAGATGAGTAACCTATTTTAGGAAACTGAAACAGGAACTTGTGAGGCCAAATTATGTAGTGAAATTGTGAGATTAATAGGAAGTGCTAGCCCCAGGAGGACTGTCCTCCAAGTACAGAGGAAAAGTGGGATCACTGTGAGATGACCAAGGAAGAAAGAAAGACTGTAAGTCAGTGTCACTGGGTCACGGGGTCCAGGGATAGAATAACATGATATCCAGGCAGGTGTGGGAAAAAAACAGCTCATCAATAACCAAATTACCAGCAGGGATAGGAGAGGAACAAATAGAAAAGGAAATATCACTCTGAGTCAAAGACCTTTATATTTGAAGCAGTTTCCTATCTCTAAGGTTAGGCTGATGGAAACACCAGGGAACGTGTAGGGAGCAGAGCAGTTACTGACAGTTGACACCTTACTACTTACCCTTTCATTTTGATATTTAATGTAGGTGATGCTCATGCTTTTGATGATGAGTGGCAAAATGAGATTCTGAAGTACCAGCCAAGGGGACAATGGCGCAATCTAGATAACTCTAGGATGCGAAGTGTTGGTCATGAGAATTCAGGATCCCGAGAACTTAAAAGAAGGTAAAAGTTATTTCTAATTAAATTGTGTTTTTTCAAAACAAATTAGAAGGAAAGTTATGTAATTTTACCTCTATTATCAGGAAGTTTTGATTGATGTCCAGGTAGTATCAATGTTTTGTGAAAGGTATAATAATTTTAAATTACATCTGAATATTCCAACACAACTTTAAATTTGTACCTGAAACCCAATAATATTTTAGGATTGTATGACTAGTAACTCACTAGCAAATTGTGCTTTAGACAGTGGGACTAAAATCCTGCTAAGGAAAAGTGATCTACTATAATGCAGTTATTCTTATGCAACAGATTCTCATCTGGAGAGAGTAGGAGTTGTACATTTTGTACTAGGTAAAGATACCAGTGTTGTACTAGGTAAAGATACTGGCATTTAGGGATATGGTAAGGGGAGAGGGACTGTAGCTATAAAAGGCTGAATGAAACTTCCCTAACAAATCAAAATTGAGCATTTAATGACAAACATGTTTTTAGATACTTACATATTAAATAGTATGTTGCAATATCTGTATTAGATATTTTGGAAGAATTTTGCAAAAACTTTAGCCTCGTTCGGAATTACCTTTTGGAGTAGATGTGAAATACAAATATGCTAAAACCATCTTTAAAGATGAGACTTGGACACATTTAGTGTGTATTCTAGAGTTACAATTTAATTTGGTTCTCTGGGGGAAAATTGAAAACACTGCCTAATTCCTGTTGCCATTAGACTTGAGAGAGAGAGAGAGAGGCCTCACCAGGCCTCAAAACAGAAATCTGTTCTAGGCTATAAGAGAGTGGAGGATCGCTGCAGAAGGTGGAAGGCTGCCCAGAACCAGCGAGCAACAAGTGGGTACCAAGTAAACCAGAAGCCTTGTACAGAATTTTGTGTGCTATTTTAAAATACTTGTCTAGAAATTTAGAGCCCTAATGTTTTCCATAGAAAACTTGCTCCTCTATTAATTGTAAACCATAATTGTCTCACTTTGAAAAGTTCATTGATAAAAACCTAACAGTGCTATAATCAAACCTAAGTTTGCCTGTGAGATTCAGGTCCCAGCTAAAGAAAAGCATGCTCCTTGTAGATGGTTTATAAATCTATAACCCTATCAGTGGCATTTTCTGTAAACCAGCACTGTCCAGCTGAACTTTCTGAAATGATTTTTGCAGTGATGAAAATGTTACACATCTGTACTGTCTAGTATGGTAGCCACTAGCCCCATGTGGCTGTTGAATCACACTTGAAAAGGCAGTGATGCAGCCAAGGAACTGAATTTTGAAATTCTGTGTATTTTAATTAATTTAAATGTAAATGATGTGGCTAGTGGCTATGATGTTGGACAGCATGGTTCAAAGGTAAACAGTTAAATCTGTCTCAGGGAAGCAGCTGTTGCTCTCTTAAATGTTAAGTGAAATTGTCTGCCACATGTTTTTCAAAGCTATTATGGAACTCTTAAGATAAAACTCACCTTAAATTACAGTGGCCTTTATCAAGTTTGTGTTGATGTTTTAATGACCATTTAATAATGATAGTAATGTTCACATGTATATTTCTTAGGGAGAAACATCAAAGTCCAGCCATTGAACATGGAAGAAGATCAAATGTTTCTGTGGACAAACTCAACATCAAAGGATCGCCTGTGAAAATCAACAAAAAATAAATAGCATTGCATTTGATTTCTTTAGTTTTGATTGTTTTAACAGAGAAAGTAATGGTGCTGGGTAATATACATAAGACCAATCTTTTGTTATTAAATCAGTACTGTTCTTAGCAACTTTCTTCTGAATATTCTTGAAAATGCTCACTTTGTATTGTCCCTACTTTAGGAATAAAACGTGAATCTTCAACAGTGCAAGCTGTTAAACATACTCTTAACACTTTTTAAAACATAACACATGCTGATTTTGCTTTCATAATTATTTTTATATTGGTTATGTTTTCCCCTGTATATTCAAGATTGAACGTACAACTGTTCTATCATATAAAATTAGTTAAAATAAGTAAACTGCTCAAAAATAGTCCCAGTGTTTTAGCAACACTATAATAGAGTGATGTTAATAAAGGTTAAAATTATTTAGCTCAAGTTTTAGAATGTGTTTATGTAGCCAGCCAGCTTAAAGAATTTTTAAAAATAAAGCAAAAACTAGTACTCTTTATAAAAAATTAGTTGTTATTTTGATAAAGGACATAAAGAATAAGCAAATAGTTCATTTTTGAAGAGATTTTAAATTGCTAATATACCTGAATTTTCTTCTTATCATTTCTTTATACAGTGTATTCTTTTTTTGTTCTGTATTACATTTTTAACACTCATCAGACTTTCCATTGACCTTTCTCTTTAACATCTTAAGGTAGCATATTCTGTTCTCCTTTCTCAAAGACAGCTTAATTTATCTCCATGGTTAAGATTCTAAAGTTGCATTGTCCTTGGAGAAACTCTGCTCAGCCTCTTTGTGACATTTAGAAAAATGCATTTGGTATTCTGCAAACCTTAATGATTGATTGTTTCAAAATTTCTTAGACAGGTGATGTGTGTGTTTGAGCACAGTACTTAATAATTCAACTGTTCCCTTTTTAATTATACTATTTAAAAATTCAGCTCTTGAATTTTTTGTTCTAGAATTATAGCATTGATCTGTTTATATAAATTTAAGCATAAAGCTTATGAAAATATAAAATCTTAACTCTTTAAGTTTTTGTCCTTTCAAAGGGAGGAAAAAAGAACAAAGTCAACTAACACTCTATAATCCTAATATCTTCCTTTTAAAACTTTGGAATTAGAATTGTGTAATTGTGCTTATACTCTTCTAATTTTCTGTATCATACCCTGTTAATATTAGTAGTCGTGTTTCATGCCTTTAGTCACTAAAATAAAATCCGTATGTGTCATCTCATTTTTAGAATGGAAAGTAATTGAGCACATATCAGTTAAAGATGTTAAAATTTTCCTCTATGAATAATGAATATACTAATAACATACTATTACACGTTGGGGACTTATCATAAGGCATTGGTTTTAAATAATACGTTTGTGTAAATTCACTGGATAGATCAAAAACCTGTAGACACTGTAGTTATTCTCCTAAATTATTACACTGATTGTTAACTCAAATCATTGTATTCAATATGAAACACACTTGAATAAATATTGTATTTACAAGAGTATAACTTTCATGCATCATATAACAGAATTTATAGATGCTTTTTTCACCCCAGTTTGTTCACTGTGGCAATCATATTAAAATTGAATTAAATATGTATTTCCTCTTCTGCCACAGTGCTTCCTAGGGGGCCATTTATAAAATATATGACATTCAGGGATTAAATTGGAATGAAAACTGACCTTTTCCAGTCCTGTGGCCACTGCTGAGTTTTCCAAATTTGCTGGCATGTTGAGTGGAGCACTTTCACAGCATCATCTTTCAGGATTTGAAATAGCTCCACTGGAATTCCATCACCTCCACTAGCTTTGTTTGTAGTGATGCTTTTTAAGGCCCACTTGACTTCACCATCCAGGATGTCTGGCTCTAGATGAGTGATCACACCATCATGATTATCCAGGTCGTGAAGATCTTTTGTGTATAGTTCTTCTGTGTATTCTTGCCACCTCTTCTTAATATCTTCTGCTTCTGTTAGGTCCAGACCATTTCTGTCCTTTATAGAGCCCATCTTTGCATGAAGTGTTCCCTTGGTATCTCTAATTTTCTTGAAGAGATCGCTAGTCTTTCCCATTCTGTTGTTTTCCTCTATTTCTTTGCATTGATCACTGAAGAAGGCTTTCTTATCTCTTCTTGCTATTCCTTGGAACTCTGCATTCAGATGCTTATATCTTTCCTTTGCTCCTTTGCTTTTCACGTCTCTTCTTCTCACAACTATTTGTAAGGCCTCCCCAGACAGCCATTTTGGTTTTTTGCATTTCTTTTCCATGGGGATGGTCTTGATCCCTGTCTCCTGTATAATGTCACAAACCTCTGTCCATAGTTCATCAGGCACTCTATCTATCAGATCTAGGCTCTTAAATCTATTTCTCACTTCCACTGTATAATCATAAGGGATTTGATATAGGTCATACCTAAATGGTCTAGTGGTTTTCCCTACTTTCTTCAATTTAAGTCTGAATTTGGCAATAAGGAGTTCATGATCTAACTGTATAGAGCCTCTCCATCTTTGGCTGCAAAGAATAGAATCAATCTGATTTCGGTGTTGACCATCTGGTGATGTCCATGTGTAGAGTCTTCTCTTGTGTTGTTAGAAGAGGGTGTTTGCTATGACCAGTGCATTTTCTTGGCAAAACTCTATTAGTCTTTGCCCTGCTTCATTCCGCATTCCAAGGCCAAATTTGCCTGTTACTCCAGGTGTTTCTTGACTTCCTACTTTGGCATTCCAGTCCCCTATAATGAAAAGGACATCTTTTTTGGGTGTTAGTTCTTCAAGGTCTTGTAGGTCTTTATAGAACCATTCAGCTTCTTTAGCATTACTGGTTGGGGCATAAACTTGGATAACTGTGATATTGAATGGTTTGCCTTGGAAACGAACAGAGATCATTGTGTCGTTTTTGAGATTGTATCCAAGTACTACATTTCGGACTCTTTGGTTGACCATGATGGCTACTCCATTTCTTCTGAGGGATTCCTGCCTGCAGTAGTAGATATAATGGTCATCTGAGTTAAATTCACCCATTCCAGTCCATTTTAGTTCACTGATTCCTAGAATGTCGACGTTCACTCTTGCCATCTCTTGTTTGACCACTTCCAATTTGCCTTGATTCATGGACCTGACATTCTATGTTCCTATGCAATATTGCTCTTTACAGCATCCGACTTTGTTTCTATCACCAGTCACATCCACAGCTGGGTATTGTTTTTGCCTTGGCCCCATCCCTTCTTTCTTTCTGGACTTATTTCTCCACTGATCTCCAGTAGCATATTGGGCGCCTACTGACCTGGGGAGTTCCTCTTTCAGTATCCTATCATTTTGCCTTTTCATACTGTTCATGGGGTTCTCAAGGCAAGAATACTGAAGTGGTTTGCCATTCCCTTCTCCAGTGGACCACATTCTGTCAGACCTCTCCACCATGACCCACCCATCTTGGGTTGCCCTGCGGGCATGGCTTGGTTTCATTGAGTTAGACAAGGCTGTGGTCCTAGTGTGATTAGATTGACTAGTTTTCTGTGAGTATGGTTTCAGTGTGTCTGCCCTCTGATGCCCTCTTGCAACACCTACCATCTTACTTGGGTTTCTCTTACCTTGGGCGTGGGGTATCTCTTCACGGCTGCTCCAGCTAAGTGCAGCCGCTGCTCCTTACCTTGGACGAAGGGTATCTCCTCACTGCCTAGAGGATTGCTCCTCTAGGCCCTCCTGTGCCAGTGCAGCCACCACTCCTTGGACGTGGGTTGATCTTCCTGGCCGCTGCCCCTGGCCTCGGGTGTGGGGTGGCTCCTCCAGGCAGCCGTCCCTGGCCTCGGACGCGGGGTGGCTCCTCCCGGCCACCGCTCCTGGCCTCGGACAAGGGTGGCTCCTCTGGCTGTTCCTGCACCATCGCAGCCTGGCACTCTCAGCCACTGCCCCTGACCTCAGATGGGTAGCTGCTCTCCACCGTGCTGAGTGCGCCAGCCATTGCAGCCACTTGGACTGAGTGCACCAGAAATTGTATGGACCTAACAGAAGCAGAAGATATTAAGAGGTGGCAAGAATACACAGAAGAACTCTACAAAAAAGATCTTCATGACCCAGATAATCATGACGGTATGATCAATCATCCAGAGCCAGACATCCTGGATGGTGAAGTCAAGTGGGCCTTAGAAAGTATCACTATGAACAAAGCTAGTGGAGGTGATGGAATTCCAGTGGAGCTATTTCAAATCCTGAAAGATGATGCTGTAAAAGTGCTTCACTCAATATGCCAGCAAATTTGGAAAACTCAGCAGTGGCCACAGGACTGGAAAAGGTCAGTTTTCATTCCAATCCCAAAGAAAGGCAATGCCAAAGAATGCTCAAACTACCGAACAATTGCACTCATCTCACACGCTAGTAAAGTTAATGCTCAAAATTCTCCAAGCCAGGCTTCAACAATATGTGAACCGTGAACTTCCTGATGTTCAAGCTGGTTTTAGAAAAGGCAGAGGAACCAGAGATCAAATTGCCAACATCTGCTGGATCATGGAAAAAGCAAGAGAGTTCCAGAAAAACATCTATTTCTGCTTTATTGACTATGCCAAAGCCTTTGACTGTGTGGATCACAATAAACTCTGGAAAATTCTGAGAGAGATGGGAATACTAGACCACCTAACCTGCCTCTTTTGAAATCTATGCAGCTCAGGAAGCAACAGAACTGGACATGGAACAAGTGACTGGTTCCAAATAGGAAAAGGAGTCCATCAAGGCTGTATATTGTCACCCTGCTTATTTAACTTATATGCAGAGTACATCATGAGAAACACCGGACTGGAAGAAACACAAGCTGGAATCAAGATTGCCAGGAGAAATAGCAATAACCTCAGATATGCAGATGACACCACCCTCATGGCAGAATGTGAAGAGGAACTAAAAAGCCTCTTGATGAAAGTGAAAGAGGAGAGTGAAAAAGTTGGCTTAAAGCTCAACATTCAGAAAACGAAGATCATGGCATCTGGTCCCATTACTTCATGGCAAATAGATGGGGAAACTGTGGAAACAGTGTCAGGTTTTATTTTTGGGGCTCCAAAATCACTGCAGATGGTGACTCCAGCCATGAAATTAAAAGATGCTTACTCCTTGCAAGGAAAGTTATGACCAACCTAGATAGCATATTCAAAAGCAGAGACATTACTTTGCCCACTAAGGTCCGTCTAGTCAAGGCTATGGTTTTTCCAGTGGTCATGTATGGATGTGAGAGTTGGACTGTGAAGAAGGCTGAGCACTGAAGAATTGATGCTGTTGAACTGTGTTGTTGGAGAAGACTCTTGAGAGTCCGTTGGACTGCAAGGAGATCCAACCAGTCCATTCTGAAGGAGATCAGCCCTGGGATTTCTTTGGAAGGAATGATGCTAAAGCTGAAACTCCAGTACTTTGGCCACCTCATTGCCTACAAATAAAGTTTGCTTAAAAGTGTATTCAACATTAACGGATTTATTCGTCAAAGCCAGTCCTTTAGTACAAATTAACACATGGTTGATATAAAATAAGCCCAAAATTCATGATCGAATCTATGGTTTTTCTTGTCTCTTGTAATATACTCAAGGAGTACAGCAATTAACAAAATCACATCACTGTCCTTTTGGAGCAGTTCTCATTGGGAGAGTCAGACAACAGACAGTTGTATAAAGTGTGTCTGGATCTATCTAAGAAGAGCTCTGAAGGAAAATGAAGCAGTGCACAATATAGGGAAGAGCTTGGTCAGGGAACACCTAATTGATCGGATATTTGAACAGAGAAGGGAAAGAGTCATGCCTGTATCAGGAGGAGAGCACCTGGCTCTGGTTATGAGGGTCAGCAAGGAGGCAGAGAGGAAAAAGAGCAAGTGAAGTAGGGCTACGCTCGCCTTGGCTGCTCAAGCAAGGCTTTGTAGGTGCTTATTCTGAAGGTTATATATTGTTTTATTTAGTTATTTAAAATTTTAAGGCAATAAAAAGCTTTCAGATTAAAAAAATAAGTTATAAAAAATTTCAAGCCTACGCTAAAGTAAAGATGACAGTGACTGATTCACTGGATGGGTGTTTTCAGCAGAAAAATGACACACTCGCTTAAAAGGATCCCTTTTAGTGACTGTGAACAGGATAGACCGAGCAGCTGCAGGGCAGAAGCAGTAAGGTCAGGTAGGCTATGACAGTAATTTCTAGAGACAGCAGTGCTTTGAGTGGTGGGGAGAAGGTGCAGATTCTGGATCCATTTTTTAACGTAGTCCCATAGTACATGCCGACTGACTAAAGCAGGAAAGTCAGGGGTTCAAAGTGACATTTTTGGTCCTGGCAACTCTAAGAATGGAGTTTCCGTTGAGACGAAGACTGAAGAAGAAGGTTTTGAGGGGAAGATCATTAGCTCCTATGCCTCCAAGAAATCGAAATGGAATTTCAAGGATGCTATCTTCTATATGGACTAGACATATCCTTTTAGTAGCATAAATAACTATTTTGAATTTTTAATTTTAAATATTATAAACATTTCTCCACTTTGCTGTATAGGCAAAGCAAATAAGGGCTGCGTCTTTCTGGCAACATGCACTAAAAGCCTGATTAGCTACGCAAAGCGACTGCACTTTCTCTTCCCAGTCGGTAGAGGGCATCCGGGCAGCGGAGGACGCCGTTCTATCCTGAGATCCGGAAGCTTCTCCCTCTCTCTTTTTTTCCTCACCTCCCTCGTATCCTTCGCCCCGGAAGTGCTCTTCGGCACTGATTGACGGCGTGACTTTGACCGCTTCCAGTAGTAGTGCTGGTTGCTGGACAGAGCCGGAGTCGAGGGACCTTCTCTCCTGTGCTGAGTTCGCCATGAGGTTGCTGGGAGCTGCCGCCGCCGCGGCTGTGGGCCGCGGGCCGCTCCCGCGGGTTCCCGCAGCCCTGAGCTGGCAGGGGAAGCAGGTAGTGGAGTCCGGCTGGGCAAGACCGCACTACGGTCTGTCCCCGGGACCTTGCGGTGCGTCCGGGACCAGGGGGGAAGCGACAGCCCTCCCTCCCTGGCATCTCCTTACTGACAACTCCGAATGGACCTCAGTGTGAAAAGCCCCCTGGGTATCTGCATAGCTGCTGGTTATTAATGAGCAGCGTCTCTGTGCCCTGGGAGGTTGGGCGGCCTCCCGTTAAGCCTTGTATTTTTGGTATACCTTAAAGAGAAGAGGTAACTGGAGTGAAGATCAAGACAACTGAAAAATTAGTGTGTTCAGGGCTCGAACCCAGGGCTTCTGGCTCATTCTCCAGTGCTCTTTTCAGTACAGCGTGTCGTTGGGCTGAGTGCTATCTCTTTTAGCTGACCTGGGTTATTTGATTTGTAGCCTTACCTTCCCAGTACCTTTCTTTTGTACCGTCCTTTTGCGGAACGCGGGGAGAGGTCGCAGAGTGGACTAGCATTCAGTTCAGTTTAGTTGCTCAGTCGTATCCGACTCTTCGCGACCCCATGAACAGCAGCACGCCAGGCCTCCCTGTCCATCACCAATTCTCGGAGCCTACCCAAACCCATGTCCATTGAGTCGGTGATGCCATCCAACCATCTCATCCTCTGTCATCCCCTTCTCCTGCCCTCAATCTTTCCCAGCATCAGGGTCTTTTCCAATGAGTCAGCTCTTCACATCAGGTGGCCAAAGTATTGGAGTTTCATCTTCAGCATCAGTCCTTCCAAAGAACACCCAGGACTGATTTCCTTAAGGATGGACTGGTTGGATCTCCTTGCAGTCCAAGGGACCCTCAAAAGTCTTCTCCAACACCACAGTTCAAAAGCATCAATTCTTTGACACAGCTTTCTTTATAGGTCAAATCTCACATCCATAGGTCACTACTGGAAAAACCATAGCCTTGACTTTTTGACAAAGTAATGTCTGCTTTTGAATATGCTATCTAGATTGGTCATAACTTTCCTTCCAGGGAGCAAGCGTCTTTTAATTTCATGGCTGCAGTCACCATCTGCAGTGATTTTGGAGCCCCCCAAAATAAAGTCAGCTGCTGTTTCCACTGGTTCCCCATCTATTTGCCATGAAGTGATGGGACCAGATGCCATGATCTTCGTTTTTTGAATGTTGAGCTTGAAGCCAGCTTTTTCACTCTCCTCTTTCACTTTCATCAAGAGGCTCTTTAGTTCTTCACCTTCTGCCAGAAGGGTGGTGTCATCTGCATATCTGAGGTTATTGATATTTCTCCCGGCAATCTTGATTCCAGCTTGTGCTTCATCCAGCCCAGAGTTTCTCATGGTGTACTCTGCATATAAGTTAAACAAACAGGGTGACAATGTACAGCCTCGACGGACTCCTTTTCCTATTTGGAACCAGTCTGTTCCATGTCCAGTTCTGATTGTTGCTTTCTGACCTGCATTAGGTAGGAGTTGATCCTTTCCTGTCATGCAGAACTTTGCTTTGCTTGCTGATATCCCAGGAGTTTAGCAACTAAGCACTGATCACCCAGATTCCATTTTCTGAATGGAAATCAATTACATACTTTCTTCTACTTCCCCTTATCTAGAAGTGGCTGCAGTGCATTTTGGATGTGTAGTCATGTAGGGAGGGATTTATATTATGTCTTGATTGCATAAAATGCAGAATTCCCTGTCACCACTGGAGTACAATAAAGTTGGAGTAAAAGTTGTCGTTGTTGTTTAAAAGTTATTGTTTTGGGGTAGAAGAAATTGGCAACCTTTTGTACACTACCTTGAACATGTTGGCACCTCCGCATACAGCTTAAAAATCCTCAAAAATCCTTGCTAGTTGTGAATCTACAATAAGAAGGAACGGGGAAAATCAAAGTAAAATTTAGAGTGAAAACTATTTCCTATTAAAGCAGCTGTTGGGAACTTTCTGTTTTTATCAGCCTCTGTATGTTTTCAAACCTGTGCCATTTAGTAAAAATATCTGTCCATTTATATTTATGAATTTATTAAGAAATAATTTATTAATTTGCATGTATTTTTTCCGAGTTGTTTTTTTTTAAGAGTATGCTTTTCCTGTTCTGCCTTGCAGTCTCTTCCTTGGTTATAGGAGTTGACAGTTGAGACATTCACTGTTTTGCCTTTTCAGGCTATCTCCTATGCCGTTTTGTGTTCATCAAGATTTCTCATTCACCCCTTTCTAATTGTCCACTGTTATCTCATGAAATGCACTGAATCGAGCTCTTATTTTTTCAGGCTAAGTGGAAGATCTGCCGATGGTGTTCATCAGGGGTGATTCCTAATGAAAAGATACGAAATATTGGAATCTCAGCTCACATTGATTCTGGGAAAACTACGTTAACAGAACGAGTACTTTACTACACTGGCAGAATCGCAAAAATGCATGAGGTATGGGGTTCATGGTTGACTTCAGATTAGTTTGACCTTGGTTTGATTGTTTTGTAAGGATTTAATAAACGACAATCCTGAAAGATTAGAAAGATGGTAACCCTGGAAATTTAATCAGAATCACAAAGTGGATAGCTCAGGTTGGCTTGAAATGTTGCTCTGAGGAGTTTCTTTAGAAATCGTCACTCTGGGTATCCTGAGTAGATTGTTTTTTTAAGAATGTTAAGTCAATCCGAGAAAACCATAATTGAAAAAGACACGTGTACCCTAGAGTTCATCACAGCGCTATTTACAACAGCTAGGACTTGGAAGCAACCTTGATATGTCCATCAACAGATGAGTAGAGAGAGAGACACACACACACACATGAATATTAACCAGGCATAAAAAAGAATGTTTTAGTGAGATGGAGTCTGTTATTTAGAGTGAAGTAAGTCAGAAAGAGAAAAGCAAATATTGTATATTAAAATATATATATGGAGTCTAGAAAAATGCTTTTGATGAACGTATTTGCAGGGAAGGAATGGAAACGCAGAGGTAGAGAATGGGTTTGTGGACACGGTTGGGGAAGAAGAGAGTGGGATGAATGGAGAAAGCAGCATAGACGTATATGCCCTGCCATGTGCAAAATACATAGCTGGTGAAAAGTTGCTGTGTAACACAGGGATCCCAGCCTCGTGATCTGTGACGTAAAGGGGTGTGATGAGAAAGTGGAGGGAGGCTTAAGAGGGAGTGCGTATATGTACAATTATGACTGATTCATGTTGATCTATGACAAACCAACGCAACATTGTAGAGCAATTTTCCTCCAATTAAAAAATTTAAAAAAAAAGAATGTTAAGTCAATACGATATACCCCTAAGCAGCCATAAATATAATGTTTACATACTTTTAAATGTTTTGGAGAGATGTTTATAATGTTAAGTGGGGAAAGTGTTTAAAATGTTGATGTATAGTATTAGCCTACTAGTTAAAAATTATAGTTATCAGGAAAAAACTGTTTTAGAAAATCTTGGAACTCTCCTGAAGGCATAACATATCCAGTAACTCAACTTTCCAATTAAAAGTGTTACTTCAGATGAAGACCATCTTGTTAAATCACAGACTTTAGAAGCTGAATCCTTCTCACCCAGCCCTCAAAGTCCACGAGTAGCATAGTAGGGAAATACCTGTTCCCTGCACACCTGCTCACAGACTAACACAAGGCAGGTAGGAGAAACATGGCAGAGAGAGCAAGGGTGGCTTTTAAGACCAGGTGACGCTCAGTGGTAGCAGCTGCTGACAACAGCAGTGAAAAAAGGGTTACTGTTAATAGAGGCCAAATACTGTAATCAGTTTTCGATTGAAGTTGCCTGAGATTTGGTTTGACAATTAGGTTTCTCTGTGTTCTGGTTCCTTCTGTAAAGATGTCTTCCCTTCTTGGAAGGCAGGGACAGAGAAATCTAAATTGCTCTGCTTGTGTTTAGGTGAAAGGCAAAGATGGAGTTGGTGCTGTCATGGATTCCATGGAACTAGAGCGACAAAGAGGAATCACTATTCAGTCAGCGGCCACCTATACCATGTGGAAAGATGTCAATATCAACATAATAGATACTCCTGGTGAGTTGAGTTCTTGGTTTTATTGCAGCCTTTTGGGCAGTAACACACTTCTTTCCTCTCCTATGACCTAGCTCATTTTTTAATATCAAATAAAACTCCAAAAGTGTAACTCTGAATTCCCTATTAGAGAAATCTGAATGGGACCTAAAATACTTCATCCTTAAGTGGTTTCTTTGAAAACCAGTGCAAATAAATAGTGACTAGGAAGATTCCTACCTTTTACATGTTGCTGCTGATTCCAGAGGTGCCCATGCCCTAGTATCTTTTTGCAGTTTGATTTTGTTAGGCCCCTGGACCTTACGGTTGGTGAATGATATTGGTGGTTTAAAGAATCCACATTCTAATTAGACTTCCATAATGATAAGAGGTAGACTTTTATCTGTGCACGTTGTAAAAATTCAGACTGCTTTTTAAGACCTTCACACACTTCTCTGTCTCGCTCAGGGCACGTGGACTTCACAATAGAAGTTGAAAGAGCCCTGAGAGTGCTGGATGGCGCAGTCCTGGTTCTCTGTGCTGTCGGAGGGGTGCAGTGCCAGACCATGACTGTCAACCGTCAGATGAAGCGCTACAATGTTCCGTTTCTCACTTTCATTAACAAGCTGGACCGCATGGGCTCCAACCCAGCCAGGGCCCTGCAGCAGATGAGGTACTGCACCTTAGAGCAGAGCGGAGTTATGATCCAGCTAACAGACCACACATCTGGAAACACAGTTAATTCAGTGTCATTGAGCTTTATCCTTAATATTTTTTTCCTTCTTAAAATTCACATATGTGAATTACTTATCTTAGTAAATGGAACCCTGATGGCCATAGTTTAGTTTGTGATATGATGTTATCAACTACTTTCTCTGTATAATAGGGGAAATATGACTTAAATTTTTAGAGAATTTGAAGCATTCAGAACTCCTCTGGTAATTTGTAGTGTTGTAATTAGAGAAGTTATAATCTAGGACAGATTGTAAAGGTACTTCATGTTTATTTAGACAAGCGTAAAGGATTGAAACTCCAGTACTTTGGCCACCTCATGCGAAGAGCTGACTCATTGGAAAAGACTCTGATGCTGGGAGGGATTGGGGGCAGGAGGAGAAGGGGACTACCAAGGATGAGATGGCTGGATGGCATCACAGACTCGATGGACACGAGTCTGAGTGAACTCCAGGAGTTGGTGATGGACAGGGAGGCCTGGCGCGCTGCGATTCATGGGGTCGCAAAGAGTCGGACACGACTGAGCGACTGAACTGAACTGAAAGGGTTGTCTTCAGTTTTAACCTTTATTTGAGGAATTTTAATTTAATGCCTTAAATTGTCAATACGACGCGATGTTCTTGTTTTCATCAGTTACTGTATTTGTTGGGATAGCAGCAGTCCTTCCTTCCTAGACATAACCCAGTGGTCTTCACACGATTTTACTTTTTTCACAGTGCGATGTATTTCACACGCCTTTGAGAAGAGTCGATTTCACTTTTTACCTTTTGTAGATCTGTAGATGGAGCCATAGAGCTCCTACTCAAGTCTGCGCCGGAGCTCTTGGATGTAGGCAGTCAAGGCTGTGGCAGTGGAGAGACTAATGTGTCTCATGACAGGAGATGCAGTGTTAGGGGCCTTGAAGTGACGGTATTGCTGTGTGCTCTCTGATGGAGGTGACGTGTTTGAGAATATGCGAGTGAACCTTTTCTTTTTTGGGTGTTTGTAATACTTTCTTGGTAAAATGAAATGTTTTCACTTTTTGTTCTAATTATATTTTACTTGTGGTTGGCAATAGACGGGCTCTTTCCACCAACTCTCTTTCTGAATTCCAGGCAGATTCTCTTTCAGCATTTATTTGACTATTTTGGTAGTCAAATACTACTTTGCTCCACTCCCTTTATCTGTTACCTCATCCTATAATTCCCATTAAATAGGTTTTGAAGCTTCTGAGTCTGGCCTCTCTGTCTTACTTTTTCTGCCACACTTTCTCATACTTTCTGTTTCCTTCTCATTTTTCCCTGGGTGATGAGAAAATTTTTGAGGTTAGTCTTCCAATTCACTTCTCTGGTATTCATCTGCTTCCCTTCTGTTATTTAGCCTGCTTTTTGTTCTTTTTAATCCCAGCAATAATGTAGTTCAGTTTCATATTAATGGAGGTGATTACTTCTTGGATCTTTACATTTTATTTTCTCTAGTAACTCTTTCCTTAGAAGTTAGTACTGTTTCTTGAACTCCCATCTCTTTCAAGCTGTTCGTTTCCTTCAAATATTTGGTAGTTCTTAGTTATCTGGTCGAAGTCACAGACTGAACAGCATATTTCTACTTGAATGTGAATTCCTGCCAATGAGTGTCATTTCCGTTCTGTGCTTGTGCCTGATTGGATGCACAGGCTGATGATGAGTGTCTAATAACCACCGTATGGATTTTCCCTCTAAGGAACTTCCTTTTCGGATAGCTGTACTTGGCTTCACTTGTATTAGCTGATCCAAGAAGGAGATGTGGGCACAATTATCCCACCATCCTTTAATCTCCTGGCCAACCACTCAGTGGCCTGCCTTCTCCCTTCTGTGTCTGATTCAGGGTATTTTGGGGACCCAATGGGAAAAACACTTATCTTACAGTTACTTTTGTTGCCTAAATAGTGTTGTGCTTCCTGAGCACAATGAATTTGTCAGTCTGTTCCCAGCTGCTTTGTACCTTTGGCTCTGACCTGCTAATCAGTTCTAAAGATCTGCTATTGATTTCTTTTTTTTAATTTATTTTGTCAGTTCAAAGAAATTTGGTGAAGAGAAAAAGGGGTAAACATGTGTTTTTATTTTTCAGGTCTAAACTAAGTCATAACGCAGCGTTTATGCAATTGCCCATTGGTTTAGAGAATGATTTTAAAGGTATTATAGATCTTATTGAGGAACGAGCCATCTATTTTGATGGAGACTTTGGGTAAGTGTTAAAAATATACTGTTGAAATCTTATATTTTAAAAAAGTATCAAAGAGAAGGAAATGGATGACTGCTTTAAATATAAACCTTTTTGAAATGAGACTGAAAAAAATGTCATCTAAGATGATTTTCTTTTAATGCATTTAATTCTAGTCACTTCCCATTTTGCTTAGCATTCATTCCAAGGGGGAGTATGTTACTCTTTGGATGATATATGTGTATCACATTATGATATACATGGTATGGTGAAAGGAGGCCTTCAGCTTAAACTAATGATGTAATATCTCTTTTCTACTTTTATTCATCAATCTGTTCATTCGTTCTGTAGATTTTGTTGGAACAACTACTGTGTCGTGAGTATTGTTATAAAAGCTGGGAAGAAAGAAGGGATTATAAATACTTCTCTACTTTATAGGATTACAAGATAAAAAGATTAATGTGTAAAAGAAGTTACATATTCTTTTATATAAATAAAAGAATGTAGTTTGGGCAATACAAAAAGCAAATTGGTAACTTTTGACATGGTATTTGGTCCATCAGCCAACTTTTGAGAGACCTTGGCATACAAAGCCCAGTGCTTATCAAACTGTGGCATTCAGAAAAATCACCTGGAAAAACGCACATATCTGGATCTACTCGCAGGGATTCTAATTCAGTAGCTATAGAGTGGGGCCTGGTATTTGCATCTCTGGAATGCTCCCAAGTGGCGCTGATGTTTCAGATCTGAATGCCATAGTTCAAGTGGCACTAAATAGACAGTGTGGGGAGTTGTAAGTGATCCTTTGTTCTGAAGAGTCGCTCTGGAGCCTGGCAGTTTCTCCAAAGGTCCTTTTTAAGGGGGTCCCTTCCTTTGTGTGGAGAAGGAAATGGCAACCCACTCCAGTATTCTTGCCTGGAAAATTCCATGGATGGAGGAACCTACAGTCCATGGGGTCGCAGAGTCGGACACAACTGAGTGACATTTACTTTACTTCCTCTATTTTGGAACTGAGATTAATAGTCTGGCAGGTGGATGAAAGCCATTGTGATCAGATAACTATAGAGTTTATCTTTATTGACTATCTTTACGTAAGGAGAAGATCAAGCCTATTCAGTGGACAAGGCGTTTCTCTCACTTTTTGTTCCACAACTAAGTAATGACAACCAAGTTTACTTCTCACTCCTTAGAATGTAAGGGACAAGAATTTTTATCAGGTTTATTCACTGCTGTGTCCCCAGCCCTAGAATTGTCTGGTACAAAATAGGCACTCAAAAAATATTTTTAAGTAAATGATTACATTGCTTGCCTAGAATTACCAGTGCACACATTTCTGTCTTCTAAAGTAGAGGTTTTTAAACTTTGTTGTGCATCAGAACCACAGGTGGAACTTCTTAATATACCTGTGCCTTTTCTCAGCCCTAGACCACTGGGTATGTATATTTTGAAAGGAAGTTTCCAAAATGAAAGACTTAAGCAGGGACCTTGCCAGGAAGGAAGAAATTAGATTCTGAAGGCTGTGAAGAGCCATTCTTTAGCATAATAAGAATTATTTTCTGACCACTTGCAATTTGCTTCTCCCTTCCCCACCCCCTTTTTTTTTCAGGAATTTTTTTTCTGAAAAGCTTGTTATTGCTTGACATTAGATTCCATTTTTAAAGAAATATTTTTAAAGTGTTCAGACTGATGTTTGTAAATATCAAGTATGTCCATTTCTCTGTTGTATGTATTTATTTGTAACTTTTAGCTATCTGGCCCCTAAAGGAATGGAGAATAGAGGTCAAGTTTGGAGAGTCTATCATAATTAGTGAACTTTTTTTTTTAACTACAAAAGGGAGTATTCTGTATTAAAAAGAATTGTGTAATTGAATTTGTTATTAATGACCCGGAATAGTCAAGTCTCTAATCTTGCTTGTCAAACACTGTGATATTCTGATTAATTTGGTTAATAGAATTTTCCAGTACAGTTGACCCTTGAACAGTGTGGAGATTAGAGGTGTTGATCCCTCATCCAGTCAAAAGTTCAAGTATAACTGTTGACTCCCCCTAAAACTTACCTACTAATAACCTACTGTTGACTGGATGCTATCAAAAATGAAAAGATAACGTGAAAAGAAATTCATATTTATTTACAGGTATAACAGTTCATGCATTGATAAGAAAGAAGCAGCAATGTATTGCTTTATGGTAGCCTAGTGTAATTGGTGTAAAGCAGTAGCCTAGCCTAGTCATTATAAAATTGTTTATGGCATATGATATTATAATCATATTCCTAATACAGTATTGGAAATATTGTAACTTAAAAAAATTACCTGTGATGGTATTCAGTTTCTCTAATTCTGTGAGAGAGGCGTACTGTATGGATGTAATTCTGTGAAAGCAAAGTTAAAAAACAGTAATAAAACTTAACACATTTTAAATTTCATATTAAATATCACTTACTTATTCCTACGTAATGATAGCCTGTCCACTTCAATACAAGTCTTGCACACAATGTAATACAAGTATTTTTGCATGTTTATTGAAAAACATCTTTGTATAAGTGGACCTGCACAGTTCAAACCTGTATTGTTCACGGGTCAGCTGTACTCATGGGCTTTGGAGTCAGTTTGGCTTTGAATTGTGTGTGGCTAATATATATACTGGTAGTACAACCTTGAACGATTTGCTTTGCCTGTTTTAAAGTATTTTGTCCACTGTTCCGTCTGAATTTTACAGATACATATTTTTCTTATTTGTGATTTTAATGCAAAAATATCAGAGCTCTTACCTCAAAAAACATTTTGGCTGTTAGTTTATCTTTTTCATTGATAACTTATATGTTTAATTGAATATTCTTTTTCCAGATTAATTTTTATTGGAGTAAAGTTAATTACAACTTAATTGAATATTCTTAAAGCACCAAAATAAAACGTTTCTTCTCTTAGTCAGATTGTTCGATACGGGGAAATTCCAGCAGAATTCAGGGCGGCGGCAGCAGGCCACCGGCAGGAGCTGATTGAATGTGTTGCTAATTCAGATGAACAACTTGGAGAGATGTTTCTGGAAGAAAAAACTCCCTCAATCTCAGATTTAAAGGCAGGTGCTCTCAAAATATGTCTTATATTAACAAGAAAAAGAGGGTTTTTTGGGGTTTTGTTTTTGTTTTTTTGTAGGGAAGGGACATGATGCTTTTATGTAGGGGCTTTATTAATGAAATCCGAGCAAAGTTGTTTAACATAATTGGTTCCTTCAAAAAAAGTGTGACATGGCATATTACTCTTTTTAAGTAGTAAGTTATATAAAATGGGAAAGGAATCAGTTTGTTCTAAGAAAAAAGATATTTAAACAGTGAACCTCTTGAACCTATCTGTAGCAAAAAGAAAAAAAAGATAAACTATACATGTACGCTGTTGACTATTTGGAAGGCCATAGTTTCCTTTACTTGATTGTTCAACTCTTTAAAATGAAGTGATCACCTGCCTAAGACTGGTATTCAGTTTTTAAATAGACAGTTCTCCATTGTTGTTGCTTGGTCGCCCAGTCATGTTGCGAAATTGCGAAGCCCGACTCTGCAACCCTGTGGACTGCAGCACACCAGGCCTCCCTTGTCCCTCACCATCTCCCAGAGTTTGCCCAAGTTCATGTTCAGTGCATCGGTGATGCCATCCAGCCATCTCATCCTCTGACGCCCTCTTCTCCTGCCCTCAATCTTTCCCTGCATCAGGGACTTTTCCAATGAGCTGTCTGTCTGTATCAGGTAACCAAAATACTGGAGCTTCAGCTTCAGCATCAGTCATTCCAGTGAATTTTCAGGGTTGATATCCTTTAACATTGCCTGGTGTGATCTCCTTGCTGTCCAGGGGACTTTCACAAGTCTTCTCCAGCCCCACAGTTCGAAGGCATCAATTTTTTGGCATTCTGTGTTCTTTACCATTCAGCTCTCAGAACCACTGGGAAGACCATAGACTTAACTATACAGATCTTTGTCGGCAGAGTAATGTCTCTGCTTTCAACACACTGTCTAGGTTTGTCGTCGATTTCCTGCCAAGAAGCAACTGTCTTATGATTTCATGGCTGCAGTCACTGTGTGCAGTGATTTTGGAGCCCAAGAAGAGGAAAACTGTCACTGCTTCCACCTTTTCCCCTTCTGTTTGCCATGCAGTATGGGGCCAGATGCCATTATCTTAGTTTTTGGGTTTTTTTTTAGTCTTAAGCCAGCTCTTTCATTCTCCTCCTTCACCCTCATCAAGAGGCTCTTTAGTTCTTCTTCGCTTTCTGCCACTGGAGTGGTATCATCCCCATATTTGAGGTTGTTGATGTTTATCCCACCTATCTTGATCGCGGCTTGTAACTCATCCAGCCCAGCATTTCTCATGATATGCTCAATGTGTTGCTTAAACAAACAGAGTGATAGCCCTGTTGTACTCGTTTCTCCATCTTGAACGAATCAGTTGTTCCATACAGGGTTCTAACTGTTGCTTCTTGACCCACATACAGGCTTCTCAGAAGACAGATAAAATGATCTGGTGTTCCCATCTCTTTAAAAGCTTTCCACAGTTTGTCATGATCCACACAGTCAAAGGTTTTAACGTAGTCAATGAAACAGAGATAGATGTTTTTCTGAAACTCCCTTGCTTTCTCTATAATCTAGGGAATGTTGGCAATTTGATCTCTAGTTCCTCTTCCTTTTCTGAACCCACCTTGGACATCAGGAAGTTCTTCGTTTGCATAATGCTGAAGCCTGGCTTGCAAGATTTTAAGTATGACCTTACTAGCATGGGATATGAGTGTAGTTGTCCAATGGTTAGCACATTCGTTGGTACTACCCTTCTTGGGAATTGGGATGAGGATTGACCTTTTCCAGTCCTGTGGCTACTACTGGGTCTTCCAGATTTGCTGCCATAAAAACCTTGATGGTTTCATCCTTTAGGGATTTGAATAGTTCTGCTAGAATTTCATCGCATTCACTAGCTTTATTAACAGCAGGGCTTCTTAAGGCCCACTTGACTTCGCACTCCAAAACGTCTGGTTCTGGGCAACTAACCACACCGTTGTAATAATCTGGTTCGTTAAGATCTTCTTTATATAGTTCTTCAGTGTATGCTTTTCATCTCTTCTAGATCTTCAGCATCTACTAGGTCTCTACCATTTTTATCCTTTATTGTGCCTATCTTTGGGTGGAATGCTCCCTTGATGTTTCCAGTTTTTCTGAAGAGATCTCTAGCCTTTCCCCACTTGTTTCTTCTATTATTAAGCATGGTTCATTGAAGAAGGCCTTTTTGCCTCTTCTAGCTATTTTTTGGAACTCTGCGTTTAATTGGATATACCTTTCCCTCATTCCCTTGCTTTTCACTTTTCGCTTTGTTCTTCCGCTGTTTATAAGGCCTCTTCAGACAACCACTTTGCCTTCTTGCTTTTCTTTTTCTTTGGGATGAATTTGTTTGCCACTTCCTGTGCAGTATGGACCTCTGTCAGTAATTCTTTACTGTTAATTAGATCTAGTTGCTCCAACCTATTTGTTACCTCTACTGCGAATTCATACAGCATTTGATTTAAGGCATACCTGGCTGGCCTATTGGTTTTCCTGGTTTTCTTTAGTTTACACCTGTATTTTGCTATGAGACACTGATGATCTGAGCCAGAGTTAGCTCCACATCTTGTTTTTGCTGACTGTATACAGCTTCTCCATCTTCAGTTATAAAGAATATAATCAGTTTGATTTCAGTATTGACTAATTTGGTGATGTCCATGTGTAAAGTCATCTCTTGTGTTGTTGAAAAAGGGTATTTGTTATGACTGGTGCATTCTCTTGGCAGAATTCTGTTAACCTTTGCCCTGCTTCATTAGGTTCTCCAAGGCCAAACTTGCCTGTTACTCCAGGTGTATTTTGCCTTCCTGCTTTTGCATTCCAATCCCTGATGGTGAATAGAACATCTCTTAGGTGTTAGTTCTAGAAGGTCTTCTAGGTCTTTGTAAAACTGATCAGCTTCAGCTTCTTCTGCATTGGTAGTAGGGGCATAGACTTGGATTACTCTGATGTTGAATGGCTTGCCTTGGAAACGAATTGAGATCATTCTGTCTATTTTGGGGCTATACCCAAGTACTGTATTTCTACTCTTTTGTTGATTATGAAGACTACTCCTCTTCTTCTATGGGATTCTTGCCCACAGTAGTAGATATAATGGTCATCTGAAATTTTTTTAAAATATCAATTTATTTATTTTAATTGGAGGCTAATTACTTTACAGTGTTGTATTGGATTTGCCATACATCAACATGAATCTGCCACGTGTGCACATGTGTTCCCCATCCTGAACCCCTCTCCCACCTCCCTCCCCATACCATCCCTCTGGGTCATCCCAGTGCACCAGCCCCGAGCATCCTGTATCATGCATTGAACCTGGACTGGTGATTCATTTCACATATGATATTATACATGTTTCAATGCCATTTTCCCAAATCATCCCACCCTCACCCTCTCCCACAGAGTCCAAAAGACTGTTCTATACATCTGTGTCTCTTTTGCTGTCTCACATACAGGATTATCATTACCATCTTTCTAAATTCCATATATATGCATTAGTATACTGTATTGGTGTTTTTCTTTCTGGCTTTCTTCACTCTGTATAATAGGCTCCAATTGCATGCACCTCATTAGAACTGATTCAAATGTATTCTTTTTAATGGCTGAGTAATACTCCATTGTGTATATGTACCACAGCTTTCTTATCCATTTGTCTGCTGATGGACATCTAGGTTGCTTCCATGTCCTGGCTATTATAAACAGTGCTGCGATGAACGTTGGGGTACATGTGTCTCTTTCAATTCTGGTTTCCTTGGTGTGTATGCCCAACAGTAGGATTGCTGGGTCATATGGCATTTCTATTTCCAGTTTTTTAAGGAATCTCCACACTGTTCTCCATGGTGGCTGTACTAGTTTGCATTCCCACCAACAATGTAAGAGGCTTCCCTTTTCTCCACACCCTCTCCAGCATTTATTGCTTGTAAACTTTTGGATAGCAGCCATTCTGACTGGTGTGAAATAGTACCTCATTGTGATTTTGATTTGCATTTCTCTGATAATGAGTGATGTTGAGCATCTTTTCATGTGTTTGTTAGCCATCTGTATGTCTTCTTTGGAGAAATGTCTGTTTAGTTCTTTGGCCCATTTTTTGATAGGGTTGTTTATTTTTCTGGAATTGAGCTGCAGGAGTGGCTTGTATATTTTTTAGCTTAATTCTTTGTCAGTTGCTTCATTTGCTATTATTTTCTCCCATTCTGAAGGCTGTCTTTTCACCTTATAGTTTCCTTTGTTATGCAAAAGCTTTTAAGTTTAATTAAGTCCCATTTGTTTATTTTTGCTTTTATTTCCAATATTCTGGGAGGTGGGTCATAGAGGATCCTGCTGTGATTTATGTCGGAGAGTGTTTTGCCTATGTTCTTCTCTAGGAGTTTTATAGTTTCTGGTCTTACGTTTAGATCTTTAATCCATTTTTATTTTATTTTTGTGTATGGTGTTAGAAAGTGTCCTGGTTTCATTCTTTTCCAAGTGGTTGGCCAGTTTTCCCAGCACCACTTGTTAAAGAGATTGTCTTTTCTCCATTGTATATTCTTGGCTCCTTTGTCAAAGATAAGGTGTCCATAGGTGCATGGATTTATCTCTGGGCTTTCTATTTTGTTTCATTGCTCTATATTTCTTTGTGCCAGTACCATACTCTCTTCATGACTGTGGCTTTGTAGTAGAGCCTGAAGTCAGGCAGGTTGATTCCTCCAGTTCCGTTCTTCTTTCTCAAGATTGCTTTGGCTATTCGAGGTTTTTTGTGTTTCCATACAAATTGTGAAATTATTTGTTCTAGTTCTGTGAAAAATGTGGCTGGTAGCTTGATAGGGATTGCATTGAATCTATAGATTGCTTTGGGTAGTATACTCATTTTCACTATATTGATTCTTCCAATCCATGAACACGGTATATTTCTCCATCTATTAGTGTCCTTTCTTTTACCAGTGTTTTATAGCTTTCTGTGTATAGGTCTTTAGTTTCTTTAGGTAGATATATTCCTAAATATTTTATTCTTTTCATTGCAATGGTGAATGGAATTGTTTCCTTAATTTCTCTTTCTATTTTCTCATTATTAGTGTTGTATAGAAATGCAAGGGATTTCTGTGTGTTGATTTTATATCCTACAACTTTACTATATTCATTGATTAGCTCTAGTAATTTTCTGGTGGAGTCTTTGGGGTTTTTTATGTAGAGGATCATGTCATCTGCAAACAGTGAGAGTTTTACTTCTTCTTTTCCAATCTGGATTCCTTTTATTTCTTTTTCTGCTCTGATTGCTGTGGCCAAAACTTTCAAAACTATGTTGAATAGTAGTGGTGAAAGTGGGCACCCTTGTCTTGTTCCTGACTGTAGGGGAAATGCTTTCAATTTTTCACCATTGAGGATAATGTTTGCTGTGGGTTTGTCATATATAGCTTTTATTATGTTGAGGTATGTTCCTTCTATTCCTGCTTTCTGGAGAGTTTTTATCATAAATGGATGTTGAATTTTGTCAAAGGCTTTCTCTGCATCTGTTGAGATAATCATGTGGCTTTTATTTTTCAATTTGTTAATGTGGTGTATGGTCATCTGAATTAAATTCGCCCATTCCTGTCTTAGTTCGCTGATTCCTAAGATGTCAGTGTTTATTCTTACCATCTTCTGTTTGACCATGTCCAGTTTTCCTTGATTCATGGACCTGACATTCCACATTCCTATGCAATACTCTCATGAACTGTATAAAAGGCCAAAAAGATATGACACCTGGGGTACTCATCTTCGGTGTCTTATCTTTTTGGCCTTTTATACAGTTCATGAGATTCTCACGGCAGGTATACTGGGGTGGTTTGCCTCCTCCAGTGGATCACGTTTTGTCAGAACTCTCTGCTGTGACCCGTCCATCTTGGGTGGCCCTGCACGGCATGGCTAATAGCTTCGTTGAGTTACACAAGCCCCTTCGCCACCAAGGTAGTGAGCCATGAAGGGGATACTTAAACAGCCAACCTCTTGGACATATCCTTATTAAAATGATAGAAGATAAACTAGAAATGTACACTGTTGACTATTTAAAAGGCCATATAGATTTCTTTACTTGATTGTTCAGCTCTTTAAAATGAAGAGAAAATCACCTGCCTAAGACTGGTATTCAGTTTTTAAATAGTTCTCCATAAAAGAGAACAAATGACTCAATAAGCACATGATAAGATGCTCAACATCACTAGTCATTGGGGAAGCAAATCAAAACCACAATGAGATACCACTTTATTCATTAGGACGACTTACTTAAAAAGCAAAGTAACAAGTGTTGATGAGGATTTAGAGAAATTGAAATCCTTGTGCATTGCTGGTGGGAATGTAAAATGATGCTTCTTCTGTGGAAAACAGTATGGTGATTTCTCAAAAAAAAAAAATTAAACCCAGAACTACCATGTTGTTTCATTCAGTTGCTAAGTTGTGTCCGATTCTTTGCAATCCCATGGACTGTAGCACGCCAGGCTCCTATGTCCTCCACTGTCTCCCAGAGTTTGCTCAGATTCATATCCAAGAACTTCCATACGGTCCAGCAATTCCATTTCTATATACACAAGAGAATTGAAAGCAGGGATCAGATATTTGCACACCAGTGTTGATAGCAGCATGATTCACAGTAGCTCAGAGTTGGAAACAACTCAGTGCCAATCAGTGAATGAAGGACAAATAACATTGGCGTGTTCATACAGTGGGGTATTATTCAGCTTTAAAAAGGAACCAGATTCTAATACATGCTAGAATATGGGTAACTCTTAAGGATATCATGTTAAGTGGAATAAGCCAAACATAATAGGACAAATAGTGTATGATTACACTTCTGTGGGATAGCCAGAAGAGTCAAGTTCTTAGTAGGACAGTGGTTACCAGGGGCTGGGGGAGGGGAGAATGGGAAGTTTAATGGATCCAGAGTTTCAATTTGGGGTGATGAAAAGTTTTGGAGACAGATAGTGGTGAGAGCAATGTGAATGCTGCCGAACTGTACACTTAATGGTTAAAATAGTCAATTTTGTGATGTTTACATTATCATAATAAAAAAAGACTGACACTTATTTTGCCAAACCACTTCATGCACTTAGCAGAGATAAGATAAACAGACAATGTATGTAATACAGTACACTCAGGGAGTTTATAGATCAGGTGCACAAGGAAAGAACCCTGTTGAAGCTGACATGCTTACTAACATATCTCAGCTTGAGTTCTGTACCATTCACAAAGGCCTTATCACCTCAGCTCTCTAATGACTAAAGAACTCCGTATAGGAAAGTATAGGTCTGGGCCTTAAATAAGGTCAAGCAGTGTATCCTAAGAACCAACAAAGAGAGGTCTTGATCTATTAAAAGGAATGTGTCAGGAGTCCCCAAGACCACTCCAGATTCTGTGATTCACTGGGAGTCAGGACTCAGCACCTAGTCACACTCATGGCTCTGGTGCATTACAGTGAAAGAGTACAAAGCAGAATCAGCAAAGGGAAAAGGCCTGTGAGGTAACGTCCAGAAAAAACCAGGTGTAAGCTTCCAGGCACTCTCTCAGGTGGAGTTTTGCCGTGCATGCCTGTGTCCTCAAGCAGCAAGTTGTGACTGTACCTGTGAAATGTCTACCAGAAAAGGTCATTAGAGACTCAGTGCCCAAGGTTTCACTGGAGGCTGGTCACATAAGGCTTCCCTGGTAGGTTAGATGGTAAATTATTAAACTGCAATGCAGGAGAGCTAGGATCAATCCCTGGGTTGGGAAGATCCCCCTGGAGAAGGGAATGGCTACCCACTCCAGTATTTTTGTCTGGAGAATTCCATGGACAGAGGAGCCTGGCCAGCTATGATCCATGGGGTCACAGAGTCAGGTGTGACTGAACGACGCACATACTCACATAGACACACCCTGCCTAGCACATACCAATTTCCAGACTTCCAGAAGGAAAGCAGGTATTTAGCGTACATCCCACTGTTTTTGCAGCAGTATAGGCACAGTGAACCAGTCTTACCAGCTCTGGAATGCTGGGAATCCCGATACCCAGACTCCCAGAAGCCAGCCAGGGGCCAGCCTTGCAGGGGGCTTTCAGCGAGAGTGCTCTCAGTCCTGCTGTGTTTCCTGCTTTCTTCCAGGGTGCAGTATACTTTAGTTTCTGTGTTATCGTTGGATATATTAGGGACAGTGGGAAGGCAACAGTTTTCAAGTGTGAATGTGATTCTTACAAAGTAAGGGAAATTTGGGGTAAGAACATACCTTTCGTTAGGCTGGTATAGGTTTAGCTTTAATTTCTCCTTTTTTCTATTTATCAACCACACTCGTGTTTCTCTGTTCAGTGGAAGTAAAGAAGGTGTGGTAAGATTCATTCGTTCCTGCTTGTGCATATAAGGGAGGGTTGGAAAGTCAAAAATGTGACTTTGTGGCCTAAGGTAGCCTCAGTGGTTAGTGACCAAGCCATTTCTGGTTCCTAGAAAAAGCAAGTTTTTAAGCGAGTTTCAAATAGTAATTGCTTTCTTAACACTCCTATTTTCTGCTTTTTATACTCCTTTTATTGTGCTCAGTTGTTATCCTAGTTTTCATTGTGATGTTTAGAAATTGTGGTTATAAATGTGTTGCTTTTAGCTTTGTGGAATATCTAGGTTTCTATTTTTCCTGAGGACTGAGAAGTAACTATGCTGCTCCATATTTCTGCTGCACCAACAACTGGTGGGTTGTGGCCACAGCGCAGACTGCTCTTGGCCTCTTCCAGCCGCCAGAGCTAAAGCTCTACGGCCCCCTCTGAGGCCTGTACCTAGTAGCCCCTGAGGAGCAAGGCTGGGGCACATGGATGGTGCTTGCACAAGAGGTTGGTACAGGACCAGGAGGTCGTTATTTGCAGCCTGTTACTATCAGGACCCTTAATTTATGAGCAACTTGCACTGGTTTGGCTTCCTGTATGTTTAATCCTTTAAAAAAAGAAAAATTGGTTAATTGTTTTTTTTAATAGATGATACTTTCATATGGTTTAAACATTTAAAAACTATATAAAGGTACACAGAAGTCCCTTACCTGGCTCTCATCTGCCCGGCGCTCTGTACTGTGCTTAGCTGCGCAGTCGTATCCAACTCTTTATGACCCCATGAACCCTGCCAAGCTCCTCTGTCCATGGGGATTCTCCAGGCAAGAATACTGGAGTGGATTGCCATGCCCTCCAGGGAATCTTCCCAACCAGGGATCAAACCCAGGTCTCCCGCATTGCAGGCAGATTCTTTTCTGTCTGAGCCACTCTGGGCCCCATTCCTAAACCAGGTTGCCAGTTAATAGTTTCTAGTGTTTCTTTCCACAGATTTTTGTTTTGTTCTGTTTGCATATATATTGCCTTTTCCTCTATTTTACACAGTTTTTAACATACCATTTACACTGTCCTATATAGTTTTTTCTCCAAATTGAAAGTTAGTGACATTCTAAGGGTTGAAAGCAGTTACAGTGTTGAAAGTTAAATAGCCTTTTTCTTTCAATTTTGGGGCGGGGCATATTTTGACCTTAAGTTGTAGAGAACCCCATTCCAGTCTCCACTAAAGCCAGTACTCCAAAGAGTATCAATTTATTTCATTCACTGGTTGCTTTATAATTGATCTGAAACACAAAATGTAACTTTCAGATGAACTAATTATTATTATTATTTTTTTTCTTTTGTAGCTTGCCATTCGAAGAGCTACTCTGAACAGGTCATTTACTCCTGTCTTTTTGGGAAGTGCCTTGAAAAACAAAGGAGTTCAGCCTCTTTTAGATGCTGTTTTAGAATACCTCCCAAATCCATCTGAAGTCCAGAATTATGCTATTCTTAATCAGGAGTAAGTCTTGGAAATTGATTTCTAGTCTATGCACAGAGAGTTTAACATCTGTGCACTGGAAAGGAATTTAAGAATGGTTTTAGAAATTATGTTGCATTTGTGGGTTTTTTCCAATAATTTATAAAAACCAATCTTTATTTTTGTTGGGTAACAATTTTGGCATAAAGAAAAATATTTATTATACCTTCCGGTATCATATTCTGTTTGTAAGTTAGAATATGGTTTGTTTCATTATCAAGATTTACATCATTAGAAAATTTTCTCATTTGGAACCAATTTTTTTTTATGTTATTTAAGAAACAAAAATTTTTTAAGCTTTTATTATTTTTTTCTGAGGCTCATTTTGTGTTTATTATTCTACTCTGTGCATTATTAGCCAGAAGTTATTCTTGTTGATCCCATTCAGTGAAATTTCGCTTAAGAATAAGCTCAGAAATGTTCAGTGCAAGTGTGCTTTTTCTCAGGTAATATTCTGATGAAACAAACTGATATGAAAGAAATATCAAATGTTGCATCTCACAAATGTATGTCTTTTATTTTAAGTGACTCCCAAGAGAAAACCAAAATCTTAATGAATCCCAAAAGAGACAGTTCCCATCCATTTGTTGGCCTGGCTTTTAAACTGGAGGTAAGTTGCTTTCTAATGTATTTAACTGATGTATATAGAATTTTTCTTTTCTTTTAGGCTTTTATTCCTATTATAAAGTGACTCTTAGGAAAGATTTAGTTACAGATTCCTCCACTGTAAAGTTACTTTGTCCGCCATCCTGTTCATACTGACTCTAGAAGGTTTCTATGCACAGCCCACACTTAAGGGGTGGGGAATTACTTTCTTCCTCCATGAGGGGACAGTGTCTCTGTGAGTTTCGTGGGATTCTTCTGAAAGGGAGAGTTGTCCTTTCTCCCCCATATTTATTTATTCAGTCATTTGTTTTTATCAGTCTGGACTTATGTATATTTGTTTCATACTTTGAGTTAAAATCCAGTACTATGTTATTTATTTTACTGCCAGATTGAGCAGTTTCGCTGTTGGTGCTCTTTCAGGCGGCTTTTGTGTCCCTTAGACATTCCCCAGTATTTTGCTTCTTTGAGCACTTCCTTACCTTCCAGGCTTATGTTGTATATTCCCTGCCCCAGCCCGAGAATCAGCTGTTTGTCTAAGAGTCCTGGTTCCTTTTAATTGTGAATGGTATTAGGAACCAAGATTTGGGGACTGGGTGTGCTTTTTGTTGTGGTGTTGCTTCTGTGTATAATATTTTAAGGAGGAAAAAAGTAGATAAGTCGAAAGTGTTCGAGGGTGGTTATTTCTGAGATGGAATTATACTGGGGGTGTGCTTTTTCCTAGTTTTTATTTTTAAATTTTTACAGTATGATTTTTGTTCTAAATCCAGGAAAAGTAATTCTAAGTTAAAAGTAGAAATAACATTGCAGTGACAGTGTTTGTCTATTAGGCGTCTTTGGCTGCGCTGGGTTTTTGTGGGCTGTGTGCAAGCTGTCTCTAGTCAGGGTGAGCAGGGGCTACTCTCTGTTGCAGTGCTTGGGCTTCTCATTGCAGCGGCTTCTCTCGCTGCGGAGCACGGGCTCTAGGCACACCGTCAGTGGTTGCAGCGCACGGGCTGAGTTGCTCCACGGCGTGTGGAGTCTTCCTGGACTAGGGATGAAACCCATGTCTCCTGCATTGGCAGGCCAACTCCCATCCGCTGTGCCATCAGGGAAGTCCTAGGAATATTTTTCTTAGGATACCCAGAATGTGTTTCTTGAGTAAAAGATATAAAATATTTTGAATGTTTAATGGTATATCTTGCCAGATTGCTTTCATATTTTTAGTTTCAGGTGAACAGGGAAGAGACTCAGCCATACATATTCATGTGTCCATTCTTCCCCAAACTCCCCTCCCATCCAGGCTGCCACATAACATAGAGCAGAGTTCCCTGTGCTAAACAGTAGGTCTTTATTGGTTATCCATTTTAAATGTAGCAGTGTGTATATGTCCATTTCCTTAACCGTCCCTCCCCCCAATCTTTTCCCCATATCTTGCCTTAATTCTTAATAATAGAAAACATTTTTCCATATAATCATTATGCAGTTCTCTGTCTTCTTTTGTAATTCCCTCTTTATTTTTTTGTTTTTCCCTTTTAAAAATTAGTCAAAGTGTTTTACTTATATGAATCTTTCTCTAATAAAATTTTAAAAAAACAATTAGTTTAAAATTTACATAGTCAAATACATCAATCTTTGTCTTTTGTCATTTTCTCAATCTTCCTCTTTGATTATATTCTATAAATACTTACTTTTATCTCTTCTGCTTTCTTGTGGGTTTTTTTGTTTTTTTCATTGTTAATCCTATTGGACTTTGTTTTGCTGAATGCAGTATTAGGATCTAAGTGTATTTCGTCTGTCTCAAAATAGAAGAACATTTGTACAGTTACCAGTTTTTGAACAGTGTCAAATTTTTTCATTGATTGTCATGTCTCCTTTTTTATCTGTTGACTAATGAATGAAACATTTTAGATATTTATTCTATAAGAGCTATGACTTTTAATATTTTGAAGTATTTAACATGTTCTTACATCAGAGTTATTTTCTGTTTTTAGCTTTTCTTCTAAATATTAAAAGTCACTAATAATATATTTTAAAAGTCCTCTTTGGAATTTTATTGCTATTGTGTTAAACCTAAATATTAATATGGAAGAACTGGCAACTTTTAAATATTTACCTAACATTGAGTGTTAATATTCAGGAGGAAATGATCCTGATTATTCATTTTATATTCAATTACTTTACAGAATTCATATTTGCATAGCTTATCAGTTTTTCTAACATGTAGTCTTTCATTTCTAATGATATTTTTGTTGTCTTTCTAATATAATATTACCTTATTTTTATATCTTACTGTATTAAACTGAACTTATGAAATAACTGCCTTATTATATAATTTTAAAACTTTTTCTAATAACTTTTTTCAGAGGAAACAAAAGTAGTGTCTTGGATTTTGATATCAGAAAGAACAAGAACCATTTAACTTTATTCAAAACTAGCATCAAAGTAGTTTATGACAATAAGCTGAAACATATATATGTAAGTTGTACTACTAAAACTGAGAGCAAGTATTTGAAGGTGATTATGAAATTTTCCTCTTATTTTTGATTCCTGTGTTTCTTTTTTACTCTTTCTGTCCTTACCTAATCTTGACTTCTAGGCGGGTCGATTTGGCCAGTTAACTTACGTTCGCAATTATCAAGGAGAGTTGAAGAAAGGTGATAACATCTATAATACAAGGACGAGAAAGAAAGTGCGTGTTCAGCGACTGGTCCGCATGCATGCCGACATGATGGAGGCGAGTACCTGTGCTTTGTTGTACAATCAGAAATTTCTCTCATGCAGTTGAAATAGGTCTGCTTTTTTGGTATCCTGAGCTCCACAAGAAAACCACCTCTAGTTGAATGTGTTTCCCTAGCTTCTTCCTTTTTAGTTAGGTGGGCTACATTTCTCATGTAGCACTTTGGTGTAGGCTAAATTAGCACATATTAAATGGCAACCCACTCCAGTGCTCTTGCCTGGAGAACCCCAGGGATGGCAGAGCCTGGTGGGCTGCCATCTATGGGGTTGCACAGAGTCGGACACGACTGAAGCAACTTAGCAGCAAGAACACATTTTATACCACCATTTGTGAGTTAGCTGTCTTGCCTCAGTGGCCAGGGTTAGGGAGAAGGGACAGCACTTTCCTCAAGAGCTAACCTTGGAAAGAGTATAATAGGTTTTTAGTTCAGTGGAACTGTGGTTCTCAAAAGTAAATGAGAATAATAAATTTGCATTAACTTCCCATATTGCTCAGTGGATTTACTTCCTGAAATATGGAAATAGAATCAGCCCCCTAGAAGGGCTTTATTGGTGCTAGAGTTGATTTAAAGATTAAAAACCTCTGAAGGCCTAGTCTGGGAGATAAACTTTGGCTTATGATTTGACTTTTTGAATTGGCTCTGAACCTGTCCTAGCCTTCTGTGGTCCACAGGGTTAAGTGTTGGCAGGAATACCAAGTACAGGAGATTGTCTTCTCCTTGCACCTTTTCCCAGTTCAGCTCCGTTATTCCTAGAGAAATTTATTAGTCTAAGCAAAATCTTATGGTGGACATTTTTGGCATCCATAACTGTTGTATCTCCTGGAAAATAAATAGACAGTCTTTCAAAATTAGACATCGTTGTTTTTGAAATAGGCAGCAGGGGGCAGGCTAGAGGGATTAGTGATTGTCACAGCTGTTTCATGGGCCAGAAGGATCCCTATAGCTGTGTAACCATTAAAGCAAGACACACACACTTGCTCATTCACAGCCACAGCTGTTATGAATGAACTGTTAATTTAGAAGGACAAAGACTAGGAAGTTTAGAGGCCCCAGTGCTTTATTCTTAGATTTCCTGTTTTCTTAACTGCTTACATCTCCTGCCTTTGTTTTCAAAACTTCCTTTGCAAGTTTTCCGTGTATGCCTTTGTCATACACGTTTCCTTGTTAGACAATGGCAGCACATATAGTACTACATACTTTTTAATTCTATAGGAATAACTTTAGAACCATGAGGCTCTGTGTTCTGTTGGTACTGCAGATCCTCCAAGTAAAGATGCTGTGTTCTGAGTTTCCATTTACAGTAGAATCTTGCCAGTTGAGATGTGGTTTAAATAAGAGCCCTGTTGAAGGTGTATCTCACCATGGTTGATTGTTGGTATTGCATTGATTCTGTCTAATTCTTTGTGGAATTCATGGTGAGATTCTGGCATGTTTGTTTGTGCACAGTGTGTTTATTGTGCAATTACTTTTTAGTGATTATATACAGATTTGAATTACTTGCAAGTATCATTCTGTATTATTTCTTTCTTTAGGATGTTGAGGAAGTGTTTGCTGGAGACATCTGTGCATTGTTTGGCATTGACTGTGCCAGTGGAGACACATTCACAAACAAAGATAATAGCGGCCTTTCGATGGTAAGTCATTTAACTTCAAAGCTGTTTATCACTTGCATTTCAAAAATGTATATTTTGGTACTTGAGAAAAACAGAAGTTTTCATTGAGTGCCACAGGCATCAAGTGTAGATTGGCTGTGGCTCTTTTAATGTCAACTGAACAAGTGTCCCGTGTTAGCTAACTTACCTGATTTTTCTTAGTAAAATCATTCCACCATCCTCCAAGGTTTAGCATGGAGGGAAAATCTCCACTAGGTAACCTGGACTGTGTGGCTGTGATTCCTCCCCATTGTGGGTGCATCCCTGGTTGCCGTCACCATCATCAGGCTGGTCCCAGCCAAGTGCTCCTTCCTTAGTAACTCACAGCTGGAGAGAGGATGCCTCCCTCAGTCTCCTAGAGAACCATAAGAGCAGACTGTAACATTTAGGCTGGACTCAGGGGAATTGCATGACAGACCAGAACTGTGCTCTGCAGGCAGGATGCAACTAGGAGAGTATGCTCAGGGCACTTCCTACCTTTCAGTCCCCTTCACTCCCGCCCCCTTTTTGCCCCCACAGGAGGGTGGCTCTTCTACAGTATGACCATGTGTTCATAGGGTGCTTCCTCTCCTGAATTCAGTAAAGGAAGAATATGAGTACAAAGGGGATAGGAGCTTACAGTAGGTTGTTTACATATAAGAACTCGTCCAGCCCTAACAGATGATCTCTGTAATAGCTCCTATATCATATGATGAATTCTACATTTTATAATTTAGCTTTTTTGTTTAATATTCTCCGATGTCTGTGGTTTTACATGTGGAGTTAGTACACTACAAAAATCAGTTTCAATAAGTGGACTTTTTAATAAGTATTATTGATGAGACTTTCTCTAAACTTGTCATTAGCAATATGAAGGGACTGGAGGTTGTGGGAAGTGCTCGAGCTTTGAAGCAAATAGACCTTGGTCAGAGCCTTACTTCTGCCCTGTGCTACGGCTGGCCTTTGACCAAGTTATTCATTTTTCTTGCCAACCCTTTAATTATTTTATTTGTAAAATGGGGATAATAAAATCCATCTGCCTCTCAGAGTTGTGACTAGTTAAATGAGATATTGTATGTATGAAGAATCTAGTCCCTTTCTCTGCTTCTCTTATCAATGATTGCAGTATAACCTTTATTTATATATTAATATATTCATCATTTAATGAAAATAGAGCAAGATATATTTTGTCTGCCTTAAAGATGTTGACTATAGTTTTTTTCTGCTGTAAAGAACATTAAAATTAATCCATCTCTGACATATACAGTACTGTATTTGAATTCTTGTCTGTTCTTTTAAAAATATTTTAGGAGTCAATTCATGTTCCCGATCCTGTCATTTCAATAGCAATGAAGCCATCTAACAAGGTAGGAGTTTGATTTAGCATGTAGTAAATCACAGTAAAACCTTGAGCTCATTTTCACCTGTCTCCACAATGCATATGGTGTCTTGTGATGACTATAAGCATGGATTCTTATGGATTCTGTGTCCTTTTCTGGTATTCAAATCATCTTTTAAAATTTACCAGTCTATTATTAGTAAGTACTCCTCAGCATATTTGAAGAAGTTGATGGTTTTAATGTATTCATGAGACTGTGCTTTATAATTCTTACTGTAGTAAAGGTATATCATTGGCTCCAGAATGGTAAGTGTAAGTCACTTCCTAGATGCAGATCATAAGAGATAGAAAAGAGGAAACTGGGGCATTTGTCCTAAATTGCAGAAAAACCTCACTGTAAAGAACAATAGAAAATTGCATCAAGTAATTGCCCCATGGATTATAGTACATCTCCACATCTATGGTAGTTATGCAGTAAATGTCTGATTATAACATGGAAGGCCTGCAGATAAGACTGTTTTGACTCACTTTCAGATATAACAGTTTTATGATTGTATTTCATGTCATTTAGCTTTTCAGCCAGAATTGCTTGAATAGGTTCTGTGTTTGCATAACTTGTCACTGAAATTAGTCCTGATCCTGAACCATAATTGTTTAGTTCTTAGTTATATTCATAACTGTCATGTTAATGCGCTATATTGAAATTAATTCATTTATGCATTGAGTGAACATTTTATGATCTCTTGTCATCTAGGTACTATCATTATAGAACATGTTCTGATTTATTGTCTTATGGATATATTAACGGCTACTGCTTCATCTTCATTTGAGATTTTCCTTCTCAAATTACAGAAAAGAGAATGTCGAGGTGGCAAGAAACGTTCAGTCACTCCATCTCAGAAATTTGAAGCAAGTCGAACCTTACATCTTACCACAGTGATAGGCCAGTTTGTTCAAAGTTCTTTGCCAAATTGGTTGCTTTTCCCTTTGGAAGACAAAGGACTAGAAGTTAAAAATATTATTCTTTATTCCTAAATTCAGAGTTTATATAGACATTTTACTGTTGATAGTTCACAATAATGGATGGAAACCAAATGGATCAATATTCAAAAAGCTTTTTGGTGTCTCAGGGTTGTCTGCTTGCTGGAGTTAATACAAATCAAATAATGAAACCCTGCATAAAACCCTGAATCTCAGTAGTGGAGAAAAGGGAAAAGACTTTGGAGGTAGACTAACTTAAGATTCACTCCTAGTTAGCTGGGTGGCCTTGAGCAAGTCACTAGACTTCTCTGTACCTAGCTTCCTCACCTGTAAAATGGGGATAATTCTACCTTGCAGCCTTGTGGTTAGAATTCCAGATAACATAAACAAAACACATTAACACCTCTTTAGCTATGTATGTGGCTGTTAACACTGGTGATTCAGGGCTTGTTAATTTTCTATTGCTGCCATAAGAAATTAGCAAAAACTTAGTGGCTTAAAAACAGTACAAATGTATTATTTTACAGTTGTATAGGACAATTCACAGTTCTTAATGGGATAAAATCAAGTATTGGCAAGATTGTGTTCCTTTCTTGGAGGCTCTGGGGGACAGTTTGGTTCCTTGCTTGCTTAGATTGTTGGCAGAATTCAGCTGCTTGCTGGGGGACCTGAGATTTCCCTGCTGTCATCTGAGGGCCATTCCTAGCTTCTAGAGGCTGCTCGTAGCCCCCTTTGTCCTGTCTTCAGTGCCAGCAACAGTGAAATGAGCCCCTCTCATGCTTCAGATATCTCCTGTTATTTCCCGCTTATCTCTCAACTCCCCTTCTTCATTCCTCTTCCATTTTTAAAGTCTCATGCAATTACATTGGACCTGTCCAGATTATTCATGATAATCTCCCCATCTGAAGAGTCTGTACCTTTAATCACATCCACAGACTCCCTTTTATCAGGTAACAGTCACAGATTTGGGGGGAATGGGGCATGCCTTTAAAGAAGAACACCATTCTGCTTACCACATAAGGAATTAACATCTAAGGAGGATAGAGGTACATCACACTACATCCAGGTAGATTATTTGGAAATGGAGATGTCTCAGTGTGCATTTAACCTAGAGTCTTGGTGACCATGCTGATTTCTTTGATTTAGGATTTCTAAACTCTAACACAGTTACAGTTGATTACAGCCTGAAACAATCCTTTGGTTTAGGATTTCTAAACTCTAACACAGATTCTACTTTCTGTTTTATGGGGAGTTTTCTACAAATGGAGAGATTTTGTCAATAGGAAAGGGCATAGTTAAGTCTTAGACTCTTGAATCTTGGTGTGAAAAGAAAATTGTGTAAGTTAGCTGTTCCTTGCTCTCTTGTGTGGTTTCCAAGTTCATATATTAAAATAGCATGAAGAACTTAAATGGTAGATCATTTTTATTTAACTGCCCATGTATTTGATTTCATTCAATCAGATTCTAACAGTTTCATTGCTTATCATGCTTAGTACAATGTATAATGTGTGGTGTTTTTTTTTTTTTAAGAATGATCTGGAAAAATTTTCAAAAGGTATTGGCAGGTTTACAAGAGAAGATCCCACATTTAAAGTCCACTTTGACACTGAGAGCAAAGAGACAATTGTATCTGGAATGGGAGAATTACACCTGGAAATCTATGCTCAGGTAGTGAATAACAAAGAAGTTAAAGTCACTTCATTTATGTCTGTGTTTTAAGAGTGTAAAAGTCAAGAATTCTCAGTCTAATGGTCGTAAACTAATAGTGGTTCTTCAATCTTCACTCTGGTTTTTTATCCAGATGTGGTACACTGCATCTTCTACTATCTGTTACTAATTAATTACTTTTGATCTCTAAAGCTTTTTATTTGTAAAAGATTGCAGTCAGACCATCCATCCATACCTAGGTCATGGTTCTTTGGGTCAAGTATATCCCTAAGGTCTCAGCCTTAGGGGGACAACCTCAGGGAGAAACCTGCTGAGAAAGTCAGCCCACCAGTACTCACTCTCCAGGCCATTTCTTACCTGTTTTCTCAAGTCAGTACTTGAAGATCAATATAATGTAGATAAACAAATGGGTAGATGGGAGACCCTACTTTCCTAGGAAAGGTCTTATGTGTATATGAATGAGATCAAAATATATATGACTTATTTAATATATCTGACTTATGATTAAAAATTCTGGTTGTGATTGTATCTCTGAAGTTGAGATAGTAGAAAATTCTGACAATAGATCCATATACCATTCCAATGAATATGTAATAAAATGGAGCAGAGGTAAAGTTTTAGTAGATTAACCAGAGGTAAGTGTAAGTTAATCAGTCTAAATTAGAATTTGTTCATATAAAATCTATAAAAGTTTGTAATGTATTTATCCTCATAAGGTACTTAAGTGGTTTTAGATTTATTATTTGCTCATCATAACCTCCTCTGGTGTCTCAGATGGTAAAGCATCTGCCTGCAATGCAGGAAACCCCCGGGTTTGATCCCTGGGTTGGGAAAATTCCCTGAAGAAGGGAATGGCAGCCCACTCCAGTATTCTTGCCTGGAGAATCCCATGGACAGAGGAGCCTGATGGGCTACAGTCTGTGGGGTCACAAAGAGTCGGACATGACTGAGTGACTAACATTTTCACTTTTAAATGAATCCTTCTAAGGTAATTAAGACTCTTAGGATTTTTCTTCTTTTAGTTTATTATTTTTTAATTTAAATATATCAAAAAAGATCTCTCTTGTTCTTTTTAGCGAATGGAAAGAGAATATGGATGTCCTTGTATCACAGGAAAGCCAAAAGTTGCTTTCAGAGAGACCATTACAGCCCCTGTTCCGTAAGTATCCAACACGGTGAAACAAGCTATGAGGCTGGAATTAAAAGGTTTTATTAGGGGTATCACGGCACTGTTACTGTTGATAAGACACTTTTACACTGTGATGCTCTTTATTATGGAAGCAATATAGTTCTGTACTGTAATCAGGCCATTTATAGATAATGACACTTCTGGGATTTGTCTAACCCCTTAAGCTAGATATCAATGAAGACTGGTATACAGGTCATCGTTAACAAGCATGTTTACACTTAATCCAATGTTATGGTCTTCGTTTATTCCAATTGTGCTTCCTTTGGCAGACGACTATTATGTTTTACTTTAGTACCATATTGTGGATGCCAGAGAACTTGCATTTGCCAAGGAATAATCTCCTGCAAGTAAAAGAAACTAATGCTGTGATAAAGTTAACAAAAACATTTAGGAAAACAGTTGGACTTATGTTCTGTTGGAGACAAAACAGTCCTCATAAAGATAGCATAAGACAAGTTAAATTGCTACAAGTGGTAATATACTTCAGTCTGGTGCCTATTTGAATTTACATGAATTCTGATTTAGAGTCAAAATTAACAAGGCATACACTGAGGCTACAAAGTGAGTCTCAATTTCCAAAGTGACATTAAATAATGGTAAATGATACTATACCTGAGATGCAATGTCATGAAGAAGAATAGTGTAGTCTAACTCGATGAAGTCATCATTTCTTTGCTATAATAAAAAATAAAAACCTGGCATTTTAAACTTAGTATCATTGGTAAAAAGTATATTTTAATTTTAAAAATCAGTTTTCATTAGTAGATGATGATAATAATTAAGTAAAATAAAAAATTGAATGTTGTGGAATTCCCTGGCAGTACAGTATTTAGGACATCCACTGCAGGGGCATGGGTTCAAGTCCTGGTCAGGGAACTAAGATTCTACGTGCCACACAGCACAGCCAAAAAAAATTACAAATTGAATGTCATAATTTATTTGACCTGGCAGAAAAACTATTCTCTTACAAATAAGATTTCTTTCAAACTATGTTTTAAAATAGTTTTTTTTTTTTTTCATTCCTTACTGTATAAATCATTTACCCTTTCTGTTTTTAGTTTCTGAGTCGTGGAACTCATAACATTATAGTCTATAATTTGAACATTTTAGAACATTTCAGTCTATAATTTGTCATTTAAGATTCCTTAATATTTGCATTGCTGTTTAAGGGATAAACAGCTGAAATGAGTGTTTACACTAAAGAAAACCAATTTTATAATAGAAATTCTCTTTTAAAAACTGAAAATAATAAAATGTAATATTTGATTTTGTAACTAAAGCTTTGATCTATGCTGTCTACTGCTTTGGGCATCTAAAGTATACCATCAACTACACAGAAATATCATTATCTACATAGTTTCAAACCTTGATCATCAGAAATTTGCTGTACTTAAATAAGGCTCTTAAACGCTTATAATGAGGCACTGAAAAATCCTGTGGCTCCTTTGGTTAACAGTAATTATAAAGATTGCCCTAGGATTGAATAAAAGTATTCTCACTATATAGTCTCTTGAAACAATCCCTATTGACTATATCAACAAAGAAGGTCCTTTAAGGATAAGGTAAGATAGGCTCAATAAAGGACAGAAATGGTATGGACCTAACGGAAGCAAAAGATATTAAGAAGAGGTGGCAAGAATACACAGAAGAACTGCACAAAAAAGACCTTCACAACCAAGATAATCACGATGGTGTGATCACTCATCTAGAGCCAGACATCCTGGATGGTGAAGTCAAGTGGGCCTTAGGAAGCATTACTACAAACAAAGCTAGTGGAGGTGATGGAATTCCAGTTGAGCTATTTCAACTCCTAAAAGATGATGCTGTGAAAGAGCTCCACTCAATATGCCAGCAAATTTGGAAAACTCAGCAGTGGCTACAGGATGGGAAAAGGTCAGTTTTCATTCCAATCCCAAAGAAAGGCAATGCCAAAGAATGCTCAAACTACCACACAATTGCACTCATCTCACATGCTAGTAAAGTAATGCTCAAAATTCTCCAAGCCAGTCTTCAGCAGTATGTGAACCGTGAACTTCCAGATGTTCAAGCTGGTTTTAGAAAAGGCAGAGGAACCAGAGATCAAATTGCCAACATCCACTGGATCATGGAAAAAGCAAAGGAGTTCCAGAAAAACATCTATTTCTGCTTTATTGACTATGCCAAAGCCTTTGACTGTGTGGATCACAATAAACTGGAAAATTCTGAAAGAGATGGGAATACGAGACCACCTCACTTGCCTCTTGAGAAACCTATATGCAGGTCAGGAAGCAACAGTTAGAACTGGACATGGAACAAGTGACTGGTTCCAAACCGGAAAAGGAGTACGTCAAGGCTGTATATCGTCACCCTGCTTATTTAACTTATATGCAGAGTACATCATGAGAAATGCTGGGCTGGAAGAAACACAAGCTGGAATCAAGATTGCCGGGAGAAATATCAATAACCTCAGATGTGCAGATGACACCACCCTTATGGCAGAAAGTGAAGAGGAACCAAAGAGCCTCTTGATGAAAGTGAAAGAGGAGAGTGGAAAAGTTGGCTTAAAGCTCAACATTCAGAAAACGAAGATCATGGCATCTGGTCCCATCACTTCATGGGAATAGATGGGGAAACAGTGTCAGACTTTATTTTGGGGGGCTCCAAAATCACTGCAGATGGTGATTGCAGCCATGAAATTAAAAGAACCTTACTCCTTGGAAGGAAAGTTATGACCAACCTAGATAGCATATTAAAAACCAAAGACATTACTTCGCCTACAAAGGTCCGACTAGTCAAGGCTATGGTTTTTCCAGTGGTCATGTATGGATGTGAGAGTTGGACTGTGAAGAAGGCTGAACGCCAAAGAATTGATGCTCTTGAACTGTGGTGTTGGGGAAGACTCTTGAGAGTCCCTTGGACTGCAAGGAGATCCAACCAGTCCATCCTAAAGGAGATCAGTCCTGGTTGTTCATTGGAAGGAATGGTGCTAAAGCTGAAACTCCAGTACTTTGGCCACCTCATGCGAAGAGTTGACTCATTGGAAAAGACCCTGATGCTGGGAGGGACTGGGGGCAGGAGGAGAAGGGGACGGTAGAGGATGAGATGGCTGGATGGCATCACTGACTCAATGGACGTGCGTTTGAGTAAACTCCAGGAGTTGGTGATGGACAGGAGGCCTGGCGTGCTGCCAATTCATGGGGACACAAAGAATTGGACACGATTGAGCGACTGAACTGAACTGAACTGAAAGATCAGGAAGGTTACTTATGTGTGATCTAGCCCAAAAGTTTCTGATAAGTAGTTGCAAAAGTTTGTGGAGTAAAGGTGCTCCAGCTTTCTTGCAGTTTGTTATCAACAAACTGAGATAAGCCAGTGGACACTGCTTTTCTCTTACAGAATCTTTTTCTTGCATTCCATTAAATACTACTAGTTGACTTTTTTTTTTCTTTTAAACCTCTTAATAAAGCTAAACTCAATTTGTTTTAATCTCTTTAAGGTCTAGAAAGAGGCAGTTTGGAGTAGTTCTATCAGACTTAAAGTACATGCTAGCAACAAACAAGATAGGAGGCGGGCAGTTATGACTGAATGGTTATCAAAGACAGTTGTGTGCAGCAAGTTTCACAGAGACTGAGATGCTAATATTTTATTTTGGCGGATCCAGGTGGGGAAAATGTCAACCCTGTATCTAGCTCTGGCACTAACATTTGAGGAGAGGAAAAAAGCAGAGTAGTTTCAGTATCTTATGATGATAGTGATCAGAACACAAAACTTAGGCTGCCTACGGAAATGATCTGTATTAAGCTGTACACAAAAACCATTGCCAAATTATAACTGAAGACTTCACTCCTGAAACTTCAGCTTCACCTTCTCCAGCCTTGATAACTGACCTCTCCTTCAAATACTGAGTTCACTACTTTAAATACAAAATGGCTAAAGGGGCACTATTTATCCCATCATGAATTAGGACATCTTTTATAAAAAGTGAACCTATTTAGAGTGTATTTTATAGAAATTACTTACCACTTGCTTGACAGTTTGAATTTTTGCCATTTTATACCATGTATTTTCAGTAGAATTTTGCCATATTATATAACCACTGGCAACCCAGGCTAAATGTCGAACTGGCTTCATTTCTGGAGGTACATTTCCAAAACTGTCTGGTGAAGGAAATATTTATATGACAAATGGAATTATTTTACATAGAGGGTATTAACCTTTTAAAATGTAAATTCTAAGTCATTTCTTACATTTCTTCAAATGTGTGCAGAAAGTAATTAAGCTATGTCTATAAAGTCCTAAGGCCTTTTTTTGTTGTTAGATTAGATTAGTAATGAATATTTTTGTGGAAGTCAGTTTATTTCCAGCATAATGCAAACATCTTAACAATTTTGAGCACAGGTAAATTGATACTGTTTTTAAAATTGAAAAAATATTTTCCTCTGCTATATATTTATATACCTGGAATATTTTGTGCTTCTAGTGGTTCCTTCATGGATTTGAGTCTTTCATAAAATGTATTATCTTCTTCATCTGGGTTTTTTCCAATTTCTCCTTCAAATGTGAAGTTGACTTCTGGTGCAGTATTTTGTCCCGTTGGAGGGTACAGTACTTCAGCTGTGCAGTTCACTGTAACTTCCTATTTGAAATATTTTGCAAAAGATCTTTACATGTAGATGGACATCCATTATTAATTATTATTCTTTGAGATAGAACCTTTAAAGCATTGTCCCCCTTATGGTATTACTTCAGACTGGACTTCAATGTGCCTATTTCAGAGGTATCTAATTTATGGTTGCCCAGTAATTTTCTTGAAGTGAACTCGCTCAGTTGTGTCCAACTCTTTGCGACCCTGTGGACTGTAGCCTACCAGGCTCCTCCGTCAATGGGATTTTCCAAGCAAGAGTACTAGAGTGGGTTGCCATTTCCTTCTCCAGGGGATCTTCCCAACCCAGGGATCAAACCCAGGTCTCCTGCATTGTAGGCAGACACTTTACCATCTGAGCCACTAGGGAAGTCAATTTTCTTAGAGGTAGCTAAAATAGGTAACTTAGTTTATAACTTATAAAGTCTCATAATCTTGTAAATTCGTTGAAAACTTTGAATGTATTTCAGTAGTAATGAGAAGTCCATTTCTAAGGCAGATTTTAGTCTGACTTTATTAAGTCATTCTATTCTTCTCTCCTCTTGAAATAACAAAAATTTTCTCAAACTCAGATTCTTCAATCTGTATCCAGATGTACAATGAGAAAATTGTAGCATTGGTTCTGCTTTATAAAGATGAATATTCGTCTAGCAGCTCAGATGCCTTTTAGTGGATCTCTCTATGTTAGCCTGTATCTCTTACTTATGCTTAACAAATGGGCAAGCTTTTTAAAATTTCAAGATGGTTATGGTACAAGTGGCAGTTCCTTCCTTTTAAGTTTGTCTTGTTAATAATTTGATAGGTGTGTAATTTTTAAAATTGTCCCTGCCCCTTTACTGAAGGATTCTAATCTGAACACAGTGGTATCAGTTGGCCTTTCTGTTGCTCATAAATAACCAAAAGCACTTGCTTTCTTTAAATAAAAGAAACAGAATGAAACAAATACAAAATACCTAAATGATGATTAGAGAGTTAATTATTTCACTTCTTCATATTAGGCATAAATTCACACGGACCTATGCATATATAACATTTTCAAAGGAAATTTATTCGTATTGAAGTATCTAGAGCCTCTTCTAAATAGCTCAATAGAAATACTAAGTGTATCTCAGAATACACAAGAAGTAAAACCCTTGTATGGTGATCTTTTTTTTTTTTTTGAGGCAGGAATTTCACAACTTTTTTTCAAAAAAACAAAACAAATCAATCCTATGATTTGATCAGCAGAGGTGACCTGGAATGTTAGGAATCAAATTTTATTTCATAATAAAGGATATTTCACTTACTTTTTGGATAATTTCTTCCACAGAAAATTTAAGGCGGTATTTATGTCCTCTTCCTGGAATATCCTAAAATTAAGAAAATGTGTTTTTATAACAAGAAATATATAACAACAACAACAAAAGGTCTTTATATTGTTAGAGCAATCCATTCTCTTTTGATGGGGCTGGAGTAAGCTGACTTTTGGAGGTAAATGACTAAAGCCTTAGACCTTGAGCAAGGCATGTCACCGTGTGTGACATCTAAGCAGGGTTATTTTGGATGAGAACAAGAATGGGATAAAAGCATATATAATCAGTTATAATTCACTTTCAATCATCATAGAATGCTGACATCTGGATCCGTGACCCTGAGTTCCACAGAAGAAATTTTAACATTTTTAATTCTAAAGATGACAAATAGGATACCCCTTGAAAAGATTTTTCATAAAGCCTCCAAACAGAATTCCATTTTGAGGCAGATTACTGCAAAGTGATTAGAGATGTTAAGTACTGCTTTTCCTTGTGTATTAGTGGACCTGCAGAATGAGACTTTAATGAACTTTATAACAGTAAGACAAACATTTGGGTACTTCACTTTTGAATCAAGATACAATTCAAAGTTTATACCTAATTATGTTACCTGGTGTGGTTTTGAAATATGTACTCCCTGTTAGCTCTTACAGACTGTTAGCAGTTAAACTTCTGTCAGATCCATTAGATTTCAGTAAAATGGAAACAAGCTTAGTGCTTGCTAAGCTCTTAAGCATAGCACTTAATTTAACCCCTTAGCCAGAGAGCCCATCACTCACAGCAGTCAGTAGCAGTAGTGTTTGGGTGGTTGAAGTGAAGCTTCAGCCCACAATTCCTTCACTCTGACTCCGTTTTGTCAGTTTCTGTTGTTTTTTGTTTGTTTGTTTGTTTACCCTTCGTTTTGGCCAAATGAACAATTGGTCTTAAAATTTAGGCAATGAAGAATCAAGACCAGAGCTTTTGTTGGTCCAGATTGGAGCAGTAGATGAGAAACATGGTACCAGTTTTAAGAAACTTTTGAAAATGGTTCTTGTAGGTTTCACTTGGGGAAAGGGGAGAAGTCGCCCCAAACTGAGAACATTTATCCATTTCCTTATAATAGTGCCCATAAAAACTATCAGTGTGTGTGTCCCTGTGAAAACAATAAACAGCCCCGGGGCTGCCCCCAGAGACTAGAGAAATGCCAGAAACACCAGCTTCTTTAGAGAGACGGCAGCAGTGAGACCCGAAACAGGCATGGTGTCTGGGGGAGTTGGGAGCAGACAAGCAGGGAGCGGAGGGAATGGAGGGAACGCTCGCCTGTGCCCCACCGCCCTCTGCCTGACTCACCTCCAGGCTGGCTTGTTTGACTGTCTGCACCAGAAACACCTTGTGGGGAGTCCCCTGCTGGTAGTTGATGCAGCTCTCTACCACCGAGGCCGCCCTGGCGGCCGGGTAGTGGGTCGGAGGGATTTCCATTCTTGCTGAGTGTTGGCTGGGCTTGCGAGCGTCCGCGTCCCCGTCCTGCCTGCTGCTGGGTACCCCAGCCGGAAAAGTCCTCCCGCCCTCTTGGGCCTGGGCGTGGGCTGGGGCGGGGTCACCAGCTCCTTCCCGCTCTCTCTTCTTCCTTCCCTCCTTCAGATTTTGAAAGCAGCTGCCTGGGAGCTGGCTCCTGCCAGGGCCCCTTGTGGAGCCCCGCCCAGCTGCCGCCTGCAATTGCTCTCCGGTTCCTGCACTGCGAGCCCCCTCCTCCTTTAAGTGAGGATAGGAAGGGAATCGGGGCGGTGGGGTGGGTTGTCCGGGACTACATCCTTCCTTTTATTAACCTTAACAGAAGCGTGGGGCGGGTCTTTTTGGCTTTCGCCTTACTGCAGCGTCGCTTCTGGGGCTTCACGTTTCCTCTCCGTGAAAACAGTCTGGTTGCTTCACTCGCAGACTGGAGCAACTTCTTTATCCACCATCCAGTGTCAGGCTCGGGGCAAAGTCCAGAGGAGCTCCTGGTAGTGAGTCATTGTGATTCATACTTTTCTCTCTCCTTTCCAGGAACAAACTTACTCAGTTCTGCACAAATCAGGGTTTGAAAGACTGCAAGCAATGGCACCCCACTCCAGTACTCTTGCCTGACAAATCCCATGGGCGGAGGAGCCTGGTAGGCTGCAGTCCGTGGGGTCGCTAGGAGTCGGACACGACTGAGCGACTTCACTTTCACTTTTCACTTTCATGCATTGGAGAGGGAAATGGCAACCCACTCCAGTGTTCTTGCCAGGAGAATCCCAGGGACGGGGGAGCCTGGTGGGCTGCCGTCTCTGGGGTCGCACCGAGTCGGACACGACTGAAGCGACTTAGCAGCAGCAGCAAGCGATCGCATTAATTTGGAGGATTATGTAATTTAGGGCAGGGGAATTTTAAAAGATACTTGGACCCTTCTCTTCCTTTGCTAATCTTAGAAAGATAAGATTTCGATCACACCATGCTTCCAACTTTCTGGATCACTTTGAAAGAGGATTAAAACATAATTTAAAACCGAGTTTATACAAGGCACTACATTTAAGTACTTCTGACAAAAGCAGTTTTTAAAAGCTCCTTAAGGAAGCACAAACTTAGTAGTCAGTGCGTTTCTACTCTCCAGGTCTCTTAATTACCTTTTTCTGTCACCTTTAAAGGCACTGTAGACTGTTCTTAAGAAGTACTATTGAACTGGCAGCTAAGATTCGTTTTCTTCAGATATGTAACCAAACTGACACTGTAGCTTGTTGGTTTAGAAATAAAGATTCTTAGGTATTTTTCCCAAAATGGGTTTTGAAGGTTCTTTGGGTAGATACATAAGTTGTGTTGCTTTAAACAAACAAACAAAAATTTTAATGTATTTATAATGTGTTCTTTTCTTCAAATACCCTTTTAAATTTATTTATTAATAAAGTCTTTGGAGTAAATAGTTTTTTTTTTATTTTAAGAATAGTAGGTAGTAAGGCATTCCCATCCTTTCTAGTTATATTAGCCAACAGCTGTCAAGTAACTAGAGAAAGAAAGGGTTTCGTTTGTTCTCTTAAGGCTTTTTCTGAAAAACTGAAAGCTGTTTTCCTTCTTTTGATGGAAGGGCCAGTGACTCATTCATCTAACAGCCAACCTCTGAGATAGTTGTTTGTGTGTGTTCTTAATAGTTGTGTGAATTATGTGCTCCTTTGATAGTGCCCAAGAAAGAGAGGTCAAATACATTCTAATTGCATAGATCTTTTTGCTGAAAATGAAATTTTAAAGTTTCACATACAGCTAGTTAACATCTCCTGTGTTATTACCAGTTAGAGTTGTGAGAAATACGATATGTGAACCCTCCAAAGTCACCAGTTTGAAGCTTTAAGAATGTAATTACCATCTCTGTAGATCAAGGCTAGTAATAGAGGTGCTGGGTGACAGACAATATCAGGCGTTTATTTGCTAAAAACACACATTAAGGTTTTTTAAAAAATATTATATTATTGCTCAGTCATGTTTGAACCCCATGGACTGTAAACTGCCAGGCTCCTCTGTCTATGGAATTCTCCAGGCAGGAATACTGGAGTGGGTAGCTGTTTCCTTCTCCAGGGGATCTTCCCTACTCAGGGACCGAACCGGGTCTCCCGCATTGCAGACTGGGCCGCCAGGGAAGTACATAGTAACAACTTTAAGCTGCCTGTGTAGATGTTAAATAAGCTGCGTTAATAGAGTCTTATCCCGATAGAGTCCTTGAGATCTTAGTTTCTTCATAAAATTCCATTAATGGTTAATCAAGAGATCATTATCCTCAAAGTTGAATAATGTATGAGTTACCTTGAAAGTAGCAAAATTATTATAAGTCTCTGGGATCGTGCAAATTAAATTATTGTTTTAAATAACTGTATGAAAATAAGTAAAAACACCTATGGCTTGCAACTTTGGTAAGACTATAAAGTCAAAATAAATCTACAAAATAAGATATACAGTAAAACCAACACAATTCTAATCAACATTAACGTTTATGTGAGAGATGATGTTTCGCCAAAGTGAAACTCTTTCACAGAATGCCAGTGGTCTGACCACAAGAGCATGGATTCTTGTACCTTCAGCGTGTCTGTTCACTGCCTACCAAGTGGTGTCTTAGTTCTTCCGCTTCTCTAAGCTCCAGGAAAATCTCTTTGTGCAGCGTCCTTACAAGGCTTTTGAGTTGAATGCATTGTTTATATTCTTACTGTCCTTCTAGAAACATGTTTGTTGGTCTTGGTGCAAATTCTGGCTCTGCCACTTAAGAGTTGCATCACATTTGGCAAGTTACTTAGCTTCTCTGACCCTCAGGTTTCTCACCTGTAAAATAATGATAAAAAAAATAGTGCCTACTTCATGGGTCTGTGGTGAAGAATAAGTACTACAGTCCATAGAAAGCACTTAGCATAAGCCTGGCACTTGTATCCTCTTGTCTGGCATCCACTCGGTTATAAACTCAGCCAGGATCCCTGAAACTGCATGGATAACTCATTTGTAAGCTGGTCCTCCAGGGCACTGCTGTCCATTGGAACTTTGTGCAGCGGTGGGAATGTTTTGGCAGTTGCTGTCCAGGACAGTAGCCACTCTCTACGCTTGCCTGTTGATCATTTGCAATGTGACTGGTGCAACTAAGGAATTGAATTTTAAATTTTATTTAATTGTAATTAGCTTCAATTAAATATCCGTGGTTAGTGATTATCATATAAACAGCACAGATCTAGAGTATGTTGTATGGATATTATTATTAAATTGAAAACAAAATTTACATTGTCTTGGAGGACTTGAGCATACCTGAAAATATGTCATTGGACCCGTTTTGAAACCCTTAGTAATTCTGTGGTGATTTGGCAGTTATTTCTCTTCTGCTGTCCTTTTGGTTCTGATGTCTGTTTACCTTTCAGCGTTGTTTTCGCCAGCCCATCCTGAAACTCTTGGCAACTGCAACATTATTTAAAGGCAATTCATCAGGCACATTCACACTTAGGGTCTCTATGAAAACTCATTCCAAGCTGACATCTCCTACTGAAATTGCTATTTACTTCTGCCAAACCATTCACAGATCTCTATGCAGGAACAGATGTTCATTAATGTCCACTTACCTGCAGTTATCTGTAGACAACTTTGAAGGCAGCCAGCTTCTTCCATCTTATGGTCTTGAGGAAGGTTGCAGTTTAAAAGAAAAATGCCTTGCAAACAGTAGAAACTCATGAAATGTTTTTTAAGTGATATACTAGCCTATATTTACATATATTTAATATGCATGCAAGATGCTTATGCCATCTTATTAATGTTGTCTTTAATAATTTGAAGTAAACACTGACCTGTGTCTATATATGTGTCTATTTGGAGGACTTGACTTATGTTAATTGTGCTGAGTCTGCCATTAATCATTTTCAGGCATTAGTTATCCTTCCTGAAACTCCCCTTTTTGTATTTTCTTAGTCCATAGTGTCCAAGTTGTAAAATCAAATAACTATCTGGATGAATTACTGCATAACTCCTATTTTCAGATAACTGTCCTCAGAGAGATTCAGGACAGAACCCTGTGTCCCAGGGAAACAGAACCCTGTTTCCAAAAGAAAATGGGTAAGCTTTTTGGAGTGTAGGTTAGAATAAGAACCTTCCACTGACTCTTTATTGTAACACTTTTACTTTCTACTTGTGAAATTCAGATAAATTAGCAGAATTGAAACCATGGATTACTTGATGGAGTACCCCACCTCTAAGTAAGAACAGAAAGGAGTGAATTCCTTTTTAAATAAATTCTATAATAAAATTTTATAGCAAGGCCATCCTATTTGAAGGAAGAAGTAAAATTGATGAGAGGTGGTTTTCATTTCAGTTAGTAGGAGTTTATTTCATTTTGGTAATTACACTATGTTGATTTTTTTTTTCTTCTCATATTACTTTCAGGTTTGACTTTACACATAAAAAACAATCAGGTGGTGCAGGCCAGTTTGGAAAAGTGATAGGTGTACTGGAGCCTCTGGACCCAGAGAACTACACTAAGCTGGAGTTTTCAGATGAAACATTTGGGTCAAATGTACCAAAGCAGTTTGTGCCTGCTGTGGAAAAGGTAAAAAGAAACAAACAAAGCCTTTATTGCATTAAAAAAAATAAAAAACAGTGTATTAGATATCAAATCATATTGCTATCATGTCTTCTATGGTTCATTTTTGTTCCGGTCCTGCTGCTTTATCTGATTAAGCTCTCCATCTGGTTTAGAATCATTAAGTTCAAGAGCTATAAATATAAGCTATGACAATGAGAGGAAATCATTCTGTTTCTGAATCATAGTTATTACATTTCTCTTGATAAATTGAAACTACTTGATTGATTATAATTAGCAATTGAAATTTCCAGTAGTCGTTAGGGGTTTGTGAAAGTCTTACATGTAGTACCCTTGTAGTAGAATGGCCATGCATTAAGATTTCCAGCACCTGCGTGTATTGTTATCTCTGCTAATGATTAATATGTCCTTGGGTAAATCACAGTGTTCAGAGCCACTTTCTTTTGTAAATTGAGCATATAATACTTAATCCTGAACCCCTCACAAAATCGAGGATTGGATAAGACTCTGACATTTCTTTGGGAATTGTGAGGTGTTTTGCACATATAAGGGGTTATTTGTGTTTTACTAGCTTTCTACATCACTGGCTTTAAGACTGTTGTAAACCTTTAGCAACTGTCTGTTCGTAAAGATTGAGGTTATTTTAAAAAATCTTTTAACTTTTAACTTAGAAGTCTTTATTAACAGATCATGATTTTTGTTTTAGCATTAATTGTGGTAGCAGTTTTTGTGATCATCCATTATACTTAATTTCAAAGCAGTATTTTGTCATTCACACAAATGAATGTGTCCGTCACACAAATTTAAATTATCTTTTGTTCTCTAAGGTTCACATAGGTGAAGGAAAGGTTAGATGTTTTACAGCATTCAGAGTTCACAATTTTGAAATGTCAGAAATATATTGTACTACATGTGCAACTGTGTAAACTAACTTGAGTTGTAGCAGCTCTACAACTATTTACTGAATGAAAAAGAACTGCACACATATTAAATTGCACTCTTTAAATATGTATAATTTATTGTATATCAGTTATATCTCAATAAAGCTGTGTCTTAAAAGAATTGCTTTGGAAAAATGAAATTAGTTTTTCATTTTAGTTCTTACATTGTGTAGCACAAAAATTATTATGTAGTGGTCTGCCAGTGAGTCAGAGCAGTGATAGGTATAGAGTAGGAGCTTAAGACACAGCTGTTGATAAGATGTCAGTTTTGATTAAAGTTTTACTTTAGGGAATTTTTAAGATTTGCCTTTCCTCTGTTTACGTCTTGTAAAACTAAGATCGTGCTGACTCTATAATGTATCATGAGAGTTTAGTAATTCTTGAATATTAGGTTATGAGAATGTGATTGCTAACACTCAGCATCGTTTTCAAACCATTTCATACCTTTAAGTAATAGACTGTTCCAAAGGATTGCTCATCTACATTCCACAATAATAAAGCTTAAATAGGCTGTTCAACTTTAAAGAAATTTTTTTTAATGAAATATACATGAAAATGTTAAACTTCTGAATACTAAAATGTTTGAGGGTTTTTCTTAATGCATCTGCAAGTGAAGAGACACTCAAGAAGCTTATTCATTAACAGGGGTTTTTGGATGCCTGCGAGAAGGGCCCTTTGTCTGGTCACAAGCTCTCTGGGCTCCGGTTTGTTCTGCAAGATGGAGCACATCACATGGTGGATTCCAATGAAATCTCTTTCATCCGCGCAGGAGAAGGTGCTCTTAAGCAAGGTATGCT